>NC_133659.1:140746177-141069022 GCF_037893015.1 Macrotis lagotis | reverse complement strand
AACTAGGCATGAATCCACATCTCAAACCCTATCCCAAAACAAGGTTAAAATGGATACAGGATTTAGTCATAATGGGTGACACCATAGATAAATTAATAGACCAAGTAAAATTCTGTCAAATCTATGGAAAGGGGGTAAATTTATGATCAAACAAGAATTAGAATATATTATAAACTGCAAAATGAGTGATTTTGACTATATTAAATTGAAAAGGTTTTACACTAATAAAATTAATGCTGTTGACATTAGAAGGAAAGCAGAAAGATCTCATT
This sequence comes from Macrotis lagotis, assembly GCF_037893015.1. Taxonomy (NCBI): domain Eukaryota; kingdom Metazoa; phylum Chordata; class Mammalia; order Peramelemorphia; family Peramelidae; genus Macrotis; species Macrotis lagotis. Next base: position 141,068,750 of record NC_133659.1, on the reverse strand, counting down.
TCTAAAATACATAGAGAATTGCATCAAATTTATAAGGTTACAGGTCATTCCCCAATTGATAAATGGTCAAAGTTTTCAAATGAAGAAATTAAAACTGTTTATAATCATATGAAAAAATGCTCCAAATCATTATTCATTAGAGAAATTCAAATTAAAACAACTATGAAATATCACCCACATTTATCAGATTAACTAAGATGAGAAAAAAGGAAAATGACCAATGTTGGAGAGTTTGTGGGAGGATTGGGACATTGATGCATTGCTGGTGGAGTTGTGAAAGATTCAACCTTTCTGGAGAATGGAACTATGCCCAAAGAACAATAAAAATGTTCATTCTCTTTTGTCCAGCAATTCTAGGCCTATATCCAGAAGAAATTATAAAAATGGGAAAAATACCTACATGTTCCAAAATCTTCATGGAAGCTCTTTTTGTAGTGGCAAAGAACTGGAAATTGAGGGGATGTCCATCAATCGGGAAATGGCTAAAGAAGTTATGTGAATATTATGGAATACTATTGTTCTATAAGAAATTATAAATGGTTGGACTCTAGAGAAACATGAAATAAATTACAGGATCTCTTTCTAAGCAAAGAGAGCAGAGCCAAGAGAACAATGTATACATTTATAACAACACTGTGGGATGATCAGCCTTGATGGAAGCAGCTCCTCTCAGTAGTTCAGAGAACTAGGATAATTGTATTAGACTGACCATGGACATTACTATGCCCATCCAGAAGAAGATAAAACAAAACAAAACAAAAAACTCTTCAGAATCTTTTCCTTATTCCTAATTACTCATACCTAAAATGACTAAGCTCTAAACATGTTTACTAAAAATATGAACATATAATGTTAACCTGACTGTTCACTGCTGAGGGGCAGAGAGAGGGTGGAAAGAAAGAAAGTTTGTAATATATGTATATATATATATATATATATATATATATATATATATATACAGATATATATATATATATATGAATTTGGATGAATGTTGAAAAACAAAAAAAATTAAAAAATAAAAAGCAATAAATAGAAGTCTGAATGACCTTTATCAGTTAGAAGCTGACATTAGTCAACCTCTAATTAACACTGATAAATTTTTTTGGTGTTTTTTTTTTGTAAGGCAAACAGGGTTAAGTGGCATGCCCAAGGCCACACAGCTAGGTAATTACTAAGTGTCTGAGACCGGATTTGAAGCCAGGTACTCCTGACTCCAGGGCTGGTGCTTTATCCACTATGCCACCTAGCCGCCCCTAATTAACACTGATATTGATAAATTCTTTTCATATTATTGACAGAAAAAAATTTAACTAGGCCAATTGACTCCAATGGAAGTATTGTTCTGCCATTCCATGTTGATTTTTTTTTTGTTAAGAAACCAAGGTTTATTTTCTATCCGCAGTTTTCCAACACTATTAGAGCATCTGGGTAAAACTTAGGACCACTCTATGGTAGTTCCTACCCATTCAGTAGCCTGAGCAGTAGGAGCTGCAGACCAGTCCTCAGTAGCTGGCTGAGCACTCCAATCTTCAGTAGGGAACTGCTGAATGGGCACAGATGGCACCTGGACGCCCTAAGACCAATCAGCCACCTCTGGCTGAGCAGCAGTGAATTCTGAGGCAGGTGCAGTCCATTCACCCTGAAATTCCTCCTTTGTCACTGCCTTCTCAGCTGCAGCCTGCTCTTCCTTTTCAATCTCCTCTGGATCTCTGTAGAAGTAAAGATCAGGCATGACCTCCCATGGGTGCTCACGGGAGATTGTACCACGCATCCGCAGGACTTCTCGGGCCAGAATCCACCACATCAGACCCACTGAGTGAGCTCCCTTGTTGTTACATGGAATGGCAATGTCCACATAGCGAAGTGGGGAGTCTGTGTTGCACAGTTCAATGGTTGGAAGGTTAACATATGGTGCTTCAGTCAAAGGCTGATGATCTGCACGAGGATCAGTGACCACCAAGAGGCGAGGCTCCCTGAAAGCTGCTGGGATCTGGTTAGGGAAGGTGCCCGGGGTGAAGCGTCCAGCAATAGGTGTGGCACCAGTGGCAGCAGCAAATTTCAGAACAGCTCTCTGGCCAGTATTCCTGGATGAGATGACACTAACATCAGCTGAATTTTCAATGGCAACAATGGCACGAGCTGACAGCAGAAGCTTTTCCCAAGTTCTCTTCAAATTAATGATATAGATGCCGTCACTCTTCCTTTTGTAGATATACTGTTCCATCTGGAAGTCCAAATTGGTGCCAACTAATGGGTGCCTGCAGCAAGTAATTTGAGGACATCCTCCGCCTTCATCTGCAAGACATCCAGGGCTCCAGACATTGTGAAAGTTTCCCTTGAAAGTAACGATGGAAACCGTGAACAACGCCCGTATGGACCCCTCTTCTGGGCAGCGCGGAAAAGCCATTCCATGTTGATTTAATGATTTGCCTTATTAGCTAGTATGTGATCTCCTTTCCCTAAATTATTTACTCTTATTTTAAGAGTAAAGACAATAAAAAGCTTGTTATAACTGGAAGATGTTTTTCATAGCCAAAAAGATAAATCTCTTTGTTATAGGACAACCCAAAGTCTAATTAAAATCGAGATCAATACAAAACAACACAAAACAGTTATTCTAGACCTCTCAGGAACACATATGACATCAACTTCTACAAAAGCCCTTCTTTGGCCTCTTTAATATTGCCTCTGAAGTTATCTCCAGTTTGCCCTCTATATGCCCTGTTTGTACATCACTGTTTACAGGTTTTAATTCCCACCTCTTACCTCCTTACCCCAAGATTGTGTACTGCTTGAAAGTAAGGATTGTTTTTGTTTATTGTTTATTGTTTTGCCTTTCTTTGTAAATCCAGTGCTTAACATAGTGCCTGGCACTTTTTAGCTGCTATATTAATACTTATTGACAAGGCCTAGAAGTTCCCCCCAAAATGGAATGAGCTGCCTCAGAACACAGAGAAGTTATTGTAATACAGACTGGATGACTAGTACATACACGAATGTTCAGGAGAGATTTATGCATCAAAAGGAGAATAGATTAGCTGAAATCAAAATTCTCTTTCAACTTCTAAGGTGCTATACTTCTAATATTTATTTCCTCATAAAAGATCTTAAGGATTTTATTGATACTTTCTCAAATCTGGCTTTTTATAAAGTGACATAAAACATGTACCATTTTACTGGAGTCTAATAACATTCTCTACACAGATCAGTTATTGTAACAAGCATTTGTCAATGTGGTATCTTGATATAACTCTCAAAACTATATATCTAATATACTTGAAATTAGTCTTTCATGAAAACATACTTGTAACTGTCTTGACTCATAATGTATTCAAGTTATATTGATGGTTTTGTGAACACTTATAATGTTCTTGGGCAAAGGAGAATCACTTACTTTTTCAAGCCAGAATGAGATAGCAGGAATTACAAAATGCATGATACTGGGATCAAGAGGCATGAATCAGACTTTGGGCAGAGGTAATCTGCCTCTCTTCATTTGACTTCTCATTCTCAAGCTTGCTCTATTTTAGTATCAGATCCTAAGAATGGAGTTAAGGAAGTAGACCACTGTAAAGTGGATCAAAAACTTAAAGATTATTAAGGGAACCAGATACAAGGATTATATTATGTTTAACTGATCATGACAAGAAGACTCAAATAGAATTTGGCATCAAGGACTAGTTAGACTCTGAAAGTAGTGTATTTAAAAAAAATAATGATTCTCAATTGAATTTCAGTGATATAGAAAGTGACTCTAACTGAAAAGATGTGCAATATTTTCCAAGTGTGGGTTTATGGTTCCTTTGGATAATTGAATTTTAGTGCTTTTTTTCTTGGTCAAGTTTGTTTTAAAACAGGCTTTTAAAATATGATCCTTTCCTTTCCACATAGCTTTTCTGTTGAAAGCTCATAGGCAGACATCTTCTTATCTCATACAAACATTCAAACAGAAGTGTTACAATGCCTTGTAGCTAATCCTGGGAAGATTTTAACATTGTACCAAGTCAGATTAAGAATCATGTGCCATATTTCTTGGTGCTAAAGCAAATGAATTCTAAAAACAAGATAATAACAAAGACCTAATATACAAAGAATGATATGCTGATATCTGTAGACCATATTTGTATGAGACTCTTTTAAATATTTCAGCTTTCTATTCATAATCTGATCTGCCTTTTCATGATATCATGATATTACTTTTTTTCCTGTATAAATGATACTGTTCCTTGAGAACAAGAGAAAATAAAGTTATTCACATTTTATTAGACATTTTAAAATTTTTTGTTATTTCTGGAATATAACTATCATAGCATACTTGAAATTAAGTCATGAATTAAATTCTAGAGATTCTAAAGTAGGATTTTTGACTTTTAATTTAGTAATAGCACAATTAATTGAAAAGAACATGAAATTCAATGATTTTGACCAGATTAGCACACATCTGCAACTGAAACAAATGGAACAAAGTATTAAAGATGAGTGATGCAATTGATAACTATTATTTTAATTTCTACTTGTTAGAAACAAATAATCATGTAACTATTATCTGACTGATATTTCCAGCTTATTTCCTCTTTCTCCTCCATAGTCCCTTTCCCTCCCAGGATACAGCTGATTTATTTCCATGGACTTCAAATTTTATCTCTTTGTAATCCAAATAGAAATAATTTTGTGAATATCCATTTTATTAACTCCTTTCCTCCAGTTATCCCTCTGTAGTAATAGATATGTTTGTCCTCCTTTAAAAGATGAAGCAAATGAGTAATAGAAAACACAAGAATAACTAATGAAATAGCTACTTACATAGAATCCAATTTATCATTATTTTCTTAGTTTTAAGTTAATATAAAATCATAAAAATCATTATCCATGTTGGATAGAAATTAGCCAAATACACATATTAACAGTGCAAACATCTACATTACTTTTGTCCTTAAAAGTTAGCAGTGATCTAAATAAATGAATAAACCTTCTAGTCTACTCTTTTAAAAAGTCTAGGATTTCTTCTTGATATCTTTCTAATCCATGAACTCATTCACAGAACAGATTCTCTAGTGAAATTTGGAACAATATTTATTTTTATGCATATCATAAGGATATAGCTAAAGCTACTTTATAGATATGTTAGGGATAGATAGTTTAAAATTGTGTTGTCTCAGATACTGATGATATTTGTGAAGGCACTGGAACAAAGAAGAAAAAAATATGAGTGCAAACTATTTATGCTCTAATCTTGAATTGCATTCACATTACCACTTAGTTGACTATTAAGGGATTCGTGATTTATACTGAATGAAGTAATCACAATTAGAGATTACAACACTGATTTCCTGTCCAGTTCTTGGATTTATTCTTTGTTCTAAGATTATGTCTGTGCCTAGAAGTGTATTTGGTAAATAAATATATCAAAATGAAATAAAAAACATGACATCTATTTTGAGCTAACTGAAACAGATTTGGCTATAATTCCAAACTTAGCTAATTGTGTCACACCCAGGAGATGTGAATAGTATTTTTCCTCTTTTATAGGGGAGGATGTCTTTATATGTCTTTTATAGGGGAGAATCGGCCAAAAGGGAAATTCAGAAGTCACATAGCAAAATAATAACAAAGCCAGGAATTTATATTAAATCTCAGTGTGAAAATTTTGTAATTTATAGGCATGTATCATCATGTAATATCCTAGTATTTCAGTCCTCAGTTCAGGTGAATGAGCGCAGTTCAGGTGATTGAGGAGCTGGAAAATTTTTTAAAAGTAAGCATGTCATTATGCAAAAAGTCCTGGTCTTAGAGTCAGATGACCTGGATAGATGAATGCCCTGGCTGTAATGATTACAAGCTAAATGTCATTCCATTTATTATGGAGTACTACTGGTCTGTAAGAAATCATGAGGGACAGGACTTCAAAAAAGCATGGAAAGACTTGCATGAACTGATGCTGAATGAAGTGAGTAGAACCAGAACATTGGTCACACTAACAGCATCATTGTGACATGATCAACTATGACGGAAACAACTTCTCTCAGCAGTTCAATGACCTAGGACAATCCTGAGACATACTATGGAAAATGCCATCCACATCCAGAGAAGAAACTATGGATTCTTAATGCAGAGCAAAGCATGCTCTGCTCACTTTTCTGTTTTTTTCTTTCTTACTCATTGTTCTCCCCCTTTAGTTCTAATCTTCTTTCATAACATGACTAATATGGAAATTTGTTAAATGCTATTGTACATGAACTAACTATATCAAATTGTTTGTTGCCATGGGGAGGGGAGAGGAATGGGATGGTAAACCAAAGTCTTTAAATTTAGTTGAACTAAAACTTGAAGATTTTTGAAGTCATTTTGCTATGTATTATTAAATGGCCATGTAACTTTTCATAATGAACTTAAAATCATCTCCTTTTTTTAAACAGCTGTTGTAAATTTGGATAATTCTGTGGTTGACCTGGAAACCCTTCAAGCCCTCTATGAAAATGTGAGTAGTAGAAAAAATGTGAATACACCCACCCACACACCCATAGGTACCTTCTCTATGTGTGTCTCTCTCTGTCCCTAACTTTCTCTTTTTCCTTCTTGCTTACTCCTAACCACATCTTTCTTTCTCCCTCCCTCCCTCCCTCCCTCCCTCCCTATCTCTTTATAACTATCTATGTGAATATAGATACATGCACATCTCTGCAAATATTTGTATGTATATTTATATATATATACACAGTAGATTGAGCATATATACAAATAAGGCATTTTAAATAATTTTTTCTGTATTTATTTTTTTTTAATTTAAGGTAATGGGGTTAAGTGACTTGCCCAAGGTCACACAGCTAGGCAGTTATTAAGTATCTGAGGTCACATTTGAACTCAGGTCCTCCTGACTCCAGGGCCAGTGCTCTATCCACTGTGCCACCTAGCTGTCCCCTTATTTTGTATTTTTTAAAAATAAAGTTAGTTGCCCTGTTGAAAAATTAAATGATTTCCTGTATCAAAATGATGAGGAGGGTGGAGGAAGGAAAAACCCTCTGAAGCCCTTTCAAATTCCCATCTAAACAACTAGTAAATATCCCAGACTTGATTTAGAATCAGGAAAGCAGTTTACCAGACCAGCAAGAAAGGTCTGTCTCACTAGTTTGGAAAGGCAATGAGGTCCAAGAGTAGCAGCCATCCAGACAGTCTCATAGCAAGGAACCCAGGACAGGGCTTGAAAGCCTGGGGTGGTCTACCAGTAAGCCCCCCCCACCCCACCCCTCCTGCAAACTAACAGCCCCCCAGCAAGTAAGCAATATGCAACATGGTAATCTTGCTCCTACCACCTCACCCCCAGCACAAGCCACCAGCAAGGGCTCTACCCCATTGCTGACCAGTAGTGAAACCTTGCCCAGGTGCTGACCAAACCCCTGAGGCTTAATAGTAGAGAAGTGCTGTTTCCTTAGCAATACAACAAGACCCCTACCCCCCAGGTCAATAACAAGATCCTCCTCCATGGTCAGCCACCAGAAATGCTCTATTACCATAGCAACCTAGTAGCCGGACTCCCCCTCCCCCACCAAGGAGACCATCTACTAATCCCTCTCCCGAGGGTCAGGTCAGCAGGGAACTCTCTCCCCCTACCCCAGTACAAACAGGAAGGAGAGTCTACCCTCCAGAGAAAGCAAGAAAGTATATCCTAAAACTCAATGAAAGCCAACAGTAACCAGAGCCCAACACTTTCATAAAAATACCAAGTTACCAAAAAAAATTGCTGGGAAAAAATGGTCAAAAAAGTTAAGCTTGACTATAGACAGTTGCTAGTTACTGTAATGATAGGGAAGATCAAGGCATAAATTTAAAAGATGATAATATCAAAATGGCTACATGTGAAACCTTGAAGAAAAAAAATGTAATTTGGTCCCAAGTCCAAAACAGAATTCCTAGAAGAACTTAAAAAAAGAATTTTTAAAAGAAAATTGGGGAAATAGAAGAAAATTTGGGGGGAAGTGAGATTAATCAAGAAAGAATGATGACAAAAGAGTCAATAGCATGGAAAAAAATATACAAAAATTTACTAAGAAACAACTCATTAAAAAAGAATTTGTTCAAAAGGACCAATGATCAAAATGGTATGCAAACTCACTAAAATAATTCCTTAAAAACTGAAATTGAATGAGTTAGAACTTATTAACTATGATACATCAAGATATGAAAAAATCAAAAAAGTAGAAAAAATAGAAGAAATATATAATTTATCAGTGGAAAAATCTATTGATCCAGAAAATAGATCCAGGAGAGATAGTATAAGAATTACTGAGCTACCTGACATCCATGATAATAAACAATCAAACAAAAAGAAACATAAAAATAAAACTAGATAACATACTTCAAGAAATTATCAAAGAAAACTGCCCAGAGGGCAAAATAAAAATTGAAAGACTTCATTGACTATTGTCTAAAAGAGATCCTAAATTGAAAACTCCCAGGAACATCATAACAAAATTCCACATTTCATAGATCAAGGAGAAAATATTGCAAGCAACCAAAAAGGAAACAATTCAAATATCTGAAGCTGTAGTCAGGATTACACGGGATTTGGTAGTTTCCACATTAAAGAACTGGAGGATTTGGAATATAATATACTGAATGGCACTCACCCCAACAAAACTAAATATAAGCCTTCGGGGGAGGGAGGAATAAAATAGAGGACTTTAAATCATTGCTAATTAAAAAAACAGAGCTGAATAAAAAAATTGATCTCTCAATACAAGACTCAAAGAAAACTTGGTGAAAGGTAAAAAGGAAACAAAAAAGATTAAACAAAAAATTCAATCAGGTTAAACTATGTTTCTATCTGGCAAGATAATATTTGTAACTCTTAAAAAATTTATTACCATAGGAGAAATTAGAAACAATATATGGATATAAGGTAACTTTGATTAGATGATACCCCCCAAAATAAAATAAAGAGGTGGGAAAGAAAATTGCACTGGAATCAAGAGGTAGGTTGAATGGGGGTAAATTTTCCCAACTAAAAGAGGCATGAAAGAACTATTATAATAGAAGGGAAGAATAGGGGAGGATTTGGAATATAATATACTGAATGGCACTCACCCAACAAAACTAAATATAAGCCTTTGGGGGAGGGAGGAATAAAATAGAGGACTTTAAATCATTGCTAATTAAAAAAACAGAGCTGAATAAAAAAATTGATCTCTCAATACAAGACTCAAAGAAAACTTGGTGAAAGGTAAAAAGGAAACAAAAAAGATTAAACAAAAAATTCAATCAGGTTAAACTACGTTTCTATCTGGCAAGATAATATTTGTAACTCTTAAAAAATTTATTACCATAGGAGAAATTAGAAACAATATATGGATATAAGGTAACTTTGATTAGATGATACCCCCCAAAATAAAATAAAGAGGTGGGAAAGAAAATTGCACTGGAATCAAGAGGTAGGTTGAATGGGGGTAAATTTTCCCAACTAAAAGAGGCATGAAAGAACTATTATAATAGAAGGGAAGAATAGGGGTTGAACATAAATAAATTCATTAAGAATGATGCATAATTCATAAAGAATGAATATATATACAGATTCAGTTGGATATAGAAATCTGTTTTACCCTATATGAAAGTAAATTGGGAAAAATAATATTAAGGGAGATTTATAAAAGGGAGGGTAGTTTGGGATAGATGATATCAGAAATAAAACACTTGTGAAGAGTGAGGAATGGAGAAGGGTAAGAAATAAAGAGGGAGCAAATATAAATGCAAATACAAAAATATATGTAATACAATGCAAAAAATAGCATGGAAGGAAATATCAGAAATATGCAGGTGAATGTAATGAACTCACCCATAAACTGAAAGCAGATAGCAGAGTGGATTAAAAAGCAGAATCCTACAATATGTCATTTATGAGAAATACATTTGAAACAAAGAGATAGACATGGAGTAAATAAAGGTAAAAGGCTGGAGCAGAATCCCATTATGTGTCAGATGAAACAGAGAAAGCAGGAGTAGAAATAATGTTCTCAGACAAAGTAAACTAAAACAGACCTGATTAAAAGAGCTAAAGGAGGAAGCTATATCTTACTCAAAGGTACTATAGACAATGAAGTCATATCAGTGCTAAACATTTTTGCACCATATGGCATAGCATCTAAGGATGAATTGAATGAATTATAGGAAGAGATAAATAATAAAACTATACTAATGGGACATCTCAACTTTCCCTTCTCAGAATTAGGTATCTAATGAAAAAATAAACAAGAAAGAAGTGAAGGAGGTGAATAAAATTCTGGAAAATGTTAGACACAATAAATGTCCAGAGAAAATTAAATGGTAATAGAAAGGAAAGTATCTCTTTTTTCAGCAGCTCATGGCACCTACATAAAAATTGATATATGAGTTAAAAACTTCATAACCAATGCAGAAAATCAGAAATGCAGTCTTTCCAGATCTTAAGGCAATAAAAATTACATTAGAAAAGGACAATGTAAAGAGATTAAAAATTAGATTTAAATTGAATTTAATTGTAAATTAAATAATCAAATCCTAAAAAATAAATGGATCAAAGAACAAATCAAAGAAGCAATTTATTTTTTCATTAAAGAAAATGAAAACAATGAGACAATATGCCAAAATCTATGGGATATAGCCAAAGTGTTATGTAAGAGAATATTTTTATTTCTATATTTGCTAATATCAAAACAATTGAGAAAAAAAGCAGATTAATGAATTGGACTTGCAACAAAAAGAACTAGAAAAAGAACAAATTAAAAACTTTAAATTAAACACAAATTGGAAATCTTGAAATTCAAAGGAGAGATTAATGAAACTGAAAGAAAATCTTTGAACTAATAACTAAAACTAGAAGGTGGTTTTATGAGGGGGGACAAGAATATAGAGAAACCATTGGTTAATTTGATTTAAAAAAGTGAAACAAGAAAACCAAATTATAAATGTTAAAAATGAATAGGATGAAATCATGATCAATGAAGAGGAAATTAAAACATTTGTTAGCTGTTATTTTGCCTATTAATTATATGTCAGCAAATTTGACAATCTAAATGGAATGGATAAATATGTAAATATTAATTACACAGATCAACAGAAAAAGAAATAAAATACTGAATCCTGGGGTGGGGGATTTAAAAATGTCACTTCATAATAAAAAAATCCATAAAAATAGATAGATTCATGAGTGAATTCTACCAAACATTTAAAGAACAATTTTTCTGTTTGTATTGGGGTTTTTTTTTTGCAAGGCACTAAGGTTAAGTGGCTTGCCAAAGGCCACACAGCTAGGTAATTAAGTGTCTGAGGCTGGATTTGAACTCAGGTCCTCCTGACTCCAGGGTCTGTGCTCTATCCACTGTGCCACCTAGCTAACCCCATTTAAAGAATAATTAATCCCAATACTGTATTAAACTATAAAAATAGGAATAAAGGAGTACTACCAAATACCTTTTATAACACAAATATTGATGTTAGCCAAACCAGAGAAAGAAAACTATCAACCAATTCCCCTAATGAATAATGACTCAAAAATTCTAAATAAAACATTAACAGAAATTACAGCAATATATCACAAGGATCATATTATGTTTGCATGGGGAATTACAGAAGTAGGTAATATCTCAATAGATGGAAGAAAAAAAATCATTCCTGAATTACAGCACCCATTCCTTTTAAAATCACTAGAGGGCATAGGAATAAATGGAACTAAACTTAAAATGAAAAGTAATATTTCTCTAAAACCATCAGCAAGCATTATCTGTAATAGGTATAAACTAGTGATCTTCTAATAAGATCAGCGATGAAGCAAGGATATCCATTATTACCTTTATTATCAATTACTATTTAATATTTTACTGAAAAAGTTACCTATAGCAAAGAAAAGAATAAATTAAAGAAATTATAATAAGCAATGAGGAAACAAAACTATCATTCTTTGTAGATGATGTTGCATTATCCTTAGAAAATCTTAGAGAATCAACTAACTTCTTGAAATTATTAGTGACTTTGGTAAAATTGCAGGATACAAAATAAACCCATAAATATCAGAATATACATTTTCAATAAAGTCCTGCATTAAGAAATAGGGAAAATCCATTTAAAAACTGTAGACAATAGAGGCGGCTAGGTGGCACAGTGGATAAAGCACCGGCCTTGGAGTCAGGAGTACCTGGGTTAAAATCCAGTCTTAGCCATTAATAATTACCTAGCTGTGTGGCCTTGGGCAAGCCACTTAACCCCATTTGCCTTGCAAAAACCTAAAAAAAATTGTATACAATATAAAATACTTGGTAGCCTACCTACCAAGACAAACTCAGTAACTATTAGCACAGCTCTAAAGCATTTTACATAAATAAAATCAAATCTAAACAAATGGAAAAGTAATAATTGCTCATAAGTGGACTGAACAAATACAATAAAAATGACAAGTCTGTTTAAATTAGTTTATTTATCCAGTGACTAAGTAATCAAAACTATCAAAATTATTATAAAGAGGTAGAAAAAATAAGAAAATTCATCTGAAAAAAACAAAAGATCAAGAATATCAAGGTAGAAGGTTATTTATGTGTTCCAGATATCAAAATATATTATAAAGTGGTAATTTTCAAAACATCCTGGTACTGGCTAATAGAGTAGAGATAAGTGGGATACATTAAGTACTACAGCTTTATATAGGAAAGCCATTTTAGCCTAGTATATGCTAAACCCAAAGATCCTAAACTTTAAGAAAAAAACGTCATCATTTGACAAAAATTGCTGGGAAAACTGGAAAGCAGTATGGCAGAAACTAAGTATAGACCAACATCACACACTGTAACTAACAATGGTGGGATTCAGCCAGTTCACCCTGGTTTGGCAGAACTGATAACTAATTTTATGTTGAGTTCAGTGAACCAGTTATTAATTTATTTGAATCCCACCTCTGCTGTATATCAAGATAAGATCAAAATGGGTACAGGATTTACACATAAAGAGTGATAGGCAAATTAAGACAGCATGGAAGAGTTTATCTAAATGATTTATGGATAAAGGAAGTATTTAGGACTAAAGAAGATCTAGAGAGCATTACAAAATATAAATTAAATCCAAGACAATCCCAAAGGTCTAATGATGAAGCACAAGAACAGACTGAAGCATGCTATTTTTCACTTTTTTCCCTTTTGTTTGTGTCTTGTAGAAAATGACTAATATGGAAATGTTTTACATAATTTTCTATGTATAATCTATATAAGATTGTTTACCATCTCAGGGAGAGGGAGGCAATTCAATTTTAAAAATAATTTTAAAAAAATTTTAAAGAAAAATTTAGAACATATTTCTGAGAGAGAAATTTAGATTCATCTTCTTTAAAGATCATATATATATATACAGTAGGCAGTGTAACAACAGATTTAGGTGCTAGAGATAATATTCTCATAAATAGATACTTTAACTCATAAATAGATAACTATAACTTCACAGATTCATTAGTACGCAAAAGGCTCTCACAAGACCCATTGGCAGGCAACTTATAAATAGGATGCAGTAATTTGTGATTATTCTTAATATAGTGGCATGGTTGTATCATTCTTGATGAATCTTCTATTTTTTCCTTCAATTTAATTTTTTTGGTTTGTTTTTTGCAAGGCAATGGGGTTATGTTACTTGCCCAAGCTCCACAGCTAGGTAATTATTAAGTGTCTGAAGTCAAATTTGAAATTAGGTCTCCCTGACTCCAGGACCAGTGCTCTATCCACTGCGCCAATTAGCTGCCCCCGTCCTTCAATTTAAACTTCTCTCTTCTCCATGAATAGATTCTGAGCTATTCCAATCTATTCAATTTGAATATTCCTAGCCATGAATCTGTTTGTGGACAACTGAAATATTGGCTTGATTGTCAGAGGGTAGCTTTTCTTACACTGCCTACTCTCTTTAGGGATACTTAGTTTTACTAACTACTTAATACTCCGTAGCATTTCCTAACTGTGTGATATATGGTCCATATTGCAGAGACTATTAAATTTTATCTAAAAGATACATGTTACCTAGAACTCTGTTAAATACTTAATGGATTCTCAATGAATTGATGTTGAGGAATTAATAGTAATAAAAAATAATAATTCACATTTATACTTACAAATATAATGCTTTTGTTATTAAATAACTTCATTTAGATGAAATAATTACACTTATATTATGAATTAAGAAAACTGAAACCAAGTGATATTTTCAATCACACAAGGTCATATAGCTAACAATTAAGAACCACTACTTAATACAGCTACTTAATCAATGAGAAACCAATCAAACTAGCAAAGGATTATTTTATAGAGTTAGAAAAATAAAAAATTAAATTCACCCAGAAAAACAAAAACTCAAGAAGGTAATTTTTTTAAAGTAGGGAAAACAGGAGCTTAGCAATGTATAATACACACATGTGCGCTCAGTAGACCATAATCATCAAATATCAAAGTCATAGTCATTAAAATAATTTGGTACTTAAGAAATAGAAAGGTGGATCAATTAAACTTTAGTCATATAGACTACAGAAGCATATGAAATTTTTAATTTAATGTTCAGTAAACACAAAGACATAAATTTGAGTTAAGAATTCACTTTTTTGACAAAATAAGTGATACAAAGATCTTCAGTGTATAGTTTAAATCAGGAATGGGAAAGTCATTTATTTACTCTATTCAATAGAATTATTATACATAAAAGACTATGACAAGCATAATATGTAAGAAGATAGAATAAGATATGGTAATGGTTAACTGCTGATGCACACTCCCAGGATGCTAAAATTTTAATGTCAGAACATGAAAATGTTTGAGGACCAATGAATAGATAATACATTCGATTTTGACTTGAGTCTTCAAAGTTAGCCTATCTTGACCCGCTAGACAAGGGACTTGACTTATCCTCCAGCTGTAGTTCATTTTCTCCAAAAGCAATAGAGTTGGTGCCAGGAACGCCTTCCAAAATACATCTGGCTCTGACTGAGGACCTAGGATCTCCAGACATCTCAAACTCACAAGGTCTTCTCAGAATCTAAAATATGTCTTAAGAATGATATTATTCATTTACCTCTGATAAGAAAAAAAGCACAAAGCAGTAAAGATAGCCAGAGAGATGGAGCTATTATGGAGAGAGAGAGAGAGAGAGAGAGAGAGAGAGAGAGAGAGAGAGAGAGAGAGAGAGCAAGACAGAGGGAGAGAGAGTGAGAAAGACAGAGACAGAAAGAGAGCCATAGACAAAGACAGATAGAAAAAGACAGACAAACAGACAGAGAGTGTGTGTTAGAGTTCAATCATTCTTGGGTCATTTCCTTGTAAAGATCTACTAAGTTAGAAATCCTTCTTGCCCAGCAGCCAATAAGGGAACTGCTTCATCATACTTGGGGGTACCCAAATGCTAAGAGCACACATAGGTCAGCCAGAAACAGGCAGAAAGAGTCTTCATATGCCCTGTTACTCATCAGTACTAAGTGGCAGAAATGACAAATTCAGGTTTTCTAAGTCCAAGGTTCTTTTCATGCTGCCACACTGAATTAAATACATTTGGATTAAGCATGAAATTAAATTAGACCATCAGTCATTGGAGAGACTTGGGGAGAGTGTGTTCATGCCTCATTACAAACATATTACTACTACTGGGAAAGTAACTAAAAGCATGCAGACTATAAGACCAATGGCTGTACAATACATATTTCCATTTGGAAGTAGTAGAGCTCCAAATGAGACCCTTCTATCACTTCATTACCCACTCATAGGAGAAAGAAAATAATGGAGATGTTGTTCTGCTTTTCCTTTTTCCCTTGACTCTATGGAATGACATGAAATGAAGTGGAAAATATAACATCAAATCTGGCACTTAATAAGATTTTCCAAATTTACCTTACTAATAAGTATCAAGTCACTGGTACTATCATTGTATACTAAGAGAAGTATATTTATTCATACATGATATTTAGCATACTGAATTAAATAGTTCAATTATCATATTTGCATTTATTTTCTCTCTCACACACCTATCTACAAATGAAAAGAAAAAAATAAAAAACAAAGCAAAATATTTGCACAGTGAAATAATTTACAACTCACTTTGGCCATGTCCAAAAATTTATGTCTCTTTCTGTGCCTTTCTGTAATTTCTTTCTCAGAAGGTGAATGCCAGGCTTTATCACTGATCCTCTCCAATCATGATTGTTCTGATCAAGTTCTTAAATCTATCGGAGTTGTCTTTACAATATCAGTATTTCATAAAATGTTCTGATTCTGCTCACTTCAGTCTACATGAGTTTATGCAAATCATCCCAGGTTTCTCTGAAATCATTCCTTTTTTTTCATTTCTTATGACACAGTAGCATTCCTATTGCTTTTATAAAACATAAATTGTTCAGTCAATCCCCAGCTGATAGGTACCCCTTCATTTTCCAGTTCTGTGATGCCCCAAAAAGAATGAAATAAATATATTCATGAGTCTTTTTCTTCTTTCTTTGTTTTTATTAATAACATAAATCTAAGAGAAGTATTGCTAGATCGTATACAGAGCTCTATGTCTTTTTAGGCAAAGATTCAAATTGCTTTCCAGGATGACTGGACCAATTCACAGTTCCCCCAACACTAAATTCTTAAGCTTTTCTCTGCCATACATACCCCCTCCAAAATTTTATTTTTGCCCATCTATTGGATATGAAGTGGATTTTAGAGAGACCCTTTAATTTAATTTCATTAATTATGAGTGATTTGGAGCATTTTAATAATTATGTCTATTTATAGTTTGACTTGCTTTCTCTATATACTTGCCTTTATATATCCATGGACCATTTGTCATCTATGGAATGACTCATATTTCTTAAATAGTTTGGAAAGGAGATATTTTTAGAAGAAATTAGCTTGATGATTTTTTTCTTAAATCCCCCTCTTTCTTATTTTAGCTGAATTGGTTTGGATTTTATAAAAAATTTAGATAATTAGAATTGTCCTTTTTACCTACTATTCTCCTCTGTAGCCATTATTTAGTCATGAACACCACTCATATATTTGAAAGTAAGTTTCTTTCTTTCTCCCCTAATCTGTTTATAATATGATCACTTATGTCTAAGTCATGTATCTATTTGGACTTATATCAAGAGAAGTATTGGACAAATCTTATTTTCCAATTTTTCCCCTCCAGAAATTATTGTCAAATTGTGAATCTTTAACACATCATTTATGATGAAAAAACACAGGGCTACAAGATTTATTTCCTTATGTATATTATGAACCTCATACATTATAGTGATCAACTTGTCTATTTTTTTAACCAGTATCAAATTGTTTTGATAAATATTGCTTAGGAACACAATATGATTCCTGGCATTGCTAGATTACTGTCCTTCTTACTTTTTCCATTGTGCTTTTGAGATGGTTGACCTCAATGAATAAGAAAGATTTTTTCTGGCACTATAATCCATTGTATTTTAACAGAATAGCACAGAATAAATAAATTATTTTAGATTGTATTGCTACTTTTATTAACCTCCCCATGAATAATTAACATAAAACATTCTTCTTTTTTACATATATTTATTCTATTAATTTATTTTCTTGCCTCCTGGCAATAACTATTAAGAGTAGGCTGATATGATTATGCATAATTATCAGATCCCATGAGCAATTAATCTTTCTTGAATGATTTAATCTTATTTATATAAAGAAGTTTTGTAGTTGCATTCATATAGTTCCTCTCTGTGTCTTAGCTAGTAGATTTCTAAATATTTTGTATATTCTTTCATTATTTAAAATTCATTCCTGATTTGGGTAATGTACAGAAATACTTATGATTAATTTGTACTATTTTATCCTAGTAACCTGATGTTTCAATTAATTTTATTTAGTTCTCCAGGGTTCTCTATTTAAACCATATTATCTGGGGTAAAATCAACACCACAATAACTTTGCTTCCTCTTTGCCTGTGCTTATTCCCACAAATTTTTAATCTTACCTTATTGCTGTGGCTAATATTTTTAATATATCAAATCGTAGCAATGACAATGGACATCATTGCTTTATTATTGAAAAGGATTCTAGTTTAGTTCCACATCATGTGTGCTAATCTCTTTTGGTTATTGATAGATATAGTGTTAAGGAAAACTCAGATTCATTTTTATGTTTTCTAGTATTTTAAGAGAAATAGATTTTGCAGATTGTTAAAAAGCCTTTTCTGTAAATAACAATGTTTTTTGTTGTTTTTAATCAATATTGTCAATAATATTGTTATGGTTCTCCTAATATTTAATCAATTCTACAAAAATAACCTCTTTCCTAAGATTTCATTAAGAATTTTTGCCTTTATACTTATCAAATATATTGACCTCTAGCTTCCCTCCCCTGCCTCTATTTTGATTTACCCTGATTTATATAATCATAGTAATACTTATATCATGGAAAGAAGAATCAATTTTCTTATTATTATATACAATTCAATGCTGGCATGAATTTTTTTGATATTTGAGAAATTTTATTTATAAATTCCTTTGGTCCTGCTTTCCTCCTGTGGTTTATTTATAATTTAAATTCTTTTTCTGAGATTAGGTTATTTAAAATCTTTATTTCTTGTTCTTTTAGTCAGAATATTTTATAATATTACAAATAAGCACCATTCCATTAAATATCTGGATTATCTTGCAGTATAGTTGCCTAACAGAGGTTTTAGTAATTTCTTTTATATCTTCAATTTTTGTGAATTTTTTCATTTTTATCATTAGAGATTGATTCTTCTTTTTATAAAACATTTCAGAATTTCTATTTAAGTTTTTAATTATTTCTTTTAAAAAGTGTCATTTATATATCACATTTTTGTTGCATACTTTTTTCTCTTTTTGCTAATAAATATGGTCAAAGAAAAAAAATGTTCCTGAAGGACTTCTTTGGCTTAATCCCTAGCATATTTTTATGTTGCTTAATTATTTACTTTTTTCCTATAAAATTATCTATTGTTTTTTAGACTTGTTCCTTGACTCACCAATTCTTTAGGATTAAGTTATTTAGTCTTCAATTAAGTTTAATACTTTCTTCAAAGGTATTTTATCAAATCTAGTTTTTATTGCATTGTGGCTAGTAAAGTTTGTGTTTTAATATTTATTCTATAAGGTTTTTGCATCGAACTGTTTTGGTCATGTAGGTAATATGTACCAACATGGGTATGTGTAGCCGTTCAGAGGGAAGCAAGAGGAGATATTTCTAGCATTTCCTCCTCCCATCCTTATTCAAAGAAGACTGATTCCTGCCATGAGGGAAAGCAAAAAGTTGGGAGAAGTAATTGACTCCTCTCTTTTCATCAGACAGAGGGGGTTCCTAGGCTAGAATTGTATCTGCCTGCTTCCTAAAATACTTTTTAGACTGGAGAAAATAAATTTTTAGGTTCAAGCTACTAAAGGAGTGTCCTTAGTTTAGATCCAAGGTTTGATTCTCTTTCCTCCAAATGCTAATTCCACTATGAAGGCACATAGCAAATAACAAATAAATCTAAGTCAATAACAAAACAAAAATCACAGAAATTATTCGTGTAAGAATATATACCAGACAGTGCAGAGTGAATAAGATTTCCCTTTAGGAACAAACTACATAAAATCAACTGAAGGAGAGTCTTAGATTTCACTGAAGAGAAATTCCCCAAGGTCTCTAGTATAGAAGTTTAGGGATAAGGGTATGATAGAGATTGCTAGTTTCGCCACATGTTGGGTTCTTCCCAGTCTTTCTCCCTCAGGAGCTCTGAAGAGAGGTTGAAATGGTATGTCTTTTTTCTTGTCTCTAGAAGCCAGAAGAGATATAGATCTCTCACAACTCCTGGTGAATCTTGGGTACTTACTTAATAAATAGTTTATAAATTGATTGTATCCCCATTTCAGTTTAGTCAAATGATAATTAGTCATCTTTTCAGTGGACTGAAACATAAGCAATAAACATTTTTTGAGCAACTGCAAAACTTTGGTGAGACCATTTATTCATTTTGATGAAATAATAAAAATGTACAGAAACACACACACATATATATTAATTATAGATACAAGGGGCAGCTAGGTGGCGTAGTGGATAAAGCACCGGCCTTGGAGTCAGGAGTACCTGGGTTCAAATCCGGTCTCAGACACTTAATAATGACCTAGCTGTGTGGCCTTGGGCAAGCTACTTAACCCCATTTGCCTTGCAAAAACCTAGAAAAAATTATAGATACACACATATAACATATATAAAACCATTTATAAAGAGAAGTCATCAAATACAAAATTAAACTTTTCTATCCATAGAGTGAAAGTTAAACATACATGTGGTTTTAGCAAGTATTATTCTCTAGTCACAAAGGCATGGCTCTTTACACATGATGGATTGGTGAAGCAACAAACAGTATTTTTTTGTCAGTGTGAAAATGAAGCCACCACTTACTATTTAAAAGGAAATTTAGTCATAGAGTGTTTATAAAGTTTTAAATGGTATAGTGATTATCTTTCAACAGGATTTTCCCTCTTTCTCTTAATATGAATTTGAGAAGCAGCAAAGCATAATAGATAAGTCAAGAAGATCTTGGTTCAGCTCCTGCCTTTGACACATATGGCTGTATGACTTGGGAAAATGATATAATTCCTTTCATTTCCTTAGGCATATTTCTTGGACTATAAGTAGAAGAATAGTTTCAGATAAGAATTGGTAGAGAGGATTTCTTTAAACAGAATTCTGTCCAGAAATTAAATCACAGATTCAGACTGTTCCATCAACATCTCCACCACCCTCCAGAAAGAATTCAAATCTGTTTCCTAAATCCCTTTATTGTTGATAGAACAACTTTCTTTATTGAGGCGTTGTAGCTTTTCTTTCTTCTTTAACCATCTAGCTATGAGAAGTGAATTTTTTTGAACTCTTGCTTATAGAGATCTATCTTGTTCTTTCTTATGAGAAAAACAGAGAGCAAGTTTGAATTTATTTTTCAGAGCAATATGCAGAACAATCTTTCCATGTTTTCTAGTTACTAGTAGTCAGTGTGTTTATACATGACTGATATAAATAAGGGAGCATAAGGGAGTATGAAAAGTACATCTGTGGTGTAGGTTGGCAGTAAGACTTCCCACTTCCTGTAGATTTCCCCCAAACCCTACAACTATACTTTAGCTAGATTAAAACAGGCCACAACTTTATTCTGGTATGATATATACATACTTTTATGTACCAAACCAAAAAGAATCATTTAAATCTTTGGCAAAAGAATCTGTGACTCAAAATGTTTCTATTTATTTTAATGCTTTTTGGGTACTATCACTAGAAAAGTTGTCATCCTAACTCCCTATGCTTTTCCTGTGCATGTATGCAAATTAAATAGGGTGTGAAAGTTCAGTAGTCTAAACAATAAGCATTAATCAGTCTGACCTTTAATCACCAAAGATGCTAAGTGGGCTTCATGGTATAACAAAACCTGGTCAGGAAATAGAATAGATTCAAAGTATTAGGTTTCAGATTGGAACCTTGGTATTGGTAAACCTTCCCTACTGACATAATTTCTGCATTTCCATCATTCTATCCTCACACCTCAAATTAAATTATACCTTCATTCTACCTCTCAACCTCTATCATCGCTATTTACTGAATCTATCACTCTGTATACATCATCATTTCAAATTTCAATGCCTCCTACACCCTCATTTATAACTATTATTGAAATAATACATGCTCCCAATTTTCTGTCAGTTCTCTCTTTGATACCCATATTTTAATATATAACCCATATAATATATATTATATATTAATATATAACCCATACAATATAATATAACCCATATTTTAATGTGAGTAATATTTTAAAATTTTGAGTATTTATATGACCATCATAGTTTTTGAATATTTTATTTTTTCTATTTACAAATAAAAACAATTTTTACCATTTTAAAACAATTTCCTAATCATTTTTATCTCTCTATCTTTTCAGTCATAAATTCATGCCTTCTCCATAAACCTGTCAAATAAACTACTCCTTGTTCTCCTAATTTGCTTATGGTATCAAACTTCATATCTAAATCATTTAACTATTTTAATCTTATTTTGGTATTTTATATGAGTTATTGGTCTATACTTAGTTTCTGCCAAACTTTTTCAATTTTGCCAGCAGTTTTTGTCAAATAGTGAGTTCTTATCCCAAAAGCTTGAATCTTTGAGTTTAATCAAACCTAGATTAATATGGTTATTTGTTACAATGTAATATTTACCTAATCTATTCTACTTATCCACCATTCTTATTCTTAGTAACAGACAATTTTTAATCATTAGCACTTTATAGTACAGATTGAAATCTGGAAATGTTGGACCACCATATTTCACTTTTTTTCATTAATTCTTTTAATATTCTTGACCTTTTGTTGTTCCAGTTGAATTTTCTTATTATTTTTTCTCTCTCTTTAAAATAATTATTTGGTAGTTTGATTGTTAGGGTACTGAATAAGAAAATTAATTTAGGTAGAATTGGCATTTTTATTACATTGGCTCAGCCTCCCCATGAGCAAATGATATTTTCTAATTGTTTGGAACTGGGGCTGCTAGATGGCACAGTGAATAGAGCACTGGTCCTGGAGTCAGTACTGAGTTCAAATCCCGGCTCAGACACTTACCTAGCTGAGTGACCTTGGGCAAATCATTTAACCCCATTGCCTTACCAAAAAATTAAAAAAACCCTAATTGTACAGAACCGATTTTATTTATGTGAATGGTGTTTTGTAATTCTGTTCGCATAGATCCAAATTTTTCTTGACAGATTCCCTCACTTGACAGTAGTTTATATTGTCTATCACTATTTTAAATGGAATTCCTCTTGCTTCTATACATTATTGGCAATATCTAGAATGCTGATGATCTATGTGGATTTAATTTACTTACTGCAACTTTGCTAAAGTTAGTTATTTAAACTAGATTTTTACTGGTTTCTCTGAAAGGAATACCATTGTATAACTTGATACAAGTAGTGGTTTGATTTCCTTATTAATATAGTTAGAATTTCTAATACAATATGGAATAATAATGGTGATAGTGAGCATCCTTGCTTCAACCCTGATGCTACTGGGTATGGCTTCTGAAAGCTTATTCCCATTAAAGGTAATGCTTTCTGATGGTTTTAGATAATACTGCTTATCATTTTAAGGAAAGCTTTATTTATTCCTATGTCTCTAGCTTTTTTTTATTTTATTGAAATGGGTGTTGTATTTTGTCACAAGTATCTATTGACATCACCATATGATTTCTGCTGATTTTGTTACTGATATGATCAAATATGCCGGTACTTTTCCTTATATTGAATGAGTCCTGCATTCCTGATCTAGATCTCACCTGGTCATAATGTATTATCTTTGATATCCTCTTACTGTAGTCTCCTTGCTAATAATTTATTCAAATTTTTGCATCATTATTCACTAGGGAAATTGGTCTATTCTGTTTTTTCCTATGTTTTTTCTTTTACGAGTTTAAATATCAGCACCATATTTGCATACAAAGGAATTTGGAAGGATTCCTTCCTTGACATTTTTTTCCTAAAGGTTTATATAGAACTAGAATTAATTGTTCTTTAAATGTTTCATAGAATTCACTTGTGAATCCATCTGGTCCCAGAATTTTTTTCTTAAGTGACTCACTGATGGCTTATTAAATTTCTTTTTCTAAAATAGTTATTTAAATATTCTATTTCCTCTTGTTAATCAGAGTAGTTTACATTTTTTAAAAAATTTCATTCATTTCACATAGATTGTTAGAATTATTGGCATATAATTGAACAAAATTGTTCTTAATAATTTACCTTCTTCTTAATAGTAATGTATTTGTTTTCCTCTTTCCCACACAATAAAATAACTTTCCCTTCAGTTCTCTCCAGTTGGTACAACCTGTTTTCCAACACATCTGATTCATTAGGCAAAGGGTACAGCTTGATCCTGGGACTACATCCAAACCAATGTTCAGCTAAATCCTAACTAAAAATCATACACCTTCACAGGAAGTCATACTCAACCGGTCTTATTCTAGTTTCTTACCAGTTAGATTATTTTTAATTTATTCTGTATGTCCTTGGTATATAGTTGTTTGCATGTTGTCTCACCCATTAGATAATAAGTGCCTCCTAAAAACAACTACTGTCTTTTACCATTCTTTATATACCCAATGCTAGGCAAAGGCTGTGATGCTAAATGTCATTTTAGTGACTGACTGCTACAATTATTTAACTTTGCTCTTAAACTCTATGGTTTAAAACTTAGAATTATTCACTGACTATAATATTATGCCTTTGAGTCTTTCAAATCTACTGTTCTGATTCTTTACTTTCATTATCACTTGAATCTACTTGATGAAATCCAATTTTCCCATTATTTCTATTTTGTGCTATTTTGTTTTCTCACCTTCTTTTCTTGATTTCTCTGTAGCATTTGACACTATTGAGTCCCTTTCCTTGTTGATTATCTATTATCTTTTTTACTTCCAAGATATCTCATTCTGGTTCTCCTCCCTCTCTATTCATTCTGTATTTTTTCTCAGTCTTCATTCTCTTCCTCATTCTGTAATGTATGTTTTTCCTTCTGTGGTGTTCTTGTCTTTTTTTTTCTTTTCTCTTTGTGTTGTTTCCCTCATTTCATGCCTCATTTTTTATAAGTACTTTTATATACATAACTCCCAAGTCTAACAATAGGACTGTCCTCTCTTCCAATTTACATACTCACATCTCCAGCTATATTTTATCTAAAGATCCAGTCTGAGCATCCCATTTGCCCAGAAGAAAAAGAAATTTTTATCTAACAAGTGGTCAATAGTGTTGTCTAAAAATTAGGAAAAACTAGGAATCTTGACATTATGAAATTCTATTTACTCAGTAATTTTTTAAAAAAAGATAATATCCAGTATTGCTGATCCAACTATTTGAGATTGAGAGCTGCTAGAAATTATTTCCTCAGAATTTTTTAATTGACCAAGCTCTATAAAGACATTACCAAGAAAGCTTTATGAATCATGTGTTTGCATGTGATCTTTTTATATAAGTATTAAATTAATAAATATATTTTCATTTATTTTTGAGTGCCTACTTTTTATCTCCCTGAAACCTTATACCTGTTTAGGCTAATATCCTATTTTCTCCTATTTTGAAACTTTTGTTCTTAAAATTTTGACTTTTTGAAGAAAACAGAAGCTATCTAATGAGGCATATATATCAAGAATGGTGAATCTTACAGAATTATGACATTTCCCAGTGATGAGAGGGCTTGATGGAGAAATCATAGAAGTCCCAAAATAGTACAGTGATGTTACATAAGATATATATATATATATATATATATATATATATATATATTTTTTTTTTTGGTTTTTGCAAGGCAAATGGGGTTAAGTGGCTTGCCCAAGGCCACACAGCTAGGTAATTATTAAGTGTTTGAGACCGGATTTGAACCCAGGTACTCCTGACTTCAGGGCTGGTGCTTTATCCACTGTGCCACCTAGCCACCCCACATAAGAGATAATTCAAAGAAGAAACCAAGAATATTTGATAGTAGACTGAATAATGGACTAAATGAGAGTAAGGCATCCAGGATTATACTGAGGTTGTAAAGCTCAATGACTGGGAAAATAATAATACCTTCTACAATAATAGTGAAATTCAACAGCTATCATTTGAGGTGAAAATTATGAGTTCTATTTTGGATGAGTTAAAAATGCCTATGAAAAGTCCAAGAGATAGTTGAAGAGACATGACTGTAGCTTAGGAGAGGAACCAGGGCTAGATATGTGGATCTAGAATAATCAACCAGAGGTGCAAGTCAAGACATCACTTTTGTGATGTCATTGGACAAACAACAATCTATGTGTAATAGTAGCCATCCCACTGGGAAGTCAACTAATCAATTGCAGTTGAGCAATGCTTCTTCCTTCCTTCTTACCTTCCTTCCTCTCTTCCTCCCTACTTCCCTCTCTCCCTCCCTCCCTCTGTACACATGGGAAATCATCCACTTACATGTGAATGTTCTGCTCAAAGGAAAATGGATTTCTTGAAACAGAACTTTGGAAAAACTAGACTTTGGCAAAGCCCTTTAGAATTCAAATGGAGCTATTTGGGTATGCTTTAAACTCAAGCCACTGTCATTGATTGGCCAATGCTGGGTCCCAGTCCAAGCCTCATTTGGCATTATTTGACCCTGATGGCTAAGAATGTCTGAAAATAGCAATTGTTTATGTTTTGATCAGAAACCCTATGGGTCTTTCCTTCCCATATTGATTTTTTTAGTAGGTAAACAAGAATTTTTTTGCCTGATTTATTGACTAGCCTTAATCATTGAATGGGCATAGCCTCAGATAATTTGAGACCTGGGAAAGATCTTAACTTATAAAGGTCAAATTTTTCCACTATATCTAGAGCCATCTCCAATTGTCCTGATCTATGTTTTGTACATTGGACTCAGATGACGATGGAGGGAAAAATGAAGTTGGTTACTTTGCACACTCTTGCCTCATTTAAATCCAGTTCACTTACAAGTCAAGATATTACCTTCCTGATGTCATTGATCCTTTTCAGAATGAAGGACAAAATAGATCAGCACAGAGATGATAACTAAATAAAAGTGAACTGATAATAAAGTATAAAGCAAACTGATTATGCAATATAAATATAGTATAAAGAAAAAATAGAACATTGAATTATGGCTAAAGCTAGTAGTTGTAACATGACTAAAAACAAGCAAAAGATAACAAGAAAGAGCAATGGAATACATAAGAGGAGAACAAGGAGAAAGTAGTGTGATGAAATTTCACAAAGGAGACAATTTTCAGGAAGAAGAAGAGGTTGCCAACAATGTCAAATTTTGCAGAAAAAAGGATCAGAATAGAGAAAATGACATTATATTTGGTAATTAAAGATAAGTGTTGAATTTATAAAGGATACTTTTAGTTTTATTATATGGAGTAGGATTTAGTATGCAAAGGGATCAGAAATAAATGTTAGGAGAGTGCACCAAACACAGACAAATTTCTCACGGAATATAGATATAAAGGAGAGAAATGGTAAGTTTGAGAAGATCAAATGATGAATTTTTTTTAAAGATAGATATGTTTGAAGGCAGCAGGGAAGGAGCTAGGTCATAAAGAGATTCAAAGAAAAATGGCAACAAAAGAAGGATTTGTTAGAGAAAATTGAGAGAGTATACAGGTAGAGGGATTAAATTTATACCTGTAGATAATCTATTTTCTTGTCAGGAGGAGAAAGTAAGAAAGACATTTAAGATGAAAATGATTGAGGTTTAAGGAACAGGCATTTGTAGTGGAAGAATTGGGCATATCTGGGGTGAGATGTTAGGAACAAAACGTTAAATTTAAAGATGAGCAAACCGAATGTCAGTGAATATAACTTTTATTTTCTAAAGGAAGACAATGGTGTTTATTCATTTTTTTCTACTCTCTAAACTTCCATTGTTTTTTTTTTAATTTTTTAAATTTATTTACACATTACTAAAATATTCTTGTTATAAGATTAAGCATAAAAAACATAAAAGAATAAAAATTTTAAAAAGGGGGCAGCTAGGTGGCCAAGTGGATAGAGTATTGGCCTTGGAGTCAGGAGTACCTGAGTTCAAATTCATCCTCAGACACTTGATAATTGCCTAGTTGTATGACCTTGGGCAAGTCACTTAACCCCACTACCTTGCAAAAAAAAAAGAGTAAACATAATACCCCCTCCTCCCACAAAAATATAAAATCTCATGAGAAATAAAGTGAAAGAAAGAGAAAAAAAATGTTTTTCAGTCTGTGTTCTGATACCATCAGCTCTGTCTTGGGTGGATCACATTCTTTATCATAAGTCCATCATAGAAGATACTTCTATATTTTTCCACAGTTGCTGATTGTAATTCCTTCCATCCATTCTTCCCCACTACCATCTATAATATTTTCTCTCTCCTTTCACTCTGTCCCTCTTCAAAAATGTGCTGTGAGGCAGCCAAGTGGTGCAGTGGACAGTGCACCAGCCCTGGGGCCAAGAGGCCCTAAGCCTATATCCCACCCCAGAGACCCAGCAACCACCTGGCTCCATGGTCCCAGGCAGGCCACCCAATTCTACCACCTTGCAAAAAGTAAAAAAGAAAATGTGTTAGATATGACTAACCTCTCCTGTGATCTACGCTTTCTTCTATCACCCACATCCCTCCTCCCCTCCCCCTGTGCCTCTTCTTTCCTTTTTTCTTCTAGATGTCTATACCTTATTGAGTGTGTATGCTGTTTCCTCTCTGAGCTGTTTCTGATGAGAATGAAGGCTCTCTCTCATTCCCCCTCACCTTCCCCCCTTCCATACCATGGCAAAAGCTATTTCTTGATTCTCAAATGAAATATCTTAGTCTATCCTACTTCTCCTTTCCTTTTTCTCAGTACATTTCCTTTTCATCCATTGACTCCATTTTTATAATATATTATACCTTCACATTCAGCTCCCTCCTGTGCCTTCTCTATATAAGCTCCTTCTAACAGCTCTAATAAATTAGGTTCATATGAATATTATTAGTATCGTCTTCCCATGCAGAAATACATGCAGTTTATCATCATTAAGTCCCTCATAATTTACCCTTCTCATCCTCCCTCTCTGTGCTTCACCTGAGTCTTGCACTTGAAGATCAAACTTTCTGTTCAACTCTGGTCATTTGAACAGGAATGTTTGAAAGTCCCGTTTCATTGAAAGTCCATCTTTTCCCCTGGCAGAGAATGTTCAGTTTTGCTGGGTAGTTGATTCTCGGTTGCATTCCAAGGTCTTTCATCTTCTGGAATATTATATTCCAAGTCCTATGAGCCCTTAATGTGGATGCTACTAAGTCCTATGTGATCCTGACTGTGCCTCCATGGTATTTAAATTGTTTTGTTCTGGCTGTTGGTAATACTTTCCCTTTGACCTGAGAGTTCTGGAACTTGGCTATAATATTGCTGGGTTTTTTTAATCTCTTTCCAGAGGAGATTGGTAAATTCTCTCAGTTTCTATTTTTACCCTCTCCTTCAAGGATATCAGGGCAATTTTACTATAAAATTTACTGTAAAAATGAAATCAAGGCTTTTTTTTCCTGATCATGACTTTCAAGTAGCCCAATAATTTTTAAATTATCTCTTCTGCATCTGTTTTCCAGATCAGTTGTTTTTTCAATGTGATATTTCACATTTTCTTCTAGTTTTTCATTCTTTGGTATTGAATTATTTTGTCTTGATTTCTCACAAAGTCATCAGCTTCCTTTATCTCCATTCTACATCTGAAGGATTTGTTGTCCTCAGAGAACTTTCTTATCATCTTTCCTATCTGACTAGTTCTGCTTTTTTAAAGCATTTTTCTCAATAATTTTTTTATCTGTTTTATCCATTTGACCTAAACTGGTTTTTAATATGTTATTTTATTTAGCATTTTTTGGATCACCTTGACTAAAGCTGCTGACTTCATTTTCATATTTTTCCTGCATCTCTCTAATTTCTCTTCCCAATTTTTCCTCTACCTCTCTTACTTAATTTTCAATTTTTTTGAGCCCTGTCATAGCCTGAGCCCACCTTCTATATTTCTTGGAGTCTTTAGGTGCAGAAGCTTGGACTTTCTCATCTTCAGAGGGTGCACTTTGATTCTCCATGGGACCATAGTAGTTGTCTATGGTCAGGTTCCTTTTTTTTTGGTTTTCTCTTTTCCCCAGCCTGTGTCTGATTTTTAGGTACTTCCCAACTTTTGAGTATTATTGGGACACTCCCCTGCAAGGACCTTAGTTCCTTCAACGTCTCATGGGAGGCTCTGACTGCTCTCCTAGTCTATGAATGACCACAAGCACACCCCTCTGCTCTGGGGCTTTGAAGGGGGAGGGGGACCCTGCTCCATGGTGGGTCCAGACTGCAACCAGGGTCGGAATGTGGTCAAAGCCTCAGAGTCCTGTCCCAGGGACAGAGGACAGACCTCAGCCATCAGCCTCCACTCCCTTCCCTTCCAAGGGCTGAGCATTCAGGGAGCAGCTGCCAGGCAGCTCCTGCTGGTGCAGCTCCAGAGGCCTGCTTCTGTTTCCTGGGATCTGGGCTGTGCTGAGGACTGAGGCATGCTGAGGACAGCAATGCTGGCCTAGGCTTCGTGCTCACTCTGGCAGAGGTCTCCCTGCTGATCTTCCAAGTTATGCTTGATGCTCCCTGGGGTGCAGGTCAGGAAACTGCTTCTGCTGGGGGCTCCCAGAGACCCAGGCCACCTGGGACTATTCCTGGAAGGAGCTTTAGTCTCCTCTGTTCTGGCATGCTGCCCCTCCAAAATCATGGAACAGAGCCTTCCCACTATTTTCTGGGTTACCTTGGGCTGGAGAATTGCCCCATTGGATCTATCACTGGGTTCTGTCTCTTGAAAATTTGGTTAGAATCATATTTTTAAGGTTTTTGAAATATTTTGGAGAGAGCACCTAAGAGAGGCTCTTCTCCTGCTGCTATCTTGGCTCTGCCCCACCCCAACTTCCATTGGTTTTGATTCCCTCTGTTTAACTGAAATTTTTTCTCTCAAGTTTCTACCTTATTTATTTTCCCTTAAGACTCCTTTTATATGAACTCTTCGGATCTCTATAATTAACAGGAGTGTAATGAAATACTTTTTAACTCATTCATTTTTTTCTTTAGTAAATAGAACAGCTTGCCTTTATAATACATTTATAAAATGCCTTGGTAGGCATCCAAGCTTAGCACAAACATTCACAAACTTAGACACTGTATCTGCCAGGTCTCAAATTGAACTGCAGTCCTTTGTAGGTTATTGAACGATTAACCTGTAAAAATGACTGCTAGAAAAATGACCTATTTGGGTCCTATTTATTGCTGCATTTCTGATATGAGGAGCTTCTGAGGGATCCCATTTTGAATTTTGAATGGGGAGACCAGTACTTTATTAATCGGTAAAATGAGGAGTAAAATAAAACCTTCTCATTCTATCTTGTCAGTGAGAACTTAAAAGAAACATAATAAGAACTGTGAAAATCTATATACATGTAATCTGGCATCTGATTGCTTATCAAGGTTGAGATGATCAGGTATTAAATTTTTAACTTTTAGGAAAATATATCTTACTAGAAATTTTAAGTCACTTCAAAAGCTATTGGAAGAGATATAAGGAGTTCTTTGTCCATTTCCTTCTGTCATGTAGAGTAGAAGGTAGTTTTCACTTTCTACTTCTTTGAATGGAGGAGATTGAGTTCATATGTGTCCAGCTGTGGTTCTTGTTAAAGAATTTTTCAGTATTCCATCTTTTTTCATTTGAACAAAATATTTTCCACTTTACAATTTAGCATGCATTTCTTGTTTCTCTTTCTACATAAAGTATAATATTTGAGATTAATATTCCAAAAACTATTTACTTCAATGTAAACCAAAAAACCCTCAAAAACTAGAATTGAATATATTGATCTTTTGAATCACTAGTAAATTATCAGTCTTGGTCTTTAGACATTATTTTGAGAAATAAATAGCCCCAAATTAAAGTTATCCTTGACTTTCAAAAACACTAAGCTGCTAGTTGATGATAACACTAATTATCAGTTTCTGTGCTAAAGACTAAGTTTAAATACAGTATCAGGTCTTAAATTTTTTGCTTCAATTATTTCTCAGCATTTGGATTTATTGAAGGTGGAGGCCACAGTTTAGAAAATTAAGGTTACATCTGGGAAAAAAAGATGACTGATACACTTAACCCCCTATTTTTCTTTATAGCATTCCACTACTTAGTTTTGGAGAAGGGGGGAGGGGAGGACAAGAGTAGAGCTAACCTATCCCCTTTTCACCATATACACTGAAGTTTTCTTTTGCCAGATCCTTAAATATCATTCGACTGCCTTTCAGCAGTTTCATTTGATCTCTGTGAAACATATGGGAGTATTTGTTTTACAATCTTTATTCAGAATGTAATCGTTTTTTCTGATTGCATGTGTTTGGCACTGAGCTTTCTCTTCTAGACAGTGAATGAAGTTTGGGCAGTCTCCAAATCTAAACACACCCTAATTTCAAAAGCCACAATCCTGAGGGCTCAATTCCTGTTTACTGAGGAATTAAAGCCTAGTTAAACCACATAGTTACTAAATATGGTATATCTTAGTGACTTAAAAAAATCTTTATAGTTTATTTAGGGTTATTCACTAGCACTGAGTTCAGACAGTAAAGTTTTTTTCATGGAGTAACTTATAATATTTACAATTGGTTAAATAGTTCTAGGGCTTCTGTTTCTTTAGATTTACTCTTGATAGCAGGGCAGAGGTGTCTTTAGGCTTTCTACAGTAAATTGAGACAGTCACATTAAAATTGCTTTGAAAAAATTTTTTTATTTGACTTTTATTTCAGTCTATTGTTGTGGTTGTTGTTTTGTCACCTATAAATTTAGTCAGTGCTTTTTTATTCTCTGAAATGACCACAGAATTAAATAAGACTTTAGAAATGAAATTGTATTCAGAGCAATTTAAAGGTTAGGAAGGATAGAAGATGGGGTAGGGGGACCCACAACCCTTTGTCATTAAACTGTTCTAATCCAATTTGGGAAGAGGGTGGAGAGCAGGTATATTAGAAAAAATTAAAGATCTAAATTTACACTTCTTAGGATTGGATTTCAGAAGCATGCTTTAGAGCCTTAGTAATCTTTATTTAATGTAGTAGTTGACTTACTATAAACTTTAATCTGGCGTAGAAGGATATAGAGCCTGTCACATGATATAGCATCCTCAAAAGAGTATACTATATTACATTAATGAAAATGAATTTGATTAACCATCTGTGTTCACATAACTTCCTAGAAGATTTTAATTGATTCATGTTTTAAGGAACATTTAATCATCAGTTTCTTCAAACAAATTTGGGAGTATTGACTTTCTCCACTTCAACGGTTCCTAAAACCATACTCTCGTATTTCATTGTTTTATCGAGATGGTTCATGGAAACCTTGCAAGTATGCTTATTTTCAGCTATAAACATACTTAAAGGTGAATTTCAAAACTTACAAAAAAGCTTAAGATCTTGAATTAGTAACAGACTGAATCAGCAAACTTAATAAAAAATTATAGTTCTTTTAAGGATGAGCTTTGCCACTGAAAATATTTTTTCAAAAATTGCTATCTTTTTGGTCATTGTTCATTTACCTTTAGAGAGTGAACACTAAAACTTGCAAAAAGTGAAGATTTAATAAAAATGAATCTTTCATAAAAGTATCTTCTTGGTTATATATGTACAACCTTTATCAGATTACTCACTGGCAAAGTAAGGGGAGGGAGAAAAATATAGAACTCAAAATCTTACAAAAAATGAATATTGAAAACTATTCATGTATGTAGTTAGAAAAATAAATAAATTTATATTTTAAAAAGTGATGCTCTTGTGAAATTTTCAAGTAATTTTTCATTCTATAATTTTTTTTCAAATTTAATTTCACTCCTACCCGAAATCAAAAGTGCTGTTATTATAAGTGTATTTTCAGTTTCATTGTATGCAGCATACCTAGTTTATTCTTTGGGAAATGTTCAATTTATATGACTGATTTACCAATCTGTTATAGTATAGTGGTGATTGCCATTTGTACAATACTCACTGAAAGTTCCAATACCACAATTACTTATTAATTGGTTTGGACAAATCAATTTTTATCCTTGCTACTTTGTCAATTTCTTTTGAGGAATATCTCCTAAAACATTACATAGTTGATTTTCTAACTAAATCCTGCTAAGAGAGCTTAATGTGTTTCATATCATGTAGAGAATAGAATTTTAATTGAATAAGGATATATGTATAAATGTTTGTGAATATACACAAATATAATTAAAGGTTTCATAATATTAATTTTGAGATTTTTAATTTGTAATTTCAAAGAATTAATATTTTATTATCATATAAGAAAGCAAATAATATCTTATACTAATGGTGCTTTTATGATATTTTATGGAATATATTTGAGTAAAATACAGTTGTTTTTCTGGAAAAGAGAATACCAAATATTCAGCTTTTCAGCTGCTCACTTTCTGGACCTCTAAATCAGTGCCTTCTTTAATGTAAGTTCAACAGATGATAAGAATAACGGACTTAAGTCGTTATCATTTTTAAAGCTCTCAGATCCTCTTTCCTTTTCTTTCCCTCTTTCCTTAGATTAATAGTCTAATTGGGAAAGGTAATCACATGCTATTTTCAGCATCACTTCACATTATAACATCTAGCCTATAGGCAACATATGCTAACACTTATCCTTTTTTCTATGGGGGGGTTGCTTAGTGAGTGGATCAAAGGAAGATCACACAGTTAAGTAATGGAATCATAGAGTTTCTTACTTAGAAAGAATGTCAGTTGATTGAGTTATAACCAATTCATAAATAGGAATCTCTTCCTTAGTAGATCCCTGAGTAAGAGGTCACTCAGTTTCTCCTTTAAGAATTACAATGACTGAGTTTTCATTACCTACTCAAATTGTCCTTCCTACTTTTGTACAGCTTCAATTGTTAGGAAAATTTTCCATGTATGAACCTGAAACCTACCTTCCAGCAACTTCTACTCATTGGTCTACTGTGAGACAAGAAAGAATAATTTTATTTTCCTTCTGACAATCTTATATACTTTAAGACAGTTCTCCCCCTTATCTCTATAACTCATTGCTTCTCTAGTTTAACCAGGTTTTCCAAGTCATCTTTATTTGTCAGGTCTCTCTGTAGTCTCTAACTCTTTTATCCAATGAATACTTACTATTCACTCTTTCCTATGCTAGAACTTTTCAATGTTCTTAGTAACATGTAGTAACTAGAATTAAATATATATTCAAGTATCATAGAAAACAAAATCACCTCCATTGTACTACATGGTTCTTGAGGGAAATGACTGTATATTACATTAATTTTATTACTCCAACACCTAATATGGTACTCTGCTTCATGGTTCAATACATTGTGCTTCCTAAGACAACCATTTTTGCTGACATATATTGTATTCATTTTCTAGTTAGATAAAATGAATACAATATATGTCAGCAAAAATGGTTGTTCACATATTTTTTCATATGAACTATTATCTTGCTATACTTTCAAAATCCTCATATTTTTTCTTAAGAACGAATTATCTTGCTATGTATTATTATTATTACATTGTTGCTATCTATCCACTATGCCATCTAGCAGCCATTTATTATTATAATTTCATTTTTCATTTCTTGGATTTCATTCCATTCTGTTGAGATATTTAAAAAATCCCTATCCTGTTACCCAGTGTTTTAGATATTCTTCTCAGATTAATCTTGGTCATATATCTGATATTCATTTAGTCTGTTACTTATCCAAGTCATTGATAAAAATGCAGATTAAATGAGATATTTTGAAAGAGTTTAACAAAGTGATTGGTATACAGTAGACACTTAATTAAAACACATTTTCTTCCTTATTCCCTCTCTCCTTTTCCTCCCTCCCTCTTCCTCCTTTCCTTTCTTCCTTCCTTCCTTTTCTCCAACCTTTCCTCCCTTTCTTTCACTCTAAGAGGGCCAACATAGATCTCTGATAGCAATCCTTGAGATATTTCTCTAGGTTGATATTAATCCATGAATTACTACTTTTTCAGGATCAAGTAATTAAAAATCAAACTGTATGTCCTTTTAACTCACATATTTCTCATGCCATGCTAACGCATTTCAGTAAGTAAATATACCACATCCATAGCATTCCTTTAATCTAGCAGTTTTACAAATCTGATTTTTAAAAAAGGAAATGAACTTAATTTGCCATGTCTTATTTTTGATGAATCCATGCTGACTCCTCTTGATTGCTGCTTCCCTTTTTAAGGGTCCATGAGCCATGTATTTTAGGACTTTTAAAATGCTTCCAGAGAGAAAGCTTAAAAAAATAAAGTTAAACAAAAAAATCAACTTTTTCCCAACTTCGGATGTGATTGCTTTTGTTTTCTGTCTCCAGATAAAATAAGCCTCTAGTTTCTTTTTTTGTTTGCAGACCTGTAGTAAAGGTGAAACTTGCTGCCTACCAAGGTGGTCTTTCATTTTGGTAACTTTAATTGTTGAAAATATTTTTTCTTTCCCCTTGCCCCTTCAAATGCTTAGAAAATTAGACACCAGAATCTTCTCTAGTCTGTCAATCAGACAGCATTTAATAAATATCTACAAGGTGTCAGACACTGTGCTAAGTGTTGGGAATACAAAGAAAGGCAAATTGGCAATAAACAATCCCTCCTCCTCAAGAAGTTCACAGTCTAATAGGGGAGACATTATATAAATGACTATGTGCCATTAAGATTTTACAGGACAAATTGATATTAGTCTTCTTTGAGGAAAGGCATGAGAAAGGTTTCTTATAGCTGATGGAGTTTTCTCCATATATCAATATTGAATTATCACCTCATAGTTTTTGTAAATGTAATAGCTTTCTTTACCTTTTGTATTTTTAAAATCCTGCTCAGTTCTGTTTTTATCAAGAAGAATTTTTAAAATTAACCTTGTTAAAGATAACTTTTCTTTCATATAAGAAAATATGCAGCTTTATATTAAATTATGTAAATCATCATCCTTAGCTTTTTGGCATACTGCTTCACTTGTTTTTCTTTCATTAATTTTTTCCCATTGTCTACATAATGTATAGTAGTAGTCATTTATAAGTCAATTGTATGGCAAACTACCTCCTCCAGGCAGTTTTGAAACATTTTTCTTTCTTGTTAAAGCTCAGGAGCTTGACTGCTACATTTAGGGGCAAGTTAAATTTTGGATTTCACTCCAACGAAATCCTATGAATACTATTGCTCTTCTTATTTATCTAATCCTGATATTTTCAGGTATTTTTCCTTTAAAAATTTTCTGAAATAAAGTATTCATATGCTGTTTTGTATCATTTTCCAGTTAAATAAAGGGTAAAATGCTACATTTATGGATGACATATACATACATGATATATACATACATAAAATATATATGCACATATACACATACATATGGATGACATATATATATATATATATATAAAGCAAAGTGCAATATTTTCCTAAATGAAAGAAATAAGACCTTTATATTATGCTTAATTGTAAATCATCTTACTTGATAATGATAGAATTCAGTAGGATTTTTTTTAACACAATGTTAATCAATAGAGCCACAAAAAAGTAAAAAGATAACTCACTGTTTCTATACTGAATGAAGAAAGACACATTTTCCACAAAGAAGTAATGTTAGTAATGTTTCAATTTTTTCACTGAGTTTTCTTCCTGTTTTGCTTTGGTTTAGAGAGATTATTTATAGTTCTTGAATCAACTTGCCATGCTGACCCTATTGGGGATTTTCTTTGCAAAGGTACTGGAGTGATTTGTTATTCGCCCTGTAGCTCATTTTGCAAATTAAGAACTGAGGCAAAAGGCTCCATGACTTGTCCAGGACCACACAGTAACTAAGTATCTGAGAACATACTTTCTCTTCTTCAAGTCTCCCTTTTCTTTCTACTTTTCATTGCAATTGTCACCTTCCTTTTCCCTGCCTTAATATAATTTGGTTAAACTATAATCTTGCACTCATCTATTTTACTAAAGCTCTCCTGCTATTATAACAGGACTTATATTA
The DNA here is from genome assembly GCF_037893015.1 of Macrotis lagotis. Classification (NCBI taxonomy): domain Eukaryota; kingdom Metazoa; phylum Chordata; class Mammalia; order Peramelemorphia; family Peramelidae; genus Macrotis; species Macrotis lagotis. Next base: position 141,031,202 of record NC_133659.1, on the reverse strand, counting down.
CTTTTAATCTATCCTTAGTTATCTACTTTGCTTTTCTGATCTGTCTCTATCTTATATGAAACCTAGGACAGTTGATCCAATTTAGTGTAGAACTCTACAAAATTCCTAAACAGATACCTCATTATGAGATGCCAATTAACTGTGTTCTCTAAAGCTGTTAAAGTGGTTCCATAAAGTGACTCATAAAGTTTTGTCAAGTTACAGGACTGTTTGAGTATGGTCCTTGAATAGACTATCATTTATCTGAGCATGACTGTCATCAGAAGATTGATCACTAGGTCGTGACTTTTTTTTTAAATCCATCTTGGGATTTTAATTTTTTTTAATTTAAATTTTAAAAAAGCTACCATAGAAAGTAGATAAAAATCAACATAAATATTGTGCCTTAATTCTATGTATCCTTCTTTTACTTCTACAATAATGATGAAATAGTGGTGGAAAGGGTTTCAGAGGAAGTGGAGAATCACACATGTTATCTTCAGTCATTAAGTTTGGATACTTCTAAGGTGAGATTCTTGTCCTAGAAATGAACAAGTTTATGTGCTACTGGAGGAAATGGCCCAAATCTATTTATATTCGTACAATAATAAAATTTTATATGTATATATACATATAATTTACGTGTGTAATCACATATATTTATCTATATATCTATCTACATCTATGTCTTTATATACATCTTTAAGACGTTCAAGTCAAATGGGAGAATGGTTTGCTGACTGTCCTTAGGTTAATAAAGGAATAGGTAAAATTGGGTATGACTAAAAGTAACAAGAAACATTTTTCATGGAATATCTGATCATTTCATTCTGCAGTGATCATGAATTCAAGCAAATAGATCACCACTGAGCAGTCTTTAACAACGTGTTTTGCAAAATCTGAATAAGTACATTTTATGCTAAAATTGATTGGGCACTCTACATTAAATCATTATATGCTATAGTTAATAGTGACATCAACAGGATTGTGGGCCCAGGGAAGATCCGCAAAAGACATATTGTAAATATGGATAGGAATTGAGAAAGTGAAGATATAAGAGTCTTATAAACAGTTTAAAAACATATAATGAAACCATTATTCAGAGACTGAGTCAGAAGGTTCTGGACATGTCAAAGAACATCATACACCAAAAATGATATTGATTGGATCTTAATGGACAAGAAATAACTGGTTTCCACCATGGGAATCATTTTTGAATCCAATGTCTTTGGGCAAGTAGACCTTAAACTAGTTAGAGTAAAGGTCAAAATGAATACTAAACTAGAAAAAGGATTAAGATTTGAAGACTCTGTGTATAGTTGCTTTAGCCAGTCATTTTAAAGTGAGATATTTACTTTGAAAAATTTAAACTAGGTCATATAAAGACATTGACTCTGATTTTTATTTAAAGTGGATTAATCAGTATAAATGATTGCTATACCAAGAAGTTCTAGAAAATGCCTCCCTCAACAATTGTTTCATCTTTTGGTGAAGTGAGAAAACATGAAAGACCAAAGACAGGCCTAATACGGTACAAGCTCATTCATAAAGCATCCTATTAAATGATAATAGAAAATTATCATCAGTATTATATATGTGTATATATATGTATATATACATATACATACATATATATATATATATATACATATATATATATATGGGAGATTGGATGAAAAAAAAAACTGATAATCCTGAGAGAATTTAAAAATGAAACTGTAAGGAAAGGAACAACCAGATATGCAATTGAAAAGATCTATCAGTGTCTCTGAAATAATATTTCACTAGGGATGACAGCAGAATCCCCCTAATTAGAAATCAACTCAGTTGTATTTTATATGGCTCTTAAGAATAGAATGTGAGTTAAAAGTGTTAGAGTCCAATGAGATATACATACAAAAGAACCCTTTGCTGAATGTAACGCAGTTCTTTAAATCTTAGAATCAGTTTTCCTAATATTTCAAATAAGTGATAATTCCCATAATAATAGGAAAAAATCAGGGTTGTGCTTTTACCCCCCCCAAAACAATGATCAGAGTGAAATCAGTAACTATTGAAACTTATGCCTATTTTCTCATTCCCATGAAATTATAATATTTGTCTATGAATATATTGCACATTTTCATAATGATAATGTGCAGAAAAAAGCAGAATTTCATAGTCAGGTTTCTATAACAAATTCCATATTGAATCATATACATAATTGAGAGTTAGAGAGGATATAAGATCCCAATCTGTTTTTTTTTTTGGCAAGACAATGGGGTTAAGTGACTTGCCCAAGATCACATAGCTAGGTAATTATTAGGTATCTGAGACCACATTTGAACTCAGATCCTTCTGATTTCAGGTCAGGTGTTCTATCCACTATACCACCTAGCTGTCCAATCCCAATGTGTTTTAAGTTTTGACTGAATAGCAAAAAAAGTTTTGACTTGGTAGAGAAAAGGATAATCTTGCAAGCTTCATTTAAACAAACTTTTCTTATGTCCATATTGAAATCTGTATGAATCTGAAATATATGTAACTCTAGATATAACTTTATTCAATGATCTATGATTCTTAATATCAAGATAAGCATAAACCAAGTAAGACATTTGGTGTTTGTTGGTATAGAAGGATATATTGTCAAGTCCAAAGTGACATGGTATTCCATATAAATAACAAGGTCATCAAATGGTTCTTTTTGTAGGTGACATTGCATAAATATCTAATATATCATACAATCTTATTGGTGTGATCTGCAATCTTTCAGAAGAGAAGAGTATAATAAAAGAAAACAGATGCAAAGTATGTTCTTTATAATAAACAATTCATTGCCTGCCTATTAAGTCAGTTCAAAAGTTCCGAATCATTTTGGAAACAGAATTGTAGATGACAGGTGAACTGGTCCAGAGGTGATAAAAATTGGTCTTGATTTAAAGATGGGAATTAGACTAGATTGTATTTTTGAAATTATGTAATTCTAGGGAGCTAGATGGCACAGTAGATAGAATACTAGGTCTGGAGTTGGAAAGACATGAGTTCTAATCTAGTTTCAGTCACTTATTAGTCGTATGGCTCTGGACAAATATCTTAACCTTGTTTTCCTCAATTTTCTAATCTATAAAATAAGCCAGAAAAAGAAACGGTGAACTACTCCAGTAACTTTGCCAAGAACACCCCAAATGAGATGATGAGGAGTCAGACTTTTCTGAAGAACAACAAAACACTTTTAATGATCCCAAACTCTTCCTTCTCCTAACTTACATTTTTTTTGAAAACCAGTAACTTTCCAGTGATCCTAAACTACTGTCATTTGTGGAGATCTATAGTCTCTGAAAGATGAAAATTTCAGGTAATTAATCAATCAAATAATCTAAAAGACAAGGTAAAGGTATAAATAGACTATTGTATATTAGTAGTAGTTTTACTCAACAGTAGTTGCAAAAAAAAGATTGCTTATGATAATAAAAAATCATCTCACCTGTAGTGAAAGTGATAAGATGGTCATCCTAATTGTTTTACTAGTGTCCATGGAATATTAAAAAATAGGAAATTATTTTAAAATATTCTTTATAGAAATACATAAACAAAATATATAATCATAAAGACATAGATAAGAGTTTAAAGAATCACAAATTTATAAGGTATGAGTGGGTAAAACTGATCTATACTGATAAAGGAAGCAAAAACATTGATCACAACTATACATATATAGTTCTTAGTTTTATCTTATATGATATCTTAACTATATATATCTATATCTATATCTATATCTATATATACACACACATACATATAATGAGTTAGTCTCTTTAGACAACACTCACTTTTCTTTTTCAGGAAAATCATTTGTTCTTGTGCCACCAGCATTTCAGAATATTTTCAACATTCCTTAAATTGAATTAACCTTAAGTCCATAGGAATCTGCCATGAGACTACCTCTGAAATCTGAAACTGATTCATACTGAATCTTGAATGCACATCATAAAATCATTATTTTTCCCCTCTCATTAAACTTGTATTTTCTAATTTCTCTCAAGGTTTCTATCATTTTAACATTTATTGTCTGAAAACTCATATCCAGTAACGTAGTTCTACTCTGTTCTTCTACCCACTCTTTATGAAAAAATTATCATAAGAATACTAATAATAAAATTAGTATTTCTTAGCACTTTACGGTTTATAAATTGCTTAGCAAAAATTATCTCATTTTATCCACACAATTGCCTTACAAGATAGTTAGTTTTGTTACCCCATTTTAAAGATGAGAAAACTGAGCCGGTTGTATCTTGCATAGGATCACACAATTTCTAAGTGTCTAGGGACTGGATTTAAACTCAGATATTTCTGAGAATATGGCAAGTCACTGAAGGTTCTTTGTTGAGAAAATCCCAAGTAGGCTCACAAAAAGTCAAAAACATCTCAAATGACTGAACAACTTCCTGACTCCAGGTGCAGTGTTCTATTCACTGTTGTATCTAACTGCATTAAAGGCAAGCCAAGATTTTGTTAACTTTTCTAATTTCATTTTAGTTTCTATAACATTTCAAATTATAGTCCCTTGTTTGTATGCTGTGTTTGTGTGTGTGTGTGTGTCTGTGTGTGTGTGTGTGTGATTTCTGTTACTAGAATGTAATGTAAGCTCCTTGAAGTTAGGACCCTGATTTGTTCATGTTTGTATTTTTTTCAATGTTTATTATAAGATTTTTTGCTACTAGTAACTATATGCTAAGTACAGGATCAAATTGAAAGTGATCTAGAGACAAGGGGCACTAATATATGGTTTTTTCCTGATGTTATTTTTAATTGAAGATGATGATAATAATACTTCTGTACTGAAAATTTTATGACAGATATAATGCTTTCATTTTTCTTTTCATTGCGCCTCACATCATAAGTGAAAACAACATAGTGAAGGAAAGACTTGTCTGCTACTGCTTTTATTACATCACTCCTTTGGCCCCTAAGAGACCTCCAATAGAACATTTATTGAGTGTCCCTTTGTGTGTAGTACTGAGTTGTTTATACAATACATGTCTGTCTCCTTCTGGCATTGTTTTTAGGCTAGAGAAATTTCTATTCTGCCTTTTGCTTTTCTCCTTTGAGAAGTACAGTAAAATTTGTAACTTGATAGGGCATGGAAATTATTTCTCACACATTCTCTCCTTACTAACATTTCCACTGTCTTACAGTCAATGGTTTCTTCTGATATGTATGTCCTTAATTATTACAATGAGTACTCTTAAGGGAAAGTAAACACAAAGATAATAATCAATATTAAGTAAAAATGATTTTACCAATGTACAACACCCAATACCCATTGAATCAAAGAACTAATAAATTTCAACTGGCTAATATATGCACAATACTTTGTAGTACTAAGGTTGGAGGATGGAATCAACTGTTGCATCTTGGGCTTTTGATCAGTGATATAGTAGGAATTACATAAATGTAACTCTCTAGGTTCTTATATGTATGATTTGATGACAGAACAATCATATTATCTGAGGCTTTATTATAATATCATACAAGTTACCTAGTCTGCATCTTGGGCTGAAAATGCCAGTAGTCTTTTGGAAAATAATAATTAGATGTTTTAGGTTATATTTGAAGGCAGCATTCCTTGAGTTCCTTGTTATTCTATAATTTACAGCATAACTATATGAATTCACTAAGATGCAGGATTTTGATGATGATAAATTATGAAACTTCTAAGCAAGGTTACAAAACTGTGATCCTGATTTTCCTAAATAGTGGTCACATTTGGACAGTTAAATGTTTCTAAGTGATGATCTGTGTACTTTTGGCTCAACATTTTTTGTGTTATACATGCTTGTCAATATGAGGTTAAGTGATAGATATTCAATTCCAATTTTCTGTTAAAAAACTTTCTGCTGATGGATAAATAAGTTTAGCCTTCCATGTAGAATATAAGCCCACCATTTTATCTCAGTGAAGCATTTAAAAATCTGTAATATGTCATTATTTTCTGCTGTGAGGGGGGGGAGAAAGGGGAAGAAAAAATTTCAGCTATTATGTTGTATAACTTCTAACTATTAAAAATCAAAAATCTCTGTTGAAAAATTAAGTTTTGTAATTAGAGAAATTATCATATAACCAAGATTATATATGTACTCTCCAGTGTACCACTTCTTTTCTAGTAGTAGATTACTCTTAATAGTTTTTTCCCTTTAGAAGTGCTGTAAATGATAGTTATGGTTCCAAGCCATCCCACAGAAGTCCAACATCACACTAGTACTAGAAAAATGGTACTGTAGGCAGAATGTTGTACTGGTGACCCTGGGAAAATTGCTTAACCATTGTCAGTATTAGTTTTTTTCATCTATGAAATGGAGAAAATAACAGTACTTCCCTCACTGGTTTGTTGAGAGAATTATTTATGATAATATTTATCAAATGCTTGGTGAACCTTAAAGTATAGTAGAAATGTTAGCTATTATTTTATTACTGTTTTTGTAAACATCTCTTCTATCATTATTTTTGAAGGAATATTTGTTCTTAATGTTGTTTTCAATTCAACAAACTTATTTGGGTGATTTTCTATTGGAAACAGTTTCATTGATGTCTTTTTATTGTTTTATCACATTCATTTCTAAATATATTAATTTTTGTATTTTTAATTGAATATATGTATTTTTAACTTCTTACTATGTGCCCCAAACTATGCTAAGTGCTGAGGCATATAGAAATAGTATCTATGCAAGCCTATGTTTTTAAGGAATTTATGATCCAAGAGAGGAGGAAGAGGATACATAGAGTGATGGACTCATGGGGGAGTTTGGAAAGTTACAGGAATACTAAGAAGGTTCCTGATGAATGGATTGACATACCATATTCAGTAAATAGTGGCAAAAGTGATAAAATTATGTTTCTAATACTGGAAAATGGGAGAAAGGAGGGATAGTGAGATATGTCAGCAAGATAGCTGGTGGGAAAATGAGACTAAAGTGACATATAGCTGAAGGAACCATCCTATTACCATTGCCTTCATGAGGCTCACTCTCCAAGTAGCACCTTGGATCATCATGGTAAGAGTTTCAAAACTGAAATATCAGCAATAACAAAAATGATAACCAAGGGTTTTTTTAGCTTTTTTTTTGCAAGGCAATGGGGTTAAGTGGCTTGCCCAAGGCCACACAGTCAGCTAATTATTAAGTGTCTGAGGTTGGATTTGAACTCAGGTACTCCTGACTCCAGGGCCTGTGCTCTATCCACTGTGCCACTAGCTGCACTACCAACAAAGTTTTTAAAGAAATAGGAAAAAAAAGAAAAAAAGTAGGTCCACAAAAGTAGTCAATATATTATGTCAAAAATATATATATTATGTTTGACTTTTGTATTCTACTTAATCCATAATCTTTATCCTTTGCAAAGAAGATAAAGAGGTATGTTTTTCTCATCTCTTCTTCAGGGATAAACTTAGTTAAATGTAGTTATAGAGTTTAATTTTTTTGCTTTTATTTTAACTATTATTATTATATTAAATTATATTAAATTAAATTATATTAAATTAAAAAACTATTATATTAAATGTAATGTTTTCTGGTTTTTTTACTTATTTTGCTTTGTATCAGTTTTTATGTCCTTTTCTGTATCACAGTTTTAATGATTATCATCCATTTGGCAGGATTATATTTTGGTTTCGACAAAAAATACTGCTGCAAATATTTTGGTGTGTATAGGGCCTCTCTTTCTATATTGGAACTTTTAAGGGATTTCAGCCTAGCAGTGAAATCTCTGGGTCAAAGGCCATGAAGAGTTTAGTTACATTCTTAGCATAATTCCAAATCGCTTTACACAATGAATGAATCATTTCACATTTTTAGCAATGACATATTAATGTGGTCACCTTTTCATAGACTACTGACATTGATCATTTCCATTTTTTTGTGTGATTTTTGCAAATTTTTGAGTTGTAAGATAAAATTTCAAAGTTGCTTTGATTTGTTTTTATAATTTTAGATAAATCTTTAATATAGGTTTCTAATAGTTTACAATTCTTTTTTGCTTGTTCATATTTTAGCTACTTATTCAATGGGGAAATGGTTCTTCTTATATATTTGTTTGAATAGTAGACTTTTATCAGAGATAATTAAAGCAAAGGGTTTTTTTTTAGTTTTTTTCAGGGCAATCATTCATGTTACATATTCAATCAATTGCCAACTCTTGTTTTTTTCCCTATCTCCACATTACTCACAAGTGCTTCTTCTCATCACTTGCCTGATTTTCTTACAATAATGTACTACCTGGTCTCCCAACTTCCCTCCAGGCCCCCTTTTCCCAGAGATGACAAAGTGTTTCTCTGATACAGGTCTAGCCATTTCAATTTCTGCCCCAATTTAATGAACTATACCAGTTCTATTTTAACTTTTATGTCAAATATAATCCCCCATTTGCCCTTTAAATGACTACACAATTAGACTCTTTCCTACTTCTTCAGTCTTCTTATACTTTATTATCTTCTACACATTTTGTGGTATAGCTGTACTCACTTGTTGTTCCCTATTAGTCCTTTCTCTTGATTCATTCTAGCACCCCTATCCACCAGGTTTCAAAATCTATAAGCATAGTTTACAAGCATCAAGAACAGCACCATAACTGATAGAATAGAAATCAGTATCTCCCACTTTCTTCAGGGAAATAAATAAATGAAGTTTCACAGACCTACTTCATCAAAAATAAAATAAACCCGTAAGATAAGCCAACAGATTTTGCATACCTCTCAGCCTTCAGAGATGTTCTTTTGTCTGTTTTAACATAACTGGTCAATAACTATTTTACCTCCATGAAGAATTTTTCTTCATTGACTACCAGAGAAGTTACAGAATACATTTAAGCCTTCTGTGAGTTATATAGTGATATCTCCTGAATTTTGAGAGAAAGGGGGAGATAGATGGGGAGAATGAGATTGGCAGTTATTTATGGCATCTTTAGTTAGCAATGTCTGAAAGATTCAATTAATACAGAGTTTTTTACTCACTTAATCTCATTTAAGGTAAAGTAGAAGAATCAATGCAAAGTGTAAAGTATGTTCTAAAGAAGAATTTTTTATTTCTAAGATTATCTTTTATTCCTTCTTATTCTGACAATAAGCTTGAATCATTCTCAATCATTGCAACTCATATCAAGTGTTTTAAAGTGTACAAATCACTTTTCTTATAATAATCCTGTGAGAGTAGATAGAACAATGTTATTCCCATTTTATAGATGAAGAAATTGAGACTCTAAGATTGTTATGAACTTGTTTAACTAACTTATAATCATAGAAGTCTAGTATTTGAAGTTGGTTTTAAACTTCACTCTCCTCATTCCAAGTCCAAAGTTCTTTTCAATGTTGAAATTACCTCTACTCTTCAGCTTTGAGAATAGATTGATAGTAAATTTCTAAGTAAGGATATTGGTTTCAAATGTATATTTGTGCTCAAATTTATAAGGATAATGGTCACGTCTATGATGTTTTATTGTTTATAAAGTACCATAAGAATATATATCACTGTGTGGTCCCTGCCAAAACTGGCAGCAGGGAGAAAATTTTCTGCTTTTGTCTAAGAATGCTAATGCTGAAATATGACTGTAAGTAAAAAAAAAAAAAAGGATAACTGACTCTCCAGCTCCTTTTCTACTGTCTCTGTTTATGATTTTTTTTTCCTCTTCAAGTGACTGTCAGGCTAATATAAGAAGTTTCCATCTTAGAAAAATTTAGGATCTAAAAGTTTATCTACAAATGAGTTATTTGGCACTTAGAAAACATTTTCCAATGGAAACCATGTTAAAAGTATTAATGGAATTTACAGACTATCCTTTTGAATACTAACTCATTTTGCTCCTGAAATCATGCATTTGAAGAGGAAAAAAATATTTCTGTGACTTTAACAGAATCTTTTATAAGGCATTTTAAGTCTTAGTATTCATCTGTCTCCCATTTTGCATTTTACAAATGAAAAACTGAGGCCTAGATAATTTAGAGTGCTTGTCCAAGGTCAGACTGCTAGATAGTGATAACACCTACCTTTTGAGGTCCTTGAGGGTAGACCATGTTTCATTTATTTTTATATTTCCTATACTGAAAAGCATGCCTCTAATTTGAATATAGATGTTCTTAAAATTTGGTAAATTGAATTCAGTGAACCAAAGCAAGAAATTTAGCCTATAAACACAAAAAACATAAAAATATTCATATATATTGTATTCATATAGAATTATGTTTTGGTATATTGTAAATTTATATTTAAATATGGATTTATGTTTAGATTATCATATTGATAGGTTTGGAAGAATATGATATGCATATTAAATTAGAGGATAGTCTAAGTTGGAACCTTTCCATGAGAGACTTCTTACTCAGCAACTTTCAAGGCATTAGAAGTTTGATTACACTACTCTTTATTTTTATTTCACTTAAAGACCCAAGGTTTTCTTTTTTATCATAAAGTTGTAATACCACTCTTATGCTTATTACCTGTGACTAGGGTTATTTTGCCTCTGACAAGTGAATTGAAGATAGTGAGGGTGGCAGAGATTTCTCTTGAGGTAAATGGATAAGATTTTGAAGAGAAAAGCAATAGGAAGAAGATTTAGAAGAATTTAGAATGTAAAAAATGAGAATGAAATTGCCTGAAGACAGATCAACTGATCATTAAAGAGAAGATAAGAATAAGAGTCTCCCAAATGGGAAGAAATAGGAAGGCACATTAGGTTAGGTAAGAATTTAGAAGTTGCTCAAACTTTGGCTTTAGCCATCAGGTAGTGGGATCAGGCGTGATTACTTCCTGTCCATGGTAAAGTGAAAATTGAAGAGCTTCTGTGACATATTGGGTTCGGGTGGAGTATGGTCTGGGAAATAGTGAACATATGTATGAGATAGTTAAATTCAAGTTTGGGAATTTTATTGTTTAAACACTCAAATATCTGGAGGATCAGTTGAGTTAGGCTCCTACTAATAATTCTTCTGTCATACACTATCTAAAATATACATATTTCAATAGTTTTCTTTCCAGTCTGTTTTGCATTTTATATCTTAGGGTCATCAATGAATTGGTGATAGAAAGAATATTTATTTTTAAAGTTCCTGTTGATGCCAAACTTTTACTAGTTGGAAAGTCAGAATTTGAGTTCCATTTTGTGGTATAGGACTTGCCATCTTATATATATTTTTTAGGGATTCAATTTTTCACTTGTGTCCAACTCTTTGTGATCCCATTTTGTGTTTTCTTAATGAATGGTTGCCATATCCTTCTCCAGGAAACTGAAGTAAAGAGGGTTAAGTGACTTGCCCAGGGTGACATAGTTCAAAAGTATATTGACATCAGGCCTGACCCTCTATCTACTGTGTCACCCATTTGCCAAAATAATTCTAACCTTTATCATAATTCTGTTAGTCAAAACATTAATTTGAATTTCTCTTGTCCAGTAACTCAATTTAAATTTTAACTTTAGTCTCCTAACTGCCCTACCAAAGTTATATATGTAGATAAAAATATGTAAAAAATAAGTATGAAAGTTGAAATTTGTTCTTCTATGTCTATAACATTCTTTCTATGCTTCTAAAACATTTTATGGAGAGTCCCAAAAATTAAAGTTAGGAAAATAAATTTGATCTTGAATTCATGTGTGTATGACTGAGAGTACATACATGTATATAAAGGAAAATAAATTTAAAGACATCATTCCACCAAAAAGAAAATACAGGAAATGGGTCTCAAGCATTGTGTTTATATTCTGTGATTTTGTGTGTTTCACATTAAAAGTCAAACTAATAATTATATTGTGAATTTTTTCAAAGCCTAAATAGAATCAAACAATGATTGAGATAGTTAAATAAATCCCCTTCTTTTACCATGAGAGAAATAACTTTACATAAATCTTTAGGATCACATTACATTCAAATTCAACTTGACTGATTTTTGAATGAGAAATACCACTTTAAAACCAAATTCTTTCATCCTAGAGAGTATATAAACAGCCAAAAGAACAGGAAAGGAAAAATGTATTGTCTCAATGCATGCTTGAATGAATAAATCTTTTGCAGATTACTAATAGTCAATAACATTATTTGGAAGATCAGGAGGTAATCTGGTTTGCATTAAACATATTTACACTTTAAAATGCCTCATGAATTAAGTAAAGTTTTACTACAAACAGATGGTAAGGAATATGAAAATATAGAGTGAATTTTCTAGGAAGACAATTATTATCTTTAGAGTTTAATTGGCCAGGTTTTCAGAGAAAAAAAGCTTTTTTTTTCCCTTTCAGAGAGCACAGACAGACGAATTGGAAAAAATTGAAAAGCATGGCAGATCATGCAAAGAAAAAGAAAATACCAAGTCTCTGGACAAACCTGAACAGTAAGCATGCCTCTTATAGCCAAAGAGGAATCATCCAGGAGATGTGTGGGCTATTTCCATTAGGAAAGTGCAGTATCATAAGTACATAATTGCTAGGAATGCTATGAAGCTAAACATCTGTTTATGTGAATTATATTTTCCCTCTTCATTTAACTCTCTTCCTTTAGGTTCCTTTATGAACTATCACTAATACCCAACTTTTCAGAGAGAGTCTTTTGCATCCTGTTCCAGTCAACATTTTCAGAAAGCATTTGCTCAATTCGTCGCAAACTTGAATTACTCCAGAAGTTGTGTGAGGTGGGTTCTGGTCCATAGAAAGCTGGAGCTAAATTTCTGATATTTAATCTCATTCAGTCATGTTCATATTTCAAAAGTTTCCTTTTTATTTACTTTAAGTCCTCATTAAATATGAAGGATCACAGTCCTGCCGAATGGAACATTTTATGATGGTGCTTCCAGATCAAAGCACATGTTCAGATTGGCTTTCAGGACTTCATTGCAGCATCATAAGATTCCTGCCAATGCACATCAGCCTCTAGAGAATACTGTGCCTTCTGCTGCTGCCAAAGCAAAATCTTCACTTTGCTGAGGCTTTCATACATCCGACATCCAAATGAATGCCATTTGAGAGCATTTTGTTTGCTTTCTTTGATTTTTGGAAAGGACTGCTCAACAAATTGCTAATAATTAGTCCATCCCAATGATTTGGAGACAACAGAACAGCATAGCTGAATTTTGAGGTTAAATTGCTTCCTTGAAGTTAGAGTAATAATATTCTGCTTAAATTGTCAATATCAAAATTTTAAAAGTCTGTTCATTAGTCTAAGAACAGCAAATTTTCTATCAATAAAACATTTTGAAAAAACTTAATGAACTGGGTAGAACTAATACAAAGTTAACCTAACTTAGCACTTTGGAAGAAACAATTGTGGAATATTCAGGATAAATTTAATCTCTATAAAATGCATTTATTCTTTTCAGTAATTTTTTCTATTAGTTATGATGCCTGATTACTTGGGTTGCTAAGGAGATATGTAAAATTAGAATAGTTGTAAAGAACTTTTCTTGAAATAGTCCTTGTTTCATAATAGTCCTTTTTTCTAGTTTCTTTCTGTGTTTTCATTTCTCCTAGTTCCATTTTCTATAGTTTATCAAAGCATGGGAGACATATTAGATGTTTGCTTACTGTCTCTCATATACCCCTTTTGACTAACATGTGAAATATATGTTAGAATGTGTTGATATAATTGGTGTGGATTTTTATTTTTCTTTCTGTATTGATGTAATTGGTTTAAGATGTTTTTCTTTATATATGTGTATGTATAAATGTAACTTTTGTATCTTTTGAGACTTTCTTAACATGAATTTTAAATATTTTTTAATGAACTACAACTTTTGAGTAGGAATATTAATAAATGAATGTGACCTAAAATGTTGACAACTTGTTAAAACTGATGCTATGCAAAATTTTAACTAAGAAAACTTGTTCTTTATCCTATTTTGCAGACATTGAAAAATGGGTCAGGGGTTATGCAGGTTCTAGGTCTGGTTCTTGCCTTTGGTAATTACATGAATGGTGGGAACAAGACTCGGGGACAGGCAGATGGTTTTGGATTAGACATTCTTCCAAAGCTGAAAGATGTCAAAAGCAGTGTAAGTATTTTTTGACTGACTCTAGGATCACTAGAAGCTGAGATCTTTTTGTTAGTAATAAGGAGTTTTTAGTATGTGTCCTTTGTAATAATTGTTTATACCTTGAAGTCAGATTATATTGAAGTAAAAGAAATGTTCATTTGTGTGTGTGTTTTGAGTATTATTATGTTTCCTTAAATGAATACTTATTAATTATATATATAATTATAAATATAACAAATATATTATTAATCCTGTTAAGCTAGAACAACATATTTCTTTCTTGATTTTTTGTTCATTTCTATATTTTTCATAGACCATGTTAATCATAGAAAATTTTTCTAAATCAGAAATCTGAAGAACTTTTACTTTTTCTAGGATAAAGTGGCCTTTACTTATTTTTTTCTATTTAGATCAATTATTTAGATGCTGGTTATTGGAGACAATAGACCAAAATTATTTTTAAAAAATTAAGAAGATTCTAAGATAAATCATTCTAAAGGAATTGAAATTAAATTAGAAACTATATCTAGCCATACCAGTAAGATAGCTCTTCCTGATGCTCAGAATAAATGATCTCTTGACTGTTTTAATTCAAAATCTTATAAATCCTTAAATCTAATCACTAGGATACTGGTAAGAAAAGAAATTGGTGAAGAGGTTAAAAGAGCAAACTTTTAGAAGATCTGAATATGTTAGAAACCTACTTTCAAGTATGCACTTGCAGTGGTGCAGAAACTATGAAACATTAAAAAGAATGTCATAAAATTGGAATTATTTATATTTCAAAAATAGAATCAAATTCCTTTTGTTTCCCCTGATTAGTTGCTAACTTTTTGCTGAAAGTAGCAAACAAGTTTCTAAACTTTTCTGTTAATTACTGAATATTCAACTTCATATGATTTATATTTTCTGTGGAGTTCTGTAAAGTTAAAACTTATTACATTTATAGCCTGTACATTTTCATTATAATGTCTGATATAGAAATAATTTGACATTATTTACCAATAATACATTGGTTTACATAAATTATTAGGGAAATTAAAAATGGAGTAAATTTTACTATAAATAATACCAGGTAATTTATCCGCTCATTTTTAATATAGAACTTAAAGCAAATTCCCGAGCAGGTTATGAACATGAGCAAGATAATGTCTTCTATTTTCATTCTGTTTAAGGATCATGTTTTAGTTAGTTACCCAAAGGCAAATCCCATTGAGTAAAATTCAAAATATGGTCTAGATTTAGAATTTGATATTGTCATAAAACAAGGAATAATTTAACTTTTATATGATACAACATAAGTTACAAAATTATTTTGGTATCCTTGCTTCTTTTTATCTGTTAAGAAATAACTACTTATTCCTAGATTTTTTATATATCTCCATAGAGAAAATTAGAATATATAATTATTTCTGCTACTTCTGCTACTATTATTTATAGATTACTTTTATCCAGAACTTAAAGATTTGCAAAGTGTTTTTCTTATGTAGTGTATCCCAAAAATCTTAGTGCAGTTTTGTTTTTAAATCTATTTGATTAAGTGATAAAACAATTGAAAATATTTGCTAGCATGTGACCCTAGAAATGCCACTTATCTTTTCTGAGACTGGGATTATTCATGAAATGGGGATAATAATCTACCATACACTATTATTCTAATGATCATATGAGACTGAACAAAAGTATCCTGAAAAATCTTAGTGCAGTTTTAAGTTACTAAATATTTAAATAAATTATTAGAGCTTGAAACTGCATTAAGATTATTGGGACATCTTGTCTCACATAATCTTCAGAACAATACAATGTGGCAGATTATAATCCCCATTTCATCAAGAATCCAGACTCATAAAGGCATTCCCAGGATCACACAGCTATCAAGTATCTTGAGATAGCCTTTGAATCTGGGTCTTACTAATTCTAACACTATCATAAAAGTAAACAGATTACTCTGCAAAATAAGACTCTAGTAAATAAGTTGTTGACTGATTTCAACCTAAGTAGGTTCATGTTAATAGAGTTAATAGAACCACAAACCAAAAATGATGACCAATCAGATTATTTGAAAGCATATTCTGTTTTAGGGTGAGAAGTTTAGATTAGGAAATCATATTTAAAATAGTAAGAGGGTTTATGAAGAACAAAAATTAAAAACAAAGAAAATCTAGGAACATGTGCAGCTTATTCTCAGAGAATTTAGTTTAAAGGAGATAAAGTCTAAATATTATTCACAATTTTTATATTATATGGTTTTGATTTAGATGTGATAGCAATAATGAGCAACACATATAATTTCTAGAATCACATCAGTCCTTAATGAATATGACTATGGCACAAAAATGAAAATAACAGCCTCTTAAACTTGATTTCACATATTTTCTGCAGAATTCATTATTATATATATACATAAATTCCTAAAAATCCACCATATTGTATGAATCATATAATAATTTATTATTTAAAATGACTTCTATAAAGCCCTAATGATTTTTAAATCATTTTATTCTTTTTTTGGAGGGAGGATTCATTTATGATTTCTCTCCTCTGTAAACTGAGTCATAAACCCACAAGTAGTTATGTAGCTTTTATAACTGGACATAGGGTTCTAATTCTAAATTCTTTCCATTAGGATAAAACACACTTTTCAGCATTAAGAATAGCATACTTCAGGACAACTAAGTAACACAGTGAATAGAGTATTGGCCCTGGAGGAGGACCTGAGTACAAATTCAGCCTCGGACATTTGATACTTAATAGCTGTGTAGTCTTAGGCAAGACACTTAACCCATTGCCTTGCAACAACCCCTCCCCCAAAAAAATTTACCTCTAAGGAATATTAAATTATGTATGTGACTCAAGAAACAAAAATAGGAAAATCTTTATAGTTTAAACACTGCCTGATAGGAATAATGTTAAATTGATGATCTTTCCTAAAACAGTTAAGTCTCTTTGGTACAGGAAGACAAATTGTCTTATAGAAATTAACTTTTTATTTAAAATATCATTGTATATCATAAAATGTCATCAATATATAGGTTACTGTCTAGAATTATTTTTTAATGTTAGTAGTGAGTAAAATTTAAGCCATCTTTACTCACTTTGATCTTTCTGCCTAGGACAATAGCCGGAGTCTTTTGTCGTATATTGTTTCATATTATCTTCGAAATTTCGATCAGGTTAGTGACTGTATTTTCTATGTTATCCAGCCAATGTAACTCAATGTGAATTCATTGATTTCATGTTGTATATCTTTGTTTCTTCTATGATTGTGGATGGTCATTCTTTCAAAAAATCATTTTCCCCCTCATTTTCAGGATGCTGGAAAAGAACAATGTGTTTTTCCACTACCAGAACCCCAGGATCTCTTTCAGGCCTCCCAGATGAAGTTTGAAGATTTTCAGAAAGACCTTCGAAAACTGAAGAAAGATTTGAGAGGTAACAAAATACAATGTCATCTGATTATCTATTTTCGCCATGCTAATGGAAAAAAGAGACCTTTTCAAAGTGATATGAAAAACACATTAATGTCTGAATAACTTTTGCCTTGGGTAATTTCACTAGTGTTTCTGTGACAAAGAAAAAATTTAACTTTTATGCTTTACTCTTTTCTAAGTCTAAAACAAAAACAAATCTAGGTATTAAAATGCTTCTTGAATATAATCTGGGATATGAATGGTATTACATTTCTTCAGTATTTTTTAAAATAATGTTTCTTTTACTGACTTGGTCAACTGTATGATACATTTCTTTGGGATTTTATATTACATTTCCTCTGATGAGTCTTATAAACATTTTCTTCCTAATTCCCAGCATTTGTGGCTTTTGAATTATGTGATTTTTTTTGTGCATCCTGTCAAAAAAAGTCATGCATGGGTGATGCACTCTTAACAAAGACCCAAGAGGTTATCAGCTACATTATTACTAGTATTTTTAAAGGAAAGAATTAGAGCTTTATGTAGACTTTTCCTAAAGAACTTTTTTGAATCAAAAGTAGCATTCAGACAAAAGTTACTGTTCAACTGAGACAACCCTTTATATCCTATTTCTTTCCTGAGATAATCTCTTCTCTCTTAAACTTTGGTCTAATTGAATCCAATGGGCAATGCCATATCTCAGTAACTATAGGTAGGAGAGCTATATATTAAACTGTCAGAGATAAAAAAGATGGTAGAAGCCTTTTTGTTAAAGATTTGTTTTATTAAAAAACTGGAAGCTATACATAGATCAGGGTTTTAAATATTAAGCATAATGATCATTCCTTATTTTGATAGATTCTCCTAAAGAAGGACAGTCTCTAAGACAATGTCTAGTTTGTTTTATACTGGTCTTTATTGATTGACAATCTGCAAACAAAAAGCAAAACTATTGTATAAACTGGGTGAATACCTCCCCTCAGAGGAAGAAGTCTTCCATTCTTTTTCCTTAAAGAAACCCTCAAAAAAATAAAGAGTTAACTTAAATAATAATCTTTCTGGGCATTCTAGGGGAAAATATATTTTCTTTTAATGTTACTTTTAGCTCTTTGACATTGTTTAGACATAACTAAAGTGTTGCTATAATAATATTCTGAGTCAGATTTGAACTCACAATTCAAACATCACAAGCAAGGTTTCACAGCTTAAGTTACAGACGATTTGATAGCAGACCTGTATGTTTATCTCAATACTTATGTGTTCAGGGTAGCTATTGATCCCATTCTTTCTTTTCTGATTAAATCAGTTATGCCTAAACTACCATACTCTGAACATCCCTCTCCCCCACCCCATTAAATTGTTCAAGAATGAACAATTGCATTAGTTCAAGTTTAATTCAGTAGACACATTAGGAACTCACTGTTAGACACTCTGCTAGACAAAAGATATACAAGGAGCAAAAAACAAAAAAAAAACATTTTCTGCTCTCAAAGATATGTCAGTATGTCTATATATTCATAATTGTCATGGTAACAATAGCAGTCAACATTTACATGTACTTTAGGATTGGAAAGCACTTAACAAATATCTCATTTGATCTTCACCACAATCATAGAAGGTAGCTTCTATTATTTGCTCCTTTTTATAGATAAAGAAAAGGAAACAGACTTGATTAAAACACTTGACAAAAGTCACACAACTAGTTAAGTGTTTGAGGCAAGATATGAACCTAGATTTTCCTTATTTCAGTCCAGTTTACTTCCCATTGTTTCTGCTAGCCATCTCAAACTATGGAGGAGTTATAAAAAACACATAAATGCTCAATAATTTGAGGAAGGGGGATACCTTAACAATCAGAGGATCAACTGGCACCTTGGGGCATGCCCTTATCACCTCTCTCTCCCTTGGACTATTGAAAAAGCCTTTTTATTAGTTCCCTTCCTTTGATTTTGGTATTTTCCTAGATTGTGAATCTGGTCATGTAATCTATTCAGTAAGCTGTAGTTGAACCCTCTTGGTTCCAGGACTAAAAATGAATGAATTAAGAAAAAATGAGACCTTTTTGGTACTTAGATCCTTCCTAACATTTCTCATTTTCTCACGTTTCACTCTCTTCCATATGTTCTATAATTCAATAATTTTGGGTTTACTTGTTTCTCAGACACAACATTGCTTCTTTGCCCTGGTGGTCTATTGCCCAGGCCTGGAATTTTCTCCTTCCTTATCTTCACCTCCTAGATGCCCTGGCTTATATCATGTCTTAGGGGAAATCTGGAAGAAACCTTTCCTGATCCCCCTTAGTGCTAGTGCTTTCCTTCTGTTGATTATCTCTAATTATTTTGCATCTATCTTGTTTGTATGTAGTCGTTTACATCTGGTCTTCTCCTTTAGACTGAGAGGTCCCCGAGAGTAGCCGCTATTTTTTGTCAGTCTTTGAATACTAAATATCACTGAATTATAGAGCATATGGAGGAGAGTGACATGTGAGTCACTTAGCAAATTTTTGTTGATTTGACTTCCACTCTGAAAATAGTCCCTAGGTTTCTCCAGTAGAAGAAAGAGGACACAAGACCTAAGATTAAAATATTGCAGAAAGATCTCACAGAAATGTGAGCATAAAGTCTAAGATCCAATGCAAACAGTGACTGATTTGTGCTCAACATAGGGTCAGGCATATTCCCATAAAACTTTGTATATGAACTGCTCCTTAAATCAAACCAGGAATTCTTAGAAGTAGAAATGAGGAAGAAGTATATCCAGGCATGAGGGAGAATCTAGAAAGAAAGAGAAATGAAAAATGTAATTCTGATTTGTGGAATCAGGAAATACGTCAGAAGAATCATAAGTTACTGAAATAGGAAAAAAGTTATTAGACTGATTCTCTAAAATTAAACTACTGCTAGATAGTGAAAAATTCAATCCATTTCTAAATCTATACTTGACACCTTTCTAGTTTAATAGAATCTGACAGAGCTATGAACCATTTACATAGTTTCCAGTTATCCTCATGAGAAATGAGATATTGAAGTTGGACTTAAGTGGAGAAAGCGCACGTGTGTGTGTGTGTATGTGTATATTTGTGTAAGATAACAAACATTAAATATTTACAATGTGCCAGATACATCATCTCTGATCCTCTCAATAACCCTGAAAAATAGGAGCTACTATTACCCTCATTTTACAATTGAGCAAATTGAGGCAGACAGAGGTCGAATGACTTACCTAAGGTCACATAGCTAGTAAGTGCCTGAGGTCAGATTTTAATCCAGATCTTCCAGACTGAAGACTTTCTAGTCCTCTATCCAATAACTCCACTCTGTCTCTGAATGCCTTTTATGTTGCCCTGAAGGTAAGAAAGAGGACACAGGACTTTAGATTAAAATATTAAGAAAATCTCATAGAAATGTGAGTATAAACTCTAAGAACCAATGCAAACTTTTTACTCAGTGAGTATTGTTAAGAGATCCCCCTTTGACAGACACTTGGCTAAATACTAGTTTGAGATAATATAACTTTAATCTACTTACGTGATCTTATTCAGAATTGCTTTTTGGCAGAATTATAGCTGTATTGGACTGTTTGCTGTGTTTTTGTTTCATCCTGTGAAACTCCATGCCTTTGAATAGATTACTCTGTGACATCTTTCTACTTCTTTACCAATTCTTTCAAAGGTGAAATAAACTATTACTTCTGTTGTGAAGTTTTTTGGAATTCTCCCTTTCCCTTCCCCCAAGCTCCAAGTGAACCAGCCCTTCCTAAGTGTCCCAATACTAAATGTCTACTTCATGCTGTTTTGTAGATCTATCATCTATCCTTTTAATTGATTATAAAGTCCTAGACAGAAAAGACTAGACTATTTCATTTTTAATTTTTGTGTTCTTAGCAGAGAGAATGCCATGTATAATAACTGTTGACTGATTTTTAGTTGAGTTGACACTTAAAAGAATTATAAAACAAATAATATACTTCAAGGATACTGTTTAATTTAATGTAAAACAAGACTCATTAACTTTCTTGATAACCATATAGGTTTAACCCAGATTGAATTTCTAGTTCACTAGGAAGTTCAAATCCTTTTCTCTGTGTAAGAATTGACACTTCATCTTAACTCCTGCCGTTTTTATTCTTGTTTAATTGACAACTTGAAATCAGACTTAGATTTAAATATTTCCCAACAATCTAAACTCTAAAATGTTTTTTTTTTAAATCCAGTGCCTGTCACTAGTAGCTGCTTGATAAATGTTAATTGACTGATTGGGATTGATTGATTCTTGAACCTGTCATCTGATCTGTTAGCAATACTTTCCAAATTTTGTCATTAATTTGATAAGCCTGTCATCTATACCTTCACTTAAATAGGTTATAAAAACATTAAGTTGCACAATAACAAGGGTAGATCCACAGGGAACTACACTACAGATATCCTACCAAGCAGACTTCAGCTACTAACAATTAAATTTAAATCTACCTTTACAACCAATTCTAAGCAAACATATCTATATCATTTCCTAGTCATTTTATTTTTTTCATAAGGATACCACAAGAAACTCAAAATTTTGTTAAAATCAAGATAAGACATCAAATTATACTGATATGCTTATCTGATAACTCTGTCCTAAAAAAAGTCAATAGTCTGAAATGAATTGTTCTTCATGAAGCTATGTTCATTGACTTCTTGCATTAACCACTTTATTTTCTAGATATTTACTAGTCATTTCGTTAATAATAAATTTTAGAATTTTTTTTCCTAAGCATAAAAAACAAGCTCACTGATCTGTAGTACAAGCTCTATTCTCTTCCTTCCCCCTTTAAAAAAAAAACTGGGACATTTGGCTTATCCAGCTTCAACAATACTTGTTTTCCATTCTCTGCAATCATTTAAAATGGTTGATGGTAGCACAAGAATCTGACAATTTCTTCAATATCTTGGGTTATACTTTTAATGTGGCTGGGAAACTGAACTTGTCGAGAGTGACTAAATGTTCTTAGTATCATCCTATTAAATCTGAGTATCCATTCTCAATTAGACATTTTTGTTCTGATCTTTCTAGCCCAATGATTATTCTCTTTGGTAGAGAAAACACAAGCCAAAAATAGATTG
Organism: Macrotis lagotis; assembly: GCF_037893015.1. Classification (NCBI taxonomy): domain Eukaryota; kingdom Metazoa; phylum Chordata; class Mammalia; order Peramelemorphia; family Peramelidae; genus Macrotis; species Macrotis lagotis. The sequence continues at coordinate 141,008,730 of NC_133659.1, read as the reverse complement.
AACATTCCTACCTTCTTCATTTCTTCCCTTATCATCAACCCATCATAGCACAAGTCACAATCTTATCCTTTCACTGATCTCTCTTTTTGTTTATTTAATTATATAAATATTTTTATTTGTTTTCCAATTATATACAATAGTAGTTTCTATCTATCATGTTTTAGTAAGGTTTTGAATTTGATCTCTCTTAAAGAAAAAAAACAATCCTTTAAAAAACTCATTTCTTAACTTTCTGGAATTTTAAATAGAATGCACTTAAAATAATGACCACATAAGAAAATTTTGTCAGAATATTACAGTAATAAAGATTTTTGTTTGAGTTTACATGTGACCTTTGGATATCTGTTTTGTTTTCCATTAATCGCCACTTGTGCATCATTTTTAATGTATTAGAAGCTATATAAAGTTAGTAACTTTATGGAAATTTAACTAAGTCAAATGTTTATATCATTATTTAGGAGAAAATTGCATTCTTAAATAAGGAAATAGAAATTATACTGAAATATACATGTAAATTGTAAGGACATACTTCATCATTTTGAATTACATTATCTCTAGTTGATCATTTTTCTATTTTCTGCATCAACATTCAGATTATTTTATCCAAAGGTGGAGGGTCAAGGATTAAAGGATTATGTACCAGACATTTAAATATGGGGAAGACTGAAACCTAGTTTAGGATTTTATTAATGCACCCACTGTGTTTTGGCTCCTACAATTGTCTCCAGGTTTCATAACTCTCTGGGGCTCTCAGCCTTGTCTTTCTGAATTCAGTGCCATATAGTTTGTTAAGCAACCTGATCTGCTTTTGATCTTTCCTGACTGTCAGCAGCCCTTCCTGATGCAATCATGTCAAGTGATGACTTCTGTACCAGTATCATTCTAGTGTAGAAATCATAGTACTTTACCACATAACTTAAATCACTTCAACATGTACAGAGTCAAGTAATTGCATTACCAGAACTAAGCATTTAAGTTCTTATGAAAATTCTTCCCTAGTTGACTTACATGTATGTTTTGGCTCCATTGCTCGTATCATTTTGGATTAAAGAAATATTCACATCTAAGACATACCTTAAAAATGTCTTATGTTTTGATGGTTTTCAATGAAATATTTATTGATAATTAAAATCTTTTTGTTGAACTCCAAACCATTTTGGATGAATAAAGCAAAGCATTACTATAAAGTGACTATAAAAAAGGCAGCCATTTAATATTGAAATATAAGCAGTGTGCATCTGATATGCAGTCTAAGTCCCATAGTTTACAGATTAGATAACCAGGACCAAGAGATGGATGAGACCTGCTCAATGTCCTGCTCAATGAGAGTACCAGATCTTAGGTCTCCAGGGCTTTTTCTATTCTGCCATGTTGTTTTGTGTCTCAATACTATATCCTCTAAAAGTGAAGCCAAGGAGAGGGTTCCCCAAATTACTTTAATAATTGATTCCTATTTTTGATCCCTTGAGAATCATCACTTTTTTAAAAAAAATTCTGTTTTTAAAATTCTTATTTATTTTAGGCAGTGGGGATCAAGTGAATTGTCCAAGGTCACACAGCTAGAGAATTATTACATGTCTGAGGTTGGATTTGAACTCAGGTCCCCTGACTCCAGGACCTGTGCTCTCAGATCCACTGCACCACCTAGCTGCCCTGAAGAACCTTATCACTTTTATTGTGTAAATGATGCTATTTAAAGTTGGGGGGGGGTAGAAGTTATTTTTTAACCATGGAAGGATTCAGGGGACCAACATATTCCAAACAAACAAATAAAAAAGTAATTCATCACATGGTATGATTAATCCATTTAATAATAATATTGAGGAAGATCATTTTAATGATATTAAACTCAACTTTTTTTGATTTATAAACTCCATTTCTACATGAATACCCACTCCATATTTATAACTAAACTTGTCTACCATATGATTTGAGTTTTCCATAAAGTATAAATCTGTTAACCAGTTCTTAATCTTCTAAAATGTAATTTTGGTTGGACTCTATTTCTGTAATAAGCATTCCATTTCCAAATTAAAGTAGAAACTCATTTGAAAAATAAAATGTGGCAGGAAGGGAAAGATTATGAGCAGTATTACTTCATGAGACAATGAGAATATGGATCTACAAGAAAGCTTGGCATCAGTTAAACCAGATCATCCCAAGAGCATTGAAAGATGACATTTGAATGACGACAGCAAACAGATGAAAAAAATGGAAACAATCTGTCAACATTTCTATTTTCTTCAATGACAGTGAAGCCACCACATTTGGACTCTGACACCTCTGTCCTCAATGTGCTGCATATGGAAGTGGAAGTGAAAAGAGAGAACAGAAAACCTGGAAAAGCAGCTGGAGCAGCCTGAGTATGTACAGACAAGACCCATATTGGGGGTGAGACAAGTCTGAGGGCACTCATGGTGTAAAACCTCAAGATAGATGAAAGAGGGGAAGATGCCAATCAATGGGGAAAAATCAATATCATTTTACTACTGGCAAAAAGTTGATCAAGACAGCATCAATTACTCATTTGGCTACTTTCTCATCCAGAAAAAGAAAATCTTTTAAGGAAGCTATAATTCATTTCAACTTAAGTGTTTATTGAGGTAGCTAGATGATGCAATACAGTGAGACTGAGAGTCAGGAAATCTTGGATTCAAATTGAGCCACAGAAACATACAACTGTGTGAACCTAGGCAAGACATCTGACCTCTTTCTGTCTCAGTTTGCACATCTGTAAAATGGAAATCATACCATCTGCCAAACAGAATTATCATGAAGACCAAATAAGTTGACATGTACTGAAAATGTGTGCAAAATTTCAATTGTTCTATCAATACTAGTTATTAAAAGCAAGGTGATGAAAAACCTACCAAGTAATAGGCACTATATACTAGGTAGGGAGGGATTAAAAAAATTTAAAAACTTAATTAAAACAATCTCCTACTCTCAAGGATCTTAAATTCCACTGGAAGAACTAAAATTTCATAATTTCAAGAATATCCAAAATGAATGGGACAGTGTATAGAATATTGAGCCTAGAGTCAGGAAGACTTAAGTTCAAATCCAGACTCAACTAACAGCTGTGTGACCCTGCATAAGTCATTTACTTTTGTCTTCCTTAGTTTCCACAAAAGATAAAATGATAAAATTTTATAAAGTTCTTTGGAAGCCTTAAAAGGCTAGCTTAGCACTACTAGTATCACTAGTACTAATACTAGGACTGCTGCTGTAGCTGATACTACTACTACCATCACTACTCATGGTCAAACAATTCATGAAATAAAATATTCTTTTTTTTTTTATTCAGTGATTTATTTTGAGAAGTGGCATGGAATTAGTAAATTTAAAAAAAAAACTAGTTTTAGTTTTTTGGAAGGCAAACAGGGTTAAGTGGCTTGCCCAAGGCCACACAGCTAGGTAATTATTAAGTGTCTGAGACCAGATTTGAACCCAGGTACTCCTGACTCCAGGGCTGGTGCTTTATCCACTATGCCACCTAACTGCCCCTACTACACCACCTAGCTGCCCCAAAAACTAGTTTTAGAAACCTGATGACTTAGATTCATACTTTACCTCTTGTTATTCAAATTCACCTTCTGATATACATTGGCTAAATGACATCTCCTAGGGTACTATTAAATGCAGTAAGATGACATATTGAACAGTTCACTGAAGCACCCATGTTGCACAGTGGATAGAGTCAGGAAGATCTGGAGTCAGGAAAATCTGAGTTCAAATTCAGCCTCAGACCCTTAATACCTCTATGACCTTGGGAAAAAAATCACTTAACATGTTTGCCTCAGTTTCCTCAAATGTAATATTGGGATAATAATGGCATTTTCATAGATCGTTGTTGTAAGGATCAAATTAGATAATATTTGTTAAAAAAACAACAACAATAAACAAATACTCCGGAGACTGGGGCATAGTGGGTTCATATAAATAAATAAATAAATATATACACACACATACATATACACACACACAAACACACACAAATAGACATCACTATGTTACATGTGAAGTTGCAGTTACAGTGTGTGCAACTGTGACTGATCAGACCAATATGAGCTTGGAATACTTTACTGCAGGTTTTTGCACAGATTAGCCATATGAATATTTAGGGCCATGTTTTCTTTGAGATGCTTCAATTTTACTTTCCTCAGAGAGCACAGTGCCTTCACTAATGAGGACATGTCATGCTGGGCAGTCCTATGACAGTGTCTCCCATGTCATGCAATCAATTCCAGGTTCTTAAGAGAGACCTTGAGAGTGTCCTTGAAGCACTTTTTCAGACTACCCTATGTACGCTTGCTCTATGAGAGTTCTCCCTAAAATAGTTTTTTTTGGGGGGGTGTTGTAAGTCAAGGGTTAAGTGACTTGCTCAAGGTCACACAGCTAGATAATTATTAATGGTTTGAATTCAAATTTGAATTCAGGTCCTCCTGACTCCAGGGCCGGTGCTCTATCCACTGTGCCACCTAGCTGCCCCTAAAAGCATATATTGGCATTCAAACAACATATATGCATATATAGGTATATGCACATATATAAGTATATACATTTGCATGCATACATATAAATACATACACATATAGAAAGATTCCCTTTTTCATTTCCTTCTCTCCATTCCTTTATTACAAATAGTTGTTGAGTCATTTTTCAGTTATGTCTGACTCTTTGTAACCGCATTTGGGGTTTTCTTGACAAAGATACCAGAGTGGTTTTTCATTTCTTTCTCTAGCTCAATTTACAGATGAGGTTACTAAGGCAAGCAGGGTTACTCACTATAAGTAGAAATTAATTCATCCTTTGTATTTCTAGCTCAGTACCTGGCAGATAGTAGGCACTTAACACTTGTTAGATGATTTTCATTAATATAGAGAACTTCTTTACAAGAGGTTCATTGGACTTAAATCCAAAGTCTGAGGGGAGGAGGATTAAATTCATTCAGTGGATTAAAATGCAACCTTAAAGAATCATCTTCATAGGGGCGGCTAGATGATACAGTGGAGTACTGGCCCTGGAGTCAGGAGGACCTGAGTTCATATATAGCCTCAGTCACTTAATAATTACCTAGCTGTATGACCTTGGGCAAATCAGTTGACCCATTGCCTTGCAAAAGAACAAAAAGAATCATCTGCAAAAAAGTTAGCTTCAATGCATCATAGACATTTGTTTACAGATAATACAATATATGAAGCATTGTTTGATACTAATTTATTTATTGATATTAGGCAAGCCATAAACAAGGAAATGTTTCTTGACCAAGGATGTCTAGAATAATCATGGATAAAGTCCATTGTAGAATTCAAATGAAGAGAGGTGAGGTCCTCCAAATTCTCCTGTTTTCTTGACATCAAGCCTCAGAACCCTCTGGAGTCAATAAGTCAAAGATTTATTAAGGACCTGTTATGGGGGTGGCTAGGTGGTGCAGTGGATAGAGCACTGGCCTTATAGTCAGGAGCTGAGTTCAAATCCGGTTTCAGACACTTATTAATTACCTAGCTGTGTGGCCTTGAGCAAGCCACTTAACCCCACTGCCTTGAAAAATCTAACCCCCCCAAAAAAAATACCTATTATGGATCACACCTTATACTAGGTGCTAAATATACAAAATAAAAATCAACACCCTCTGCATACAAGGAGCATGCAATCTAATGGTGTAAACAACAGTAGACAACATGCAAATAATTATATAAAAACAAACTATAAATTATATATTATATAATATACATATTATATAATACATAATATATATATTATAGAATATATAATAGAATATATAAATTATAATTAGACAACAGGACAAATTGGATTCAGTTAAGAGAACCAGGAGACTAACATTATGATGGGTAGAAAAATTCCAGTTCTAGGCTTATATCCAGAAGAAATCATAAAAAAATAAGAAAAATCCTACATGTATCAAAATATTCATAGCAGTTCTTTTGGGAGTGGCAAAGAATTGGAAATTGAGGGGATGCCTATCAATTGGGGAATGGATAAACAACCTATGGTACATGAATACTATAGAATATTATTGTTCTATAAGAAACCATAAATGGTCGGGCTCTAGAGAAGCATGGAATGACTTTCGGGATCTTATGATGAGTGAAGGGAGTAAAGCCAAGAGAACAATGTGTACATTAATAACAACATTGTGAAATGATCAACCTTGATGAAAGCAGCTCCTCTCAGCAGTTCAGAGAACTTGGACAACTGTATCAGACTGGTTATGGACAATGTTATCCCCATCCAGAGGAAGAAAAACAAAACAAAACACTTGTTAGATGATCTTCATTAATATGGAAAACTTCTTTACCAGAATTTCATATACTTAAATCCAAAGTCTGAGGGGAGGAGGATTAAATTCATTCAGTGAATTAAAATGCAACCTTAAATAATCATCTTCATAGGGGTGGCTAGGTGGGGCAGTGGATAGAGCATACTTCAGAATTTGATGAATTTGATCATTTTATAAAAATGATCTTATGATCATTATGTATCTCTTCGATGATTTGATCATTTTTATAAAAAATGATCTATCTACCTCTTTCCCTTAATCCTAATTCCTCATATTGAAAATGTGTACTCTGTAAACATTCTTATCAGAAATATGTATATATAATGCTAACCTGACTATTCACTGCTAAGGGAAGGGGTTGGGAATGGAGAGTGGAAGGAAATTACGGATGAAAAATAATAAAAATATAGTTTAAAAAAAGATGAGTAGAGAAAGACTTCTTGTAAAAGAGTTTTAGCTGGGACTTGAAGGATACTAAGGAAATCAAAAGATGAGTTTAGAACTGAGAGAATTCAAGGCCTGGGGTAAAAAGGGTAACCAGAAGAAATGCTCAAAATAGATGAAATGTCTTGGGTGAGAAATAGAAAAGTAACTACTGTCAGGTGAATTTAGAATATATTGGGGGAACCAAGGTGTAAAAAGTCAGAAAACAAAGGAAGCAGGTTATGAAGGAAATCACTGAGCAGGGTGGTAACATTGGGGTGGTAGTGGTAGTAGTGTCCTTGGAGAGATTAGGGCCCAGAAGTTATTTCCACTCAATAGTTTGACCTAATAGTAGTCTATATGAGAGAGAGAGAGAGAGAGAGAGAGAGAGAGAGAGAGAGAGAGAGACAGAGAGACAGAGAGACAGAGAGACAGAGAGACAGAGAAAGACAGAGAGAATATCTAGAATATCTATGATATCTATGGCCCAGATAATTATATAGAAAGTCTATTGAGGGGCGGCTAGGTGGCGTAGTGGCTAAAGCACGTGCCTTGGAGTCAGGAGTACCTGGGTTCAAATCCAGTCTCAGACACTTAATAATTACCTAGCTGTGTGGCCTTGGGCAAGCCACTTAACCCCATTTGCCTTGCAAAAACCTAAAAAAAAGAAAGAAAAAAAAAAGAAAAAGAAAGTCTATTGACCCCCCCCCCAAAAAAGTCTATTGAACTGTTACATCCATACATTTATCATTAATCTTGGCTAGACACTGAAGATTGACAGGAATCTAGAATGAGAATATCCAAAATTGAATTAGAAAGAAGAGAGTGGGTTGGATTACATTTGAAAAGGTGCACTCTTTGAAGGATCCCATGTTGTTCCTTGAAAAAGAAATTATCTTTTGAAATATTTGTATCTTTCTTAGTGATCCAGACCACTTAGTGATCCAAGAAAATCATGGGATATCACATTTTTTAAAGAATAAAACTTAAAAGAAAAAATATGTAGTACCATAAAATATATCTAAGGTATAGGCAAATGTGATAAATGCATAGTTATTATGCTATTCTAGTATATACAAATTTGTTAAAAGATAAAGGAGGCAACTAGGTGACACAATGGATAGAGTACTAGCTCTGCAATCAGGAGTACCTGAGTTCAAATGTGACCTCGAACACTTATTAGCTAAATGTCTTCCCCACAATAGTCTTTCCCCCTCCCCCAAAATAAGATATAACAGAAGGCACCCATTGTTTGACTAGTCTCTGCCATGGGGAAGTAGAGGAGTTATGGGGAGAAATGGATCAGAGTCACAGAAGGCACAATCACATCTTAATGAGATCACAGTTCTACTTAAGTATAGAATCAGGAATAGTATAATATCATTTTAAATGATCTTAAATTTTAAAATTAAAAAAATTAATTAAAAATAAACCAACTCTATCTCATACATCAATAAAGCTAGCATTTGTTAAACTTTTTTGTGTTAGGAACTTTGCTAAGGACTTGAGTTACAAAGAAATTCGGAAAGAAAGATATTTGCTGAAATAAAAAAGAAAAACAAACAAACAAACAAAAGGAACAAAGGAAAGAAGACAAAAAAGAAATTCCTTCAAGATATCTTCCTTTGAATGAGTCATATTCTTATACATATTTGAATTTTGCCATCGTTGCTCAAAATTATTTGAAATTATTAAAATCTTAAGAAGAATTACTTTATGATCCATGCAAATTACCTAGATTACCTAGTTTGATCATTCTTTTTATTTTCTAATATATATGCAGTTTACTTTTAATTCTTTCTAAAAATTAAGTGTTCCCTAAAACAAATTATATTTGTTTTAACATGCTCCAGGCATTTACAGCAATAGTAAAAGAAATATTCCTAAAAACTATTGAGAAATAGCAGCAATAGTGCAACTACTATAAAGGGATAACAATCTCAATTAGTGCAAATAATGAATCCCTTGAAATTATTAAATTATTTATGTCTATTTTCATTGACCTGGAATCAATTACTATATTTTTCATCATAATAAATTTGAATAATGCAAGTTCAAATAAATTTTACTCTAGGAAATTATTTACACTACAAGAAATTACTATTCATACTAATTGGGAACTAAAACTAAGTTCTTGTGAGTTCAAGTATAATTAAAAATCTGTTTCATTACTTTCTAATACCATCTTATGAAAACAACAATTAAAGTAGGGTTTCCATGTTTTTAACCTTGTTTATCTGGATGATGGTTTTATTTACATGCCTGCTATGACTGTCACAGAATTTCAGAATCTAAGTTATAAGAGTCTTCAAAAGTCCATATTATATCTGAGTGCTTTCTATAATGCCACTTCCTCCAGGCATAGCCCATTCCACTTTTGTGTCTAACTAATTATTAGTCATTTCCTTCACATGCTAAACTGAAATCTCTCCTTCTACAATGTCCATACATCACTCCCAATTCTATCCTCATAATTTCATAAATCTAATGCAAGAAAAGATCTTAAAACTAATTTAAACTAACCCTTTAATTTTATAGGTGAGGAAAGTAATACTCAGAATAGATAAATGATTTGTCATTACATTTGTAAATTTTGTATCTATTGTATTTTCTGATATTATTGAATAATGCCTGAGCAGTACCTGAAAACCTTTTCACATTCAGTGCTTTTATAAGAATTACTATAGTGACTAGAGCACAGTGACTAAATCAGTAGGTTATGAGCCAGGGAGACCCAAATTCAAATTCTGTCTTATATACTTAATTGTATGACTCTAAGCAAGTTCCTTGACCTTTTGAACCTCAGTTTTCTTGTTATAAAATGAGAATAATAATAACACTTACCCCACAATGTTGTTGTAAAGAACAAATGATATCTTACGGACAACCATTTTGCAAACCTTAAATCTTGTTATGCTTATTATTATTATCATTATGGCTGTTTTGTTCTCATTGTCATCACACAAGTTCAGGCAACTAGGAAGTAGCAGAATTAAATCTTACATAGAGGTCCTAAGATTTTAGATTCTGCTTTTTTTATGGCATATTTGATTATTTGTGTGAAACTACTTCTTTCTATAATCTTCCTTAATAATTCCTTTTCATAATCCTCAAAAAGTTTTCACATCATTAGGATCTTAGATTGATAACTGACATGAAACTTATAAATCATCTGTGACTAAACCCCTTGAATTACAGATGAGGAAATTAAGAATTAGAAAGGGTTAATTAATTGTTCTAAATCATGTAAGTTCTAAATGATAGGTCCATCTTCTCTGATCTTCTGGTATGATTACAAGTCTCTTCAAATTTCTGTTTATTTTGCTCTGGATGTGCTCTCATGTATCAGAATCCTTTGTGAAATGCAGTTAGGTGTTTTCAAAAATAAATAACCAAGAAAAATCATCTTACCTATGCTATCTATTCCTTAAGGCCATTGTAAGATACAAATCAGATAATATACATAAAGTGCTTTACAAACTTTAAAGTTCTATATGTATCACTTATTATTATTATTAATATCTCATTTTTAATCCTCTTAAATATAGCTGTTAGAAGTTATTGACAGTCAAGTCCTTATCCTACTGTATTTTAGCCTTTCATGTTTGGTATTTTGTGTAATATACAAGTAGATAAAATAAAGCCCATTTGTCATTAAATAAAAGTATTGGAATGTTAGGTTTCTTATATAGATAGGATTTGAGTTTCACATGAGACATCTCCAGTAGCAAAAAAGATAGAGGGGGAGATATGTACCCATCCTTATCTATAGAAAGTTTTGATTTCTTCATTTTGAATTCTATATTTTGAAAGGTTTTCATTCACATTAGTTTAGTGGTTATGGATATTTATTACGATGATATCCATAAAAATGTTCTTAAGTTTTTGGAATGATAATATTACCAAGTAATTGTAGGCAATAATTTTGAGTATGATGATATTCCAGTTCTAGCACAGTTTACTTGTTGAGTTCTCAGAGATATTTATGGGTCTCTAGTTGAAACATGGGATTTGTTATATATTAGTTTAAAAAGAATAATGAGCATTAGCTATATAAAATATGTCATGCTAGCTATTTGATCATGATTTTATGGGTTTTCAGATATGTCATCTTTTAAAAAATTTTTTTATAATCTTTAGAGATTGGATATAAAATTTCTGCCATTTCCTTGCAAAATTTTCATTGATCTATTTATTTAGTTTTGGTTTCCACAATGATAACCTTCTAACATTTTGTTAAATGCAATGACTTGTATTGCTATCATGACTGAGTTCCATGTAGATGCCAATCATAAATTCCCTTTGTATCTTATCAATTTCATGTATTATTATCTATATTATTATTATTATTATTATTTTATTTTATTTTATTTTTATTACTCAAAAAGACTCTTACAGGTCATCCCAGAGATTCAGATTCTAGTCTGAACTCTACCATTAACTAAATATCTCTTGAGTATTTAATATTCCTATGCCTCTGTCTCTTCATCTGTTACAATGAGGCCAATGGATTAGGTGCTTCTTAATGTACATATAGTCTTTAATGTTATATGATTTAGTAAAAATAGAGAGAAATAGGATACCCCATCTCTACATTAAAGACCATTTTAAAACTGAATTTAAGTACATCAAAATTGTTACAGACTCTTATCTCTGCACTGTTAACATTAGTGACTTATTTTCCTGGAGTTTAATTTATGTTTGTTTTAATAAGCTAGGTTCAACCCTAGTTCTATGAAGGGAGAAAGTGATCCTTTCATTTAGTTGCTGGTAACTTCTCCTCAAGTCAAGTTCGAGGCTTGACTTTTAGCAAAATTAGAGCACATTTAGATTTATCTGTAGGAGATGTGAGACAAAATGTTAATGTGATAATCATTGTAATTCAGTCACCCAACATATTTATCACCTGATGTGTCTACCAGGTATGATATTAGGCAATAGGTTTATTTAAAAACCTCAAGGAACTTGTACTTTCTCATTAAAGAGAAACAATATTTTGTAATTTTGTATAAAAATAAGATTCAAAATAGGCACATGGTAGCCTTGTGTGAAATCGAGGTTTTAGTCACCAGGGATAATAAGAAACACCTGCAGAAGGTGAACTTTGCATTGAGTCATAGGTATGTACATATATATCATTTTAATATATATTATTATACATATATATATATATATATGGCTTTTAAAAATTATTTATTTAAAGCAATAGTGTTAAGTGACTTGCCCAAGGTCACACAACTAGGCGCTAAAGTGTCCAAGGCCGGATTTGAACTCAGTTACTCCTGACTCCAGGACAGGTGCTCTTTCTTTCTATTGCACCACCTAGCTGTGCCCTTGCATTGAGTTTTTTTAATCAGTCATTTCTTTATTTAGTTCTGCAATTCTTCAAAAGCAGCACTAATTTAATTTGGTTTAAGCAATTTCTAAATATAACAAGTACAGAGGGCAACTTTTATATTCCTCTTCTAGCTAGAAAGCTTTTCTTTCCTTTAAGCATTCCACTCGATTTTCCATCACACTCATGATGCAAAAAAATTCAAATACAATTTCAGAAATCAATAAAACAACCATCAAAATAAGTGATCTTCCCTTTCTAATGTGTGTTCTGTGCCCTCTGCCACTGTTCATTTGAAGACCTGAAATGCATGTGGTTCTGATGCTCTCATCATCCGTGGCAGCCGAGAACTGAGTCCTCACTCCAATGAGCTCCTCACTTCTCAGCCACAAGTTTGATGAATTGGGAATGACTGGCATAAAGCTTGAGCTTGTCACTGATGTCCACCCATCTCACTTTCCCAGCATCATCTCCTGCTTCCAGATCCAGATTATCCATTGTCTCACCTGTTTCATCATGGTAGTTCATAGCTTCTGTCTCCATCCATGCATTATGAGTGTTTTGAGGATCATCTACATATCCCTTATACACCACTAAATGTTCTTGGCTGAAAAGCTTGTGTAACTGCTCCTCCATCTCTTGCTTCTCAGCATTAAATTTCTGTAAGGAGTTCATAGCTTCTTCACCAAACTCTCGTTTCAAGGTCACACTTATTTTCTCTCCTGGATCCACCATCCCCCCTGAGATTGCCCATTCTCCACAGTCTTTCCTTTTGATCGCTACAAACTGTAAGATATTTTTCCCAGAATGAAGGTGAATGACTTTATTTCCACTGCTATCCCCTTTCCACCTAGTAATGGTGGGATCTGCAGCATGGTTTGGGCCCCAGTGCCCCCAAAGTCCTCTCCCAATCAGTCCTGTTCGACCTGCTGGATTTCTAGGTTGTCCATTTTCAATCTCATACAAGCCATTCTGGCTCTTTTGTTAAACACGTCCATCTTTTTCATTGAATTTTGGAGAAAAATTTCTTTCACTGATCTGTGGATCTGCCACATGGGTCCAGCCAAGACAGAGACTGCAGTGTATTCCACAGGATTATTATACTCCTGCCACTCAACAAGCCAGACTACCTTCTCATGGGGTACCTGACTATGTTCAACCTTGGAACCTGGATATGGTGATGTCCAAGCCTTGTTGTGGGAATTTTCATTGGTACCCTTTGAACCTGACATAATGACTGGGTTTAGATGAAGCAAATGTGATGAAAAGGAACAACTGGAGGGCAGCCCGAAGCCGCGGGGAGCCGGCGGGCAGCCCCCACAGGCTCCTGCCAAGACACATGGAAGCTAGGGCCTGGGCCAGGCCCATAGGCTCGTCGGGAAGCTGGGCCGCTGAGGGCGGCTCCAGGGAGAGCTGCTCAGGTGGCCCAGCCTCGCAGCCGGGGAAGTGCCGGCCTGACCCCGAGTTTTAAAGGAATCTAAGAATTCCAAGAGGCAGCAGTGATGAAGGAATGGTTTTCCAAGAAAGGAAATCATCCAATGCAAAGGTATTTAAAAAAAGGAGATTGAATTCCCTATGTGAGGAACATCAATTCAGTAATTTGGCTTTACCAGAGTGTGAGAAAGGAATATGAAATAAGACTGAAAAAGTAGCGTGGGCCCAAGTAGTCAAGAGCTTTAAATGTCAAGCAGAGGTATTTGTATTTGATCTTAGATATATATATATGAGTTGGAATGGTTGGTAGTGGCATAGACTTCAACTTTTGGAAAAATCATTTTCCAAATTGGGAGAAAATTGGAGGGTTGAAAAGACCTGAGGCAGGGATACCAATTAGAAGGACTTTTCATTGATCCAAGGGCCAGCTGACAAGGACCTGAATGAGGCTAGGGTGACTGTGAGTGGGGCGGGGCGGGGGGAAGAATATGAATGTTAGATATAATCTGTTAGAGAAGAACATACAGGAAGTTTACACAGTCTTAACATGATTCAAAGAGCATAGTAGGTAGACAGGTATGTGTTGAAATTTTGTCATGCTTTCCTAATTGAGTAATAGGCCTGCCTATTCTTCAAAGTTCTCATTGCCAGCTGCCAAAACATGGTCAACAATTGATATGAAGATCTCTATTGGAGAAAATAACTCTAAATGATTTTCTACTCCCTACATTTCAACTAGTTTTTAAAGCTAATTTATAAGCAAACACAAATGGGATCCTTACCCTAACTTCCACTTACCCACATGTCTCTAGTGGTGCAAAATTACCAACCTGGGGAGTCAGAGGTGATTCTCTAATCATCAGATGGAGTCTCCGCCAGGGTGTTTCCTGGGAAGATTATCCCTTACCCTAACCCTAGGTTTCCAGGAATGTTGTTGGTAGCTTGTGCTGGCATTAATGTCTGAAATGCTGTATTACCTGATCTCTTTTTGGTCCAACTTCCCTTTTGAAAGAGAAATGCTGTTATTTTGTATAAGTGGAAAATTACCACATCAGAATGAAGAACAATGAAAACTATTCTGTTATCTGATTTTGCTGACTTTGATCAAAAGATTTAACATGAATGATCTAGCAAATTTCTGTCAGTATACAGCTGACATAACTTTTGGTAGCTGAATTGCAGGTCTCTGAGCAACAAAGTCAGATTGACCTCATAGAAAGGTATTTCTTTTCCAAAAAGTCCTTTTCTAATAATAATCCTTCAGGGATCTTCTACTTTTTTTTAATTTTTTTACACTGTTATAATTCAATATTTTCAGCCATCACATTTTAATATGGAGAGTTGGTGACATAGTGGATAGCATGCCAGACCTGGAGTCAGGAAGACTCATATTCCTGAATTGAAATCAGATAGCTACTAGCTGTATGACCCTGGCAAGTCACTTACCTCTGCTTACCTCAGTTTCCTTATTGTAAAATGAAATGGAGAAGAAATGGCAAACCACTCTAGTATCTATGCCAAGAAGCACCAAATTGTGTCACAAAGAATCTGACGTGCCTGAAGAATGCTTGAACAAATTTTTTTTACATATCATTTATGAAGTACCATACCATATTGATCCATTCAATTCTCTTGACTGAATTTCAGTAGATATATTTTTAAATTAACCTTTTTAGGATTATCTTAATATCCTTTGTCCTACCTTAACTCCTATTTTCCTCATTCTCTTTAGTTCCTGGGGCATTAGTGTTGATATTGTTCCAGATTTGATGTCCCTTGTTCATCAGTACTTCTACAGTATTTAAAAACACATAGAAAGCAAGGATGGTGGACCCAATAGTTCTTCATTTTTTTAAATTGGTTATTGATCATCTTGTAAATTAAGATGACTTGACCCTAATCTTTCAGGCAGGAAATTAGATAGTATAGGTCTACTCTTTCTGTTCACCTAGAATGAAGCATATTTAAGATTTTAAAATATATTCCATGAAAATTTATTCTCACAAAAGAGTTAGGATGCTTCTGATGATACTATTTAGAGTTCTCTTGAAGTAATGGGAGATTGGAGATTACAAATAAGTAGTATTTGGGGTGGCATTAGTTTAGAATATGAGTTGATTGATATGAGAGACTCCTATATGGAAGTTATCTCTCAATTTTATAATCTATAATCTTTATAATCTAATCCTAAAGATTTGATTGAAACTCAAAGAACTTAAATGATTTGCAAGTAAGAGTCAAAAGTAGGATTGAAATTCATTTCTATCCCTCAATCCTCTGTGTCACACTGGAATTATTAGAAAATATTAGAATAATTTTGAAAATAATTTCTTTCAAGCTGTGTACAAATTCTGTTTATGAAGTATTGTGAACTTGTTGAGGTTCCTATCATCCTCTTTTAGTTTACCTGATATTTTCTGTTGCATTGAGTTATTATGTGAATAATGATTTATCTTTCTTAAGTGTATCAGACTTTTGTCTTAAAAAAACACCTAAAGTTAAAAGAACATTGTTAGAAAGCAGCAGTTCACAGATAGGTTCTTTTTATTTTTTTTTGTTTGGCCCTTTGGGCAAAACTAGATTTTTACTGTATTTGCTTCATTTAATTTGACTGGTTGGATTTATTTTCAAAACCGAATTAAGAATTTCCATGGTAACAAATATTTTGGATTTGATGTTCATTAATGGTCTTCAATTTATGAAACAAAGAGCATATCAAGACTTGAACTTAAAATATGTGTGTATGTATATGTGTATGTATGTGTGTATAGATATGCAGAAGTATGTTCAGTCATTACTGAGAAACAAAAACCCATAGTTACATTATTAAAGAAATTGAGATGCTTTCTTTCTTTTGAACAGGAAAAATAGGTATGCAATAAGGATATCTGCCAGTTAGAGTGTACTTTATAAAATTGCTTTACATTCATTGTTTGATTTGTTCCCTTATTGTCTGTTAAATTGATCCTCAGTGAAGCAACTATCAAGTGATAGATTTTTCTCAGAATTTTTCCTACTTTAGTTTATTAATCTAAAAATATTCATCCCATCTTAGTGCCTTATATACCATAAAAGTCTTGAACTTCTTTTGACTTCAAAGGCAGTTCTGCTAGTAGAACAAAGGCATGTATGAAGGCCAAGTTTCTGGTCATTTATTTTTCATTATTTCTCAGACTTTCAATGAACTATATTGATAAGAGAATTTCAAAGTTTCAACTTGAAGCAAAATATGCTTCCTTATTTTATTCCTACTTATGTCCCATTGTCTCTGCTGCCTTATAAAATCAACACTGATTATCAAAAGAAAATTATTTATTCTCTCACAAGTTGTGATATATTTAATTTTGAACATTGACATTGGTTATAATATTTATTTTACAAAATATATTCTTTTCTTTCAAAAATGTCCATACTAATATTAGTTCACTTCAGTAGGATTCATTCCTATGGGGACACAGCATTAGCACATCATATAACAAGAGTAAATACCATACCAAACATAATGAATAACTGTCACCAGGGGGTTACATTCTTTTGCAACAGAATGCGTTGCTCTCAATGACTGATTGTCACCTTAAGCAGGGGTTTTTTTTGTATGTGTTTCATTTCTTTTTTCTTAAGTATCTTTAATTATAAGTCTTCCAATTATTGTTATCTCAACTATTTATCTTTTAGAAGAATAATAATGCATCACTCCTTTCTTTAAGCTTGAACCAATTACTTTCAATGTAGATAGCTAGAATATAATAACAAAATGTGCACTTCCTGTCAACTCAGAATTCCTCTAGATGCCTGGTAAGATAGACAGATTTCTTACTATCTAAGAAGAGATATGAGAGAAAAAAGAAAAAAAGCAGATAAATACACACATGTATAAATATAAATGTGTGTATGCATGCATACGTGTGTGTGTGTGTGTGTGTGTGTGTGTGTGTTTGTGTTTGGGGTGGGGAGAGGAAGCTTTCTTTACCACCAATCCCGAGAGTATAAGTTATATTGAGTTCACTTTTCAATAAAAGAAGTTGAGGCATAGAAAAATGAGGGACCTAAACAATTTTACATGTATTATATGTCAAAGCCAGTAATCAAACTCAGGTCTTCTGATTCTATAAATAGTATTATATCAATCTATGTTTTTACATTCTTTTCTTATGTTATTCTTAAAGAAAATAAAGTTTGCCTTTTACTTTTTTTTTATTTTCAAGCTAAACTGTCAAAAATCATTTAAAGTATTTCCTCTTTTTAAAAGATCTCTTTATGATTTTTTCCCCTTTAAATGAAGAGTTGACCTTGAAGCCAGGAAGTTCTAGGTTCAGGTTCTGCCTCTATCATTATAGCTGTGTGAATCTGGCAAGTCATTTAATATGTCAAGGTTTTAGGCAGCTCTTAAAGAATATAAGTTTCAGAGAAGTTGCTGACCTGCATTGGTAGGAGTTTCCTCTGTCAGGAATTTCTGTGCCAATGAAGTCACAGATCTAGTTCCTAACCCCTACTTTATTTTGCCCCTTTTCACCTTTTCCCCCTCATTTTCTTTCTTCTTTTTTGTTTTACATGGCCCCATTATAACTTTCTACTCTCATCTTATAAATTCAGCAAAGCAAACCTGACACAATTTCTGAGCCCCATTGCTTTGACTAGACCTTGTGTCAGTATCATTTTGATGCTTGCAAATGAAGTGAGGCAGCAAACCAGAAAATACTTCAAACTGATGGTGGGGCACCTGGGACTCTTTAAAAAACAAAGCTAAACATTTTGCTTTTTAAAACAAAAGATAAATAGGAGTTTTATGTTTTATGAACAATTTTCTTGACCATTGCATCTATTTTTCCTCCCACATATCATTACTATAGTCTGATGATACTAAGGAACACTGAATTAGCAGAATTGACATAAACTCTAATCTCAGTGCCATCTCCCTCATCTATCTAATATCACTTCTTGGCTATTAGACTCAAAGAAGGTCTCTGAAATCCTTAATATGGGTCCACTATCCTTAAAAAGAGGAAAGCTTTGAAGACACATTAATAGCATAGTTGCAAGAACTGATAGTATTATTAGAGGTATACTTGAACAAACTGAATTGTTCCAGTACTCCAGGAACAATCAATATTTTCCCTGAGTTTTGGATGAGTTCGGAATATAGCCCCATGGATGTGTCTGCAGTCACACACAAAAACAACAAGGTATTTTAGGGGAGGGTGTTTTTTTTTTATTTAAATCACCTGGGAGTTGATCAATTCAGAAATTCTTGGCTTTGGACTAAATGCTATGTATTTAAAATGATCTAACGCTTTAAATAGGCACAAAATTTCTTCTTACCTTACCACTCTGGATTTTATTATCTATTTGGAACAGACTGGATACTGTTGCTTGGATCATTTCTATATATCTAATTAGCTCCATAGGGTTCATTGAAAAATAATTCTTATAGTCATAGGTTAATTACATGGAAATTACATAAATATCATGGTTACAACGTTTTACTATTTTATTCTTGGTTATCTTCTTATATCTAAATTACTTAATTTGTTTCTACAAATGTTAAGGCTCTTAAGCAAATCATTAACTCTTTGAAACATGGGGGTGGTGATGGGACATTTTTGATGGAACCCAGATCCATATGTGAAATATTATAAGCATGTTAGCTTATGGTGAGGAGTGCTTTCATTGTTTTATTGAAAAATGCCAAATCTGTCATCTTAAATATTAGTTAAGATGATTCAGCAATAACCCTCATACTAACATATCATGAAAGTGGAACGTTTCCACTTATTTAGAAGCATGGAATGTGTAAGTAATTAAAAGAAAAAATTCTCCTTGCTAATCATTAGCACTGCATTCACTGTCACTTTGAAGCATCAATCAAACCATCAGTGAAAGGGTTAATTGAGACTACATCTGTACAGCTTGCAGACTCTCAAACCTAAACCAGATGTCAACTAAAGCCAAGCTGTAGTCAATCTGTGAGTCATGTTTTACTGTCCTTAAAACTCCAAACAAGGAATTGTCTCAGGAAACCCCTTAGCACCCTTTAGTGGAAGTCTTAATGGAAAACTAATGCAAACTGGAAAACTATTACTCTCTCTTTTCATTTCCCTTTTTTAGGTAATTATAGATTTACTTTTCTTCAAATTTATCTTGTCTTTTAAAAGTTGTTACATATAATTATTAATGTTGGCTATGGAAGTCTTTTGAAAGAGGTAACTATTATCAGAGGAAATGATATCATTACCTTATGGTGTTGTAAACATTGACAATTCATGCCATTTTATATTTGGACAAATTCCAAATTAATAGATTCCTTGTCTTCACAAATTTGAAATGTGTTCCTCTAGTAAACGATATCTGTTTAGAAGGTAAAAGTAGAGGGAGGAGAGAAAGAACTGTGTGTCAGTTTGACACAGTAAAAAGGACTCTATTTAGATTCAGATGACCTGCTTCAAATCCTTATCTGTGTTACTTAGCCTGTCTGGGTTTCATTTTCCTTATTTTTATAAATGAGGAAGTTGGACTAGGTGCCTTTTTTTTAAAAGATTTTAATCTCTAATCCAATTAATACTATTCTTGTAACATAGATATCCAAATCTCCTTGATTATTCTGATCTATAAATGAGAGAACTGACATTCAGAGAATTTAAGTGGTTTCCTATAGTTCACAAAACTTATAAAGGGTGATATTAGGACTAGAATCGAGGGCTTCTGAGATCAATTCTAGTACCTTTTCTCCCATATCATAGTACTTCCTTAATTCTAGAGAATGTTTAATTATTTTTTAAAAGATGTAAAGTCAAGAATGAACTGATGACATATATTAATAATCAATAATTTAATTTTTATTTATGATTTCCCCAAGAAATGCCTTCAATGACAGGGAGGCTAGGCAGCACAGTGGATAAAGCACCAGCCCTGGAGTCAGGAGTACCTGAGTTCAAATCTGACCTCAGACTCTTAATAATTACCTAGCTGTGTGGCCTTGGGCAAGCCACTTAACCTCATTGCCTTGCAAAAAAAATGCCTTCAATGAATAATATTCTCCTATATTAAGAAAGGATAAGAGAGATCATCTACCTCTCCTTGAAGCCTGAATCCCCCTCTTTAATATCTCCATTACCTTGTAGGAGAGGTAATGTCATTTTGACCAGCCCTAATTGTTTATAGGAAAGTTTAGCTTTTATGAGTTTTAATTTTTCATGTGAAACCAAAAAGGAAAAGTCTAATCCTTTCTTCCACATGACAGTCCTTCACAAGGTGGAAAGTCTTCTCTTCATTAGGATATATGGTCCCCATCCTTTCAGTCAGTCTTCATGTAACATTCTGAGTCCCCAACACTAGTCACTGTCATCTGTATACATTGCAAATTTGTCAATGGCTCTTCTACAATATAGTTCCCAGACTGGCTGCAAAATTCCTCATATGGTATTACCACGTCAAGGAAAAGGCTTCTTTTTTCAATTTAGCATGTTCTTTGTGCAACCTGTTATCATAGTATCTCTTTTAATTGTCATATCACACAGGTCATTTCTACTTATTAGCAATATTAAAAATGACTGTCATTTTTACATAAACTGCTCACTTGTCCAGTCTCTCCTGTTTTGTACTTGTACAACTTATTTATTTATTTAAAATGCATGCAGGAGACCTTACATTTATCCTGAAATAAATTCTCAGAGAGAATATATTCATGGAGTCTTCACTTGGTAATGGATAATAAGGGCATGGTGAGCATAGTCAGTTTTTTTTTCCTAATCCCCACCTCATCTTTGCTTTTTCAGAATCCTTCTATTTCTTTGTAACTCAATCTATGCATCACCTCTTTCTGTAAAGCCTTGCTCAATATTCCTGGTTGTTGACTCTCTCCCTGGCCTCATTATCTTTGCATTTTTTCACTTCTACATATATTGTTTATATCTTCTGAGTAATATGTCATTTTATTTTTCTAGTGCCCAATATGGATAATTATGTAAGAAATGTTTGCTAATAGTATTTCCTAGTTCATCTATTTTGTTGGGATAAAATTAAGTTTTTTGTAGTAGTTTAAAATAGTGTTTTAAGGTACTTTAATAGATAACCTTATTAGAATTAAAAAAAGAATTTAAATTGTTAAGATTTGCTTCATTTTCTTCTCATGCAATCTTCTAACTTCTCCAAACTATCAGTCAGAATTGTTTAGATGTAGCTTAAAAGAAAGTGGTTATGACTTAATACAAGCTTATGGAGTTTGATGTTTTATAAAATCATGTTGTTTATATAAACACCATCAAATGGAGATTTAATATTTCATGATATGGAACTATCTCTTAAATTATCTCTATATACAATAGTACATAGTGTTTACTGTCAGAGATGCTTGTTGATGAGGATTGGGGGATAATGTCTAAATTTCTTACATCTTTCAGGATCATAGCAAACAAACTTTATTAGAATTGTAACTTCTCACAAAGTGAGAAGAATAGGCTAGTCTTTATATTCCATTCTACCTTTTTTGGTTAATTCTGAGCTCTAAGATAACTATTATCTTTAACCCTTGTAAGTTTTTAACTGATACAGCACCCTATTTGAACGTGGCTCCTTTCAACTTCTTGTGGTTCCTGCCCCATTAGAATCACATAAATAATAGTGGCATGAAGTCACTGAACTTGACAGACCCTAAAGACATCATCTGATTCATTACTTTACCTCATGGAAGTTAGGTCTATAAAATACCCACATATAAATATATACCAATTTTAGTTCATTCTACTTTTTAACAATATTAAAACAATATTATGCAAATTATAATATTATTTAGCAATATAATCAGTATAATGAATGACTTAGTAAGTTAATATAATCAATCATAAGCATTTTTTTTTTTAGTTTTTGCAAGGCAATGGGGTTAAGTGGCTTGCCCAAGGCCACACAGCTAGGTAATTATAGTCTGAGGCCAGATTTGAACTCTGGTACTCCTGACTCCAGGGCCAGTGCTCTATCCATTTTGCCACCTAGCCACCCCATAATAAGCACTTATTAAGGGCATACACTTACTAAATATTGCACTAAGCAGTGGAAATAAAAAAAGACATTAAGGTTAATGCCTGCCTTCAAGGATCTTATAATCTAATAGAGGAAGCAACAAACACATATATTCAGATGATCTATATCCAGTAGAAATAGGAAGTTGATAATCAGAAGGTACTAGGATTAAGAGGGTTTAGCAGGGTAGCTAGGTGGAGTAGTGGATAAAACATTGGCCTTGGAGTCAGGAGTACCTGGGTTCAAATCCGGTCTCAGACACTTAATAATTACCTAGCTGTGTGGCCTTGGGCAAGCCACTTAACCCCATTTGCCTTGCAAAAACCTAATCCTAGGCATAATCAACCAAATATTTTTTAAGAATTTTATATATTCAGAATACCTTATTAAGCATTGAAATAAGAGCAATCACTGCCCTTAAAGAGCTTACAGTCTAATGAAGACAATGGCATGTAAACAAATAGATACATATAAAACATATGCTTAATGAAGGACAGGTAGGTAAGAAAGGAAGATTCACGTAGATAGTGGGACCAAAAAAGACAACCTGCAGTCACACTTGAGCTGTGAATTAGAAGAAACCAGGGATTCTAAGAGACAGAAGAGAGAGAGAGAGACAGACACAAGAACTTTCCAGATATGGAGGATAGCCAGTTCAAAGTTAGAGAGACAGGAAAAGGAGTGTCACTTTGGCTTACTTAATACAGACTAGATTCAAATTAAAATTTTTTGGCTGCTATGTTAAGTTGTTGTCTCATATTTATTTTGCAGTCCCCTAAACCCCCCATCTGTTTTTTCAGTTGAACCATGCCTTCCCCATCTGGAATTTGAGAAATTGTTTTTAATGTGAATATAAAACTTTTATTCCATTAAATTTCATCTCATTAGATTCAGCCTAGTGTTCTGTAGTATCAAGATCTTTTTGCATACTGTCTCTCATCTAGTATGTTAACTTTCCTTCCCAGTTTTCCTTTTTTTTTTTGGCATCTTCAAATTAGAGAAGTGTTTCCTTAGTGCCTATAACTCAATTATTGTTTTTAAATAGTTAAATATTTGAATTTCTCTGCTATTTTGCTAATATCTAACCACTCTATATTAATGGGGTTCTTTTGATATATAAAACTAGTAACTGTGTCTAGCATGACCTTGATAAAACTATACTGGTTTTTTTTTTTTATCACTGCTTAATTTCTACATGTTCACCAATGATGAGGCATCTAGAGAGTTCAATAGGTAGATTGTTGGACCTAGAATCCAGAAGAGTTGAGGTCAAATACAGCCTCAGACCCTTCCTAACTACATGACTCTAGGCAGTCACTTAAACTTTGTCTCCTCATCTATAAAATGAGGGTGATAATAGTACCTACCTAGGAGCTAGGGATATCAAATGAGATAATTGTAAAGAAGTACCAGACCCATATCATCAAACATGTCATATTCATTTTGTGCTAAGCACTGCAATTACAGAAAGTAGCAAAAGACAGCCCTGCCCTCACGGACATTGCAACCTAATGCAGGAGGCAACATGCTAACAAATAGATATAAAACATAGGAAATAATTAACAGAGAGAAAGCAGAGGAATTTAAACAAGTTGGGGAAGAATTCTGTAAAAGTGGTATTTTTTAGGACTTAAAGGAAACCAAATAGTGAGAATACAGAGTAAAGGAGGGAGGGAGAGCATTCCAGGCATGGAGTGAATTAGAGAGAATTCCCAGGGCTGAGAAAAACAGCATGTTGCTCTTAAAATAGTCCAAGAAACATTGTCATTGAATTCAAGAGTACGTTTCATGTATTAAGGTTTGAGAAAAATGGAAATATAGAAGGGGCTTTAAATGCCAAACAAAGCGTTTTATATTTGTTCCTAGAGGCAAAAGCAAACTCTTGAAGTTTATTGAGTGGAGGTGGGAGTATGTGAATTGATCATTTCAGTAAATGAATGGAGAATGGATAATATTTGTAAAGTGCTTATTAACACAGAACTTAGTGTACTTTCTCCTCTTTTTCTCTCTACCCTGTCTCTGTTTTTCTCTCCCCCCCCCCCCCTCTCTCTTTCTCTCCAACTCCCCTTCCCTCTTTTTTGTAGCTGTAGAACTTTATTTCTGAAATTCTTTCCTGGCTACATTTCCCTGTTGAAGTTTTGGTCTAGACTTTTTCAAAACACTTTGAAATCTTTTATTCAACAATCTAGGGTACATGTTAAAACTTTATTTCTTTTCCTCTACTTTTCAGTCATAAAGTCAGAGATGGAAGATTCATTTCCTGCCCCCAACCCCACATTTTCCATCATTTCTCAGTCTGCTACCAGGTTTTCCTGGTTTTGTAGATAGATCCAGAATAGAATTCCCCTTGGGATTTCTTCTCTTTAGAAGGATGAAATTATCAATTAAAAAAAAAGTATTTTTGTTTCTTGAAGACAGAGAGCTCCAGCAAATGTATTATAAATTGAAATCCCTTATCACTACTATATTATGTCATACTTCCTGACTTGTGATGTGTTTCCTGAACTCAATTTTTTCTTTCTTGCCAAGTGATCTATACTATTATGACAATATTTCTCCTATTTGGATTTCTGTTGACATTTTCTCAAATGCTCTCACATTCCTTCTCAGTTTCCCTGATCCCCTTATAGAAGTAAATCTTTTTAATACTCAATGCTCTTCCATACCTTTATTGGTTTATTTTTGTTTTGTTTTGTTTTGTTTTTTAGGTTTTTGCAAGGCAACGGGGTTAAGTGGCTTGCTCAAGGCCACACAGCTAGGTAATTATTATCTCTCCGAGGTCAGATTTGAACTCAGGTACTCATGATTCCAGGGCCAGTGTTCTATCCACTGTGCCACCTAGCCACCCCTTGTTTTGCTTTAAATTAAATTTTAAATAAAATTTATTTTCTCTTCATCTTATTTTTCCTTCTGTCCCAGTTGAGAAAAAAAGCAATACCAAAAAAACCTCTGTAACAAATAGTCAAGTCAAGCAAAATAAATTCTCCTACTGTCCCTGTCCAAAATGTGAATCTTATTCTGAATATTGAGTCCATCACTTCTCTGTCAGAAAATGAATGGCAAATTCATTAATAAAAGTCCAAAATTTTTTCAGTGTTGTTTTGCTTTATAATATTATTTTTGTAAATTGTATTCCTGGTCCTCTGGTCCTTCTCAATTCAGACTATATCAGATCATAAAAGTCTTCACAAGTTCCTCAGAAATTCTCTATTTCAGCATCATGACCCAATAATACTGCATTTCCTTCATGTACCAGTTTAGTCCTTCTCAGGTATATAAGCACTCCCTTATTTTCTAGTTTAGGATACAATCAAAATTAACGATATAAACATTTTCATTGGTTTCTTTTAGATGTAGACTTGGTAGAGGCACTATAGAGTAAAAAGGTACATGCAGTTTAGTATCTTTTTCGAACTAAAATATTTTTTTTAAGAATGCCTGTAAACTTTAATAGCTGTTAATGGCAATTTTACATCAATATCTTTCTTTTACTTCAAATATTTTCTTCTTTTTTCCCAAAATTTGTTAATCTTAGTATGAAGAAATCCCTCAAATTTGCTTTGATTTGTAGTTCTATAATTATGAGTTATTTGGAGCATTTTATTCCCCTTCATTTGGCTATTAATAACTTAGATATCTTCCTTTGAGATCTTCTTAGTCATTTTCTTTGATTATTTTCAATTGTGAAATAGAACTTATTCTTATACATTTTAATCAAGTCCTTATATGTCTTGGAATTTACACTTATCAGAGAAACTTGCTGCAAAAAGATCCCTCGATTATCTATCTCCTAATTATAGTTGCATTATTTTTGTTTGTGCAAATTAAACCATCTAATATAACCCTTTTTTTCTGTTATTGTTTCTATACTTTGTTTAGGTATGAACTCTCTTCCTACTTATAGATCTGAAAGATAGTCTCTTCTTTCTTCTTTTAATATATTTATGATATGGTCTTTTAAAACTAAGTAATTGTATCCCTCAGAGCTTATCTTTACAAATGTTATAAAATTTTGTTCTATGCCTAATTTCTGTAAGCCTGCTTTCCATTTTTCCAAGTATTTTTTAATAATCTTTAATATCTTGGATCATTGTATTTATAGAACACTAGACAACTATTTTTGTTTGCTTCTCTCACATTTTTTTAAAAACAAGCAAATTACTTTGATGATTTTTTACTTTTCAGTATACTTTGAAATCTGTTACTTTTAGGTACTCGTTTTGAATTTTTACCATTATTTCCTCTAAGATTCTTAACCCTTTTCTACTATAATTGAATTTTATTATTTTTCTTTTCTAACTCCATAAAATAATCCTTTGGGGGCAACTAGGTGGTTCAGTGAATAGAGCACCAACCCTGGAGTCAGTAGGACCTGAGTTCAAATCCAGCCTCGGATATGTACTAATTACCCAGCTGTGTGACCTTGGGCAAGTCACTTAACCCCATTACCTTGCCAAAAAAAAATATAAGTAATCCTTTGGTAGTTTTTAGTTGGTAGGAACTGATAAGTAAACTGACAATTCCTGCTCTTTAGTAGTTCACAATCTAATGGGGAAGAAAACATGCAAATAACTACACGTAACTAAACTCTGTACAGGGCAATTAATCAATAAAGGGAAGGCATTAGAATTGAGAGATCAAGAAAGGCTTCCTGTAGAAGATGAAATTTTGTCTGGCATTTGAAGAAAGCCAGAGAAGTCCAGAGACAGAGATGAGGAGGAAGAGCATTCCATGAATAGATATTCTAATCTATTCTGTTATCTATCATCTCATGGGTGAGTTCAGTCCATTCATATTCTTAGTTTTGATAGCTCATTGTAAATTACCTCCATACTAGTTTTTTATCTTTTTACTTTTCTTTGTTTCATTTCCTTCAAGGAAGACTGTTTGCTTGGTGGTATTCAAGGAAAATTAGCATCTCCAGTGGAAGGGCTTATTGGCCTGCTTATCCAACTTTGGTGTCTACCTGACCCTCAACTCTCACTTGTGGTTTCACAGCTGTAGCATGCACATTGGCCTCATCCCAGTAAACCATCTTGGTAGACAAGCTAAAACAAATAAAGGGTAACCATTGAACTTCAAATCTGTCAGTGATTGGGGGAATATCTACCCCAGGCATATAAAGGCCACCTGGTGGAATGGGTAAATGAGAATAGTTTGTTCCAATGAAAAAGACAGCTGAAACAGATTTTGTGGAGAACTTAAGAGTATGGTCAAATGCAGAAGATGCCAAAGTATTTCACTGCATCTTGGCCCATTGCCAGTCATCCTAACTTTTGTCTCACCATTGGACTTTGATGATTCTGGAAGAGAGTAAGGCTGGTGATTTTGTGCAGTTCTGCCTCACTTAAATCCAATTCATGCTTGAGTTAAGACATCACTCTAGGATATCATTAGTCCTTTTCAAAAAATGAAAGAGAAACAATAATAAGGAAAACTAGAATGGTGAAATAGAATATGTTTAGTACCATTGCTCTACTCTTGATGCAGTCATATTCTGCTCCATTGCTTCCCTTCTGCTCCTTTTATCATGGTAGCAATCACTGGTTCTTAATGTTTCTTTCCTTTTAAATCTCTCTTCACATTCTTGCAGATTAGCTTTTCCTTATCATAGGATTACTCCATTTCTGAATCTCTCCTCTTTTATTCTCTTACCCCCACCTCCACATTCCCTTAAGTTTTCCAGTACTGTTGAACTTATTTCTTTGCTAAACTCTGAGTTGTGTTTGTGGGTATGTGTGTGACCACTCTACTTTTCAATGAAGGATTGAGGTTCTGAGTCATTCTTATCTAGTTCCAGAAGAATAGAACTGCTGGCCCTCCTTTGGTCATCATCCATTTAGGAATAGAAATGGGTCATTAAGTACAAGACTACTGTAAAAACAGCAGAGCTGCCTGTGGACCAATGGTCATAGTTAGGAGGTGAATTCATAATCCTGTTTTATGATCAGAGTTTCAGAGCTCCTGACTGTTCCACCATTCTTGTACTGAGCTATGAGATGAAGTTGTGATCTTAGGTCTGAGAAACCATGCACTATAATTTTTGTCCTAGGTTTCCTGATCAATCTGAAATTATTTTTCAATCAATTTTAGATATTTTTGATTGGTATAAAAAAACAGTAGTGTGAATAACTTGACTTCCTCTTGCTCTACCACATTCACCAAACTCTCTATGTCTCTTGAAGAAGCTATTGAGTTCATCATTCTATGGATGTCATCCCACCAAGCCTCAGTGGTATCTCATAAGGTCAAATTTGCCTCTTTGACTTAAGGTTTCCCATTCACCTGGACTTCTATCTGTACTCTGTTATCTAAAAACACACATTGCCTCCATAAACACAAATCCAAATAATTTTAGAAATAATCCTTGATCATGGGTAGTAAAAGGCAATAAAAATAATCAAAAATGGCAATAATACCTAATTTTTATAAAGAAACATGAGGTCATGGGTAATAATACTAGATTTGAGTTTGATTTCCTATGAAATTTGGATCAACTCTTGCTACTCTTCCCCTATGGTAGTTATTCTCTCTTGTATCTAATTTGTTAATAAATGATAGAATGAGTAGCATAGTAAAAAACGTACTGTGCATAGGAATCATGAAGACCTTGATATCAATCCTGAGATACTTTGTAGCCCTGGGGTGCTGGGTAATTCACTGAACCTCTCTTAAATTCTTTTTTCCTCTTTTTTGTAAAATGGGGATAATATTAAAATTTATGCTACAGTGGTTTGAGAATCAAACTAGTTAAACAGATGCATATATACATGTATTTGAACATTCGTGCATATTATATCAACATATTAATTATGTAGGTTTTCAAAATTTAAAGTATTGTATAAATGGTAGCTATTTTTATAGGCCATTTCCTTCATGCTTTCTTTTAAGTGGAAAGTTATGCTGATTATATTTTTAGAGACAACAGGAAAAACATTTAT
This sequence comes from Macrotis lagotis, assembly GCF_037893015.1. Taxonomy (NCBI): domain Eukaryota; kingdom Metazoa; phylum Chordata; class Mammalia; order Peramelemorphia; family Peramelidae; genus Macrotis; species Macrotis lagotis. Next base: position 140,979,281 of record NC_133659.1, on the reverse strand, counting down.
TGCTAGGTGCATTCCAACCCTGGCCAGGAAATTATTATTTCTCTGTTTTGAGGTATGTCCTGGAATCAAATCAGAATCTCATAGGGGCTTAGTCTCATGAATGCCATGCCTTAAATGAGCTAATCAGCACTCCATTTCACAACATTGTACTTGATATTTAATTTTTGAAATTCTGGTCAAAGCACCTATTCATAATTAGTGGAAGATTTTGTGTTATTTTTTCATCTTCACCACCCCTCCTTTTTTTTCCACTCAAACTTACTTCCAATTTTATTCTTATATGATGATTAATTAAAATCCCTTCTCTTTAACATTTTAAGCTAAAAAATAGAGTCTAGTTCTTTGAAACATGTGGGGAGAGGCATGTCTTTAACTCAGTTGGCTTGTAAGGATGGTAAATCAAGCAGAAATCTCGAGAGAATACTCTTACTCCTTAACCAAATCTTCTATTTCTAATTACTATAGTACTTTTATTTGAGAAAATCATGGAATATGCCAACAGAAAAAGGTGGTACCTGAGTTGTAACTTCAATTTAATCTAATTGTTAATCACTTACTAAGAACAAGATACCAGGATAACTACTAGGGGAGGGTGAAAGTGAGGGAAGATAAGTATGAACTAGCCCTTGCCCTCAAGTAGTTTATATTCTTATAGGGAAAGCCTCATGCACAAAAGTAATTGAATATAACATAATCCAGAGGAAGGCAAAATAGCTCCTGTGTCCTACCAAGAAAGGGACAATGTGGGTCACACTTGGTATGAGGACAGGCAAAGAGAAGGGAGTAGGTATTGAGGATATGGTGAGTAATACAGTAAAATAATAATTGTATATTTTAGAATACAATCGTTATCATTGATTACAATCAATCTAAGATACTTGCAAAAGTGCCAAGTTCAGTTACAAAGTTGCCAGAACACTGAGATATATTAAGCACTATTTCATTTCAGAGAATATAAAGTGATAGTGGTGTTATTAACAACATGATGATAGAAGTACATGTCCTACTGTAGCTATGGATAATATAGGGAATATATTTTCATTAAATATATCTAAAAGACTTTTGATTTGTTATTGTTATTCATTGCTGTTGTGGCTATTTTTTCCTACCTCCCATGGATAGATTTTGTATTGTATTTGACATGCATGTGATTTCCGATATTAGCCTTCTACCAACAAAACAAAGTACTTTTAGACTAGAAATTTCTTTGAACACAAAACCCTATAGGATTGGAATTAGCTAGTGATGCCAGCATAACTTCCTAATGAATACTTTTTTTTTAATATTTGGATTTTGCTATAATACTCAGGTGGGGCACAATGACCAAATTTCCCTGTGGAGAAATATAGCAAGCTTGATTTTCTGTTCCTCTAGAGGGCAGCTGTGATATCAGAGGATGTTGTGGAAATGTACCTATTACCTCAAAATTGGGAAGAGCTTTCTAAAAAAATCAGTGGTAGAAGCTGCCTCAGAGACTATTGAGCTCCTATAAAGTAATACTTAATTTGATTTAGTAACTTAGGTAAAAGGTTAAAAAATATATTGTATGATTCATTCAGAAACCAAAAACTTTCTTGCCATATATTTGTTATATTTAAAGACTGTACAGAGAATTTTCCCATAAAGTTCCCATATATTGAACAAGACCTATTAAAATAGGCCTTGCCATAAATGAAATAGTGTTCATAGAATGCCTGGATAATGATCTCTCAGGGATAGTGTAGAATGGATTATTTCAATGAAAAGAAGACCATATTAGGAAATTCCTAAAGTCTTTCCTAAGTTTCATTATTTTAATTCAAATGTCTACATGCACAATTTTCTATCAGACACTGTTGAAATTAGACCATAAGGGGAAAAAGAAAGGAAGTGGGATATTCAATGGATTATAAACTCCTAAAGGACAGGAATTGTATCCATTAAAAAAAATCTCAGAATCCTCTGCATTCAAGAGGTTAGTCAACAAATGTTTATTAAGCACTTCCAAAAAATTTTGCCTGTAATCCTGGCTGAAATGAAACAGTTTAAACAAAATGAAATGTTAAAAGATAATTTTGTATCTACATGTTTCATAAATAATATAATATAATGTAGCAATGTATATTTTGCCTAAATAAATATATACTTGCCTGAAAGAAAAGAGGTGAAATATTAAATCCAAAGAAATTTATATCTCTTCCCAAATTCAAGATAAAGAGGTAGCTTAAATGTAACTGATTTTATGTAATATTATAAGATTTACAAAGCATTTTCCACCCAGCAGTTTTGTGCATTAAATAGCGAGAGTATTATTATTTCCATTTTATAGAAGATTTTAAAAAAATTCCACATAGCAGCTCTTTGCATTAAGTTGAGGAAGTATTATTATTGTTCTCATTTTAGAGATGATCAATGGATTTTGAGAGCATAAGTAACTTGTTTCTCATTATCCAGCTAGTATTAGATGATATAATGTTTTAAAGTACATATTGGTTCCTTTCCCCACCAAACATTCATCCCCTAGTAAGTGACTGAGTCAGTTTTGGAATTTATATACCTTGTCCTTTTTCCTCTCTTTAGCACAGTCTATGTTATGAATTGCTTGGTGGACATTTTGAACTGAATATCCTATAGACAACTCAAACTTAAAATTAATCAAAAGTCAAAAATATAAATTCTGTAACTATTATACTTAATTTATTTTTTAAAACATAAAATGTTCAATGTTTCATATACAATTCTTTATTCATTTTACTTGTAAAATTAAATTTTTGTTATTCTGTATTCAGTTCATAACTAAAAAGTAAACAACTCAACATGAATTAATAACCTTTTCTCCAAACTCATCCATCTTCTGAACTTCCCTGTAACTATCAAGGGCATCATCTTGGTATCATCCTCAATTCCTGATTCTCTCTTAAGCCTCATATCCATTAAACTGTCAGATCTTGTTTCTATCTCCATACACACAGAAACTATTCTGTGACTTACACAGTCATAACCCTTATTTTGACCCTCCTTACATTTCATCTGAATTATATTGTATTTCCTCTTGAGTCTCCCTACCTAAAGGTTCAATTTCCCTCAGTCCATCCTCCGCACAATTTTCAAAGTGATTTTTCGAAAGGACAGCTCTAACCATATTGTTCCCCAATATACATATGAGAGATTCTAGTGGTTCCTTATAACCTCTATGATCAAATATATAGTCCTCAGTTTGTATATAAATCATATAAATCTTGTTACAATTTAGCCCTTTCTTTTCAAATCTTCTCATGCATTTTTCCCTTCCACATACTATAATCTAGCTGTACAAGGCTACTTGTTATTCTTAAAACAAAGTGTCTCATTTCTTGCCTCTAAGTTTATGTCCAGAGTGTACCCCATTCTTGAAATGAATTCCACTCACCTCCTCTTTTGGGAGCTCTTGCATTTCTTCAAGACTTAATTCAAATAGAACCTTTTTCATACATGTCTTCTTCATTCCAGTAGTTGCCAGGACACCACTTCTCAAGATAGTCTTTTGTTAATCATATACATATATTTTATATAAAATAATATTATATGATATATAGTATACACATATTTATATATCATATATATTCATCATATATATATATATATTTAAACATATTCTTTGTAATTAAATACTTTCATGTTCCCTCTAAAGTAGAAAGTTAACTCTTTGAAGAAAGAAACTACTTTATTTTTGTATTTCCCAGGACCTAGCACAGCACCTAGTGTGAATTATAGGCACATAATAGATGTCAGTTAGCTGACTGACCATTGTGCCACTCTTCCTTTTCTAGATTTAGGAACAGCTCAAGCTTTATGCTAATTCATGATTGTGCTAATTATAAGTTGACTGTAAGATGGCTGTGAATAGCTATTTTTCTAAGTTTGTAAATATAGTAGAATCACTTCTAAATACTTATCATAAAGGCCCCTACAAGTACTTTAATTAGTATAAACTGACATGTACCTAATCCTTTGGTGATCTACAAGCTGAGGCTAGATGATTAATTATCAAACATGGTTTAATGAGCAAATTCTGGGGTTATAGTTTGGACTAAATGCTCATTTAAGGGTTTTCTTTCATGATATAATATTTATTATATTTGTCAAATTTGACAAAAGATAAGATTAGTCAGTTTTAGAAAGATTGCAAATATGCACATGAATATATTTGTGGGGATGGGTTGTTGTGAATAATACAATTACTTTGGAAAGCAATTTTGAATCATTAAAATAAGTCCATATTTTTGACCTAGTGAGTTCACTTCTAGATATATTCCTCAAGAAGATTATGTGTTGATGAGCTGCTCAAAAGAGTCTGGGTAAATATGACTAAAGTTTGGACTTTAAATGAAAGAGAAATTGTTTAAATAAAGAAAATGCACTAAAATAACTTATAAGAATTTCCCTAGATTTCTAATGTCATTATCTCCACTATTATTCAACATTGCATTGAATTATTCATTGCAGATAATATAATAGACTTGGAGAAGCCTAGAGAAGCAACTAAAATGCTAATTGAGATAATTAACCACTTTAGCAAAATTCTAGGACTCAAACTAAATCCACATAAATAATTAGAATTTATAAATATATATATATATATATATATGTATATAAAACCCAACAAAGTTCAAAAGTAAAAGAGAAATTCCATTTAAAATAACTATAGACAATATAAAATATTTGGGAGTCAACATGTCAAAACCCAGGAAGTTATATGGACACAAATATAAAATTCTTTTCACACAAATGAAACCAGGTCAGCACATTTAGGGAAATATTTATTGCTCACAGGTAGGTCAAGTCAAATAAAAATTATAATTCTATTACATTAATTTTCTTACTTTTTTGCTATACCAATCAAACCACCAAAATTGTTTTATAAAGCTAGGGAAAATAATAATAATATTCAAATGGAAGAACAGAAATCAGTGGAAAAAAATGTAAAGGAAGGTAATCTAGCAGTACTGGATCTCAAAACAGTAATTCTTCAAAATAATCTGCTGCTAAGAAATTTGTGTTGATTAGTAAAATAGATTAGGTACATAATTCACAGTAGTAAATGATTGTAATAATCCAGTATTTGACAAACACAAAGATCCAATTTTTTTTGGAAAAAAATTCACTGACAAAAATTAATTCGAAAACAGGAGAGGAGTTTGACAGAAGTTAGTTATGCAAAAACATCTCTCCTAATCTGTGTGTGTGTGTGTGTGTGTGTGTGTGTGTGTGTGTGTGTGTGTCTGTCTGTGTATAGGTACACATATATATGTGTGTGTATATATATATTTGCATACACACATATATATATCAAAGTAATATCAAAATGAGCACATGATTTAGATAAAAAGTGATATTATAAGTAAACTAGAGCAGCATGGCATAGTTTACCTCTCAAATCTATGAATAATGGAAGAATCTATGACCAAACAATAGATAAAAAACATGGATGCAGACTTTTGATAATATTTAATTTAAAAAATTTTATATAAAAATCAATGCAACCAAGATTAGATGGAAAGCAAACAACTGGGGTACATTGGGGAAGTATGGAATTACAGCAAGTGTCTATGATAATGGCCTTATTTCTCAAACAGAGAGAGTCAAATTTGTAAGAATATGTGTTATTCCTCATTTGATATATGGCCAAAGGACAATGATCAGGCAGTTTTCAGAAGAAGAAATCAGAACCTTCTATAGTAATGTAAAAACATTCAGATGACTCTTGATTAGAGAAATACAGATTAAAAAAAACTATCGGATTGGCTAATGTCACAGAACACAATGTGGAAAAATCAGGACACTAATGCACTGTTGGTGGTATTGTAAAAATTCTTGAGAACAATTTGGAATAAAGCAAAAAAGGATAAAAAAATGTGCATACCCTTTGACCTGGCAATACCACTGTTAGTTCTGTATCCTAAAGATTTTTTAAAAAAGGAAAATGACATATATGTACAATAATATTTATTGCAGAACTTTTTGTAATGGCAGAATTGGAAATTGAGAGGATGTCCATTATTCATGATGGAATATTGTTGTGCTATAAGAAATAAGGGTAGTTTCAGGAAAACCAGCAAAGACTTATATGAACTGATGCAAATTTAAGTGAAAACTACCAAAACATTGTACACAGTAACAGAAATATTGTATGATAATTAGCTGTAAATGATTTAACTATACTCAGTAATACAATGATCCAACATAATTCTGAAGTAGTTCTGAAGTACTTATGATGAAAAAGGCTATCTATCCAAAGAAAGATCTGCTGGAGTCTGAAGGCAGATCAAAGCATATTTTTTAAACATTATTTACTTTTCTTGTTTTTTTTAATGTGTTTTCTTAGCAACATAGCTAATTTGGAAATTATTTTGCATGACTACACATGTATAATCAGTATCAAATTTCTTGCATTCTGAAGGAAGGGCAGGAGAGGGAGTAAGGGAGAGAAATCATAACTGAAAATATTAAAAAATGAATGTTAACATGGATTTTTCATGTGATTGGGAAAAATATAAAAGGGTTTTTTTTGCAAAAAATATACATTTAAAAATATTGTAATATTCAAGGAACAAAGTGTTGAGGTCCTAAGTCAGAATTTTGCTCTAATTTTGAAACTAAAGGATATGGAAAAATATGAGTATGAATGTTCTATACTTTATATTTAACATTCTTTTGTATGACTGGATTAAATAACTATTCACTGTAGATGAATTAAAGTGCTAAAATATAATCACTGAAAGCCTACTTAGTAAAACTCAAGGAGGAATCATGATAGCAGGAATGATTTGTTACCATGTTGTGCTTATGTGATTTTGATCTCTGGCCAGGTCTTTATATTTTTGGGGGAAAATAAATTGTTTCCTTGTAGCTAAATGTCACCAAATTCAATCCCTACTTTAATCTCTCCAGGGACAGAATCCATTTTCACAATCTCTGATAGTTTTTCACCAAAGCTCACTCGTATTACTTTCATTGATGAAGAGTTCAATGTTAATTTTTTTTTAATTTTTATTAAAGATATTATTTGAGTTTTACAGTTTTCCCCCAATCTTGCTTCCCTCCCCCCACCCCCACCCCACAGATATCACTCCGTCAGTCTTTACTTTGTTTCCATGTTGTACCTTGATCCAAATTGGGTGTGATGAGAGAGAAATCATATCCTTAAAGAGAACAGAATTCTCAGAGGTAACCAGATCAAACCATAAGACATCTGGGTTTTTTTTTTTTTCTGAATTAAAGGGAATAGTCCTTGTACTTTGTTCAAACTCCACAGCTCCTTATCTGGTTACAGATGGTACTCTCCTTTGCAGACAGCCAAAAATTGTTCCCAATTGTTGCGCTGATGGAATGAACAAGTCCTTCAAGGTTGAACATCACTCCCATGTTGCTGTTAGGGTGTACAGTGTTTTTCTGTTTCTGCTCATCTCACTCAGCATCAGTTCATGCAAATCCCTCCAGGTTTCCCTGAAATCCGGTCCCTCCTGATTTCTAAAAGAACAATAGTATTTCATGACATACATATACCACAGTTTGCTAAACCATTTCCCAATTGAAGGACATTTACTGGATTTCCAATTCTTTGCCACCACAAACAGGGCTGCTATAAATATTTTTGTACAAGTAATGTTTTTACCCTTTTTCCTCATCTCTTCAGGGTATAGACCCAGTAGTGGTATTGCTGGGTCAAAGGGTATGCACATTTTTGTTGCCCTTTGGGCATAGTTCCAAATAGCTTTCCAGAAGGGTTGGATGAGTTCACAGCTCCACCAACAGTATAATAATGTCTCAGATTTCCCATATCCCTTCCAACAATGATCATTATCCTTCCTGGTCATACTGGCCAGAGATTAATGTTAAATTGGCAACTCAAATTGATTTATTCTTTGAAAAAAAGTCTCTTATGAGTCAAAATATACCTTGCAATTTCTACACTTGATCTAGTTCTGTTCTTTAAAGTAATAACAACTTTTTAGATGAAATACCTTCAAATATTTGAAGATAGTGAATACTATCTTTCTCATAACCCTACTATGTTTTTACTTCTCAAAGATAAACATTTTGTGCTTCAAAATAAACTGTTTTATTTGTTGTATAAGATTTTATAGAAAACCAATACAAACAATATTAGGTATACAGATTAATTGCTCTTCTATATCTAATTCCTGTTTATAGATCAAACTGTTTAATTTATCATTTTACTAACAAATGAGTTATCAGAAACACAATAATTTTTGGTCCCAAATCAGACCATTCCAAAATTTGCCTTTTCCTATATTATGTAGAAAGCAACACTTATCACCTTCCTCCTTCTAAATTCCCTTGTTAATCTAGAAAGAAAACTACATCATCTAATGGAAGTCTTTTTGCCTTGAGATTTCTATGAGAGACAGATATTGAAGGTACCTAAACCACTTGGGATAATTGATATCTTCAAAAAAATAGTTTATAATGCAAAAACTATATGGGAAATTCATTGATTTCAGCTATTGGATATCAAGGTATATGTGATCTTTCAGTTTTTTCTTCTGTGATTTACTGCCATCAGATCAAAGGCAAAGCTTTCTTTTTTTTTAAGTTTTTTGCTAGGCAGTGGGGTTAAGTGGTTTGCCCAAGGCCACACAGCTAGGTAATTATTAAGTGTCTAAGGCCGGATTTGAACCCAGGTACTCCTGACTCCAGGGCTGGTGCTCTATCCACTGCGACACCTAGCCACCCCTCAATGGCAAATTTTAATTCAGAACTTTTTTCAGTGGTAAATTCTAAGTGTCTCCTACATGGTAATTATGTAATTATATTAGAATTTTTTCCATACTAGGTTATTTAAAAAAAAATTTAGACTAAATGAGGATTTTAATGGAGCAAAAAAATAATAACTGGACCTTTTTTCCCCCAAAGAATTTACACACACATGCACACACACACACACACACACACACACACACACACACACACACACACAAATACACAGAGAGATAGTTTATGCTACATTTGGGACAATGCAAATATCCCACTAAATACTTGCGTATGACTCCACTCAAATTGCTATTTTTTACCCCCATTCAAATGTTTCCATGATTTGAGTAAAAATAAATTATTTTGCTGAGCTCACGGACTGTCTACCATTAGCTAATATGTTTTTAAAAATATTTTTATTCTATCATTAATCATGTGGCCTTCTAAACACTTTCTTATGTTAATTTCAGCCTGTGAGACTGAAGCAGGAAAAGTTTATCAGATGTCCCTACAGGAGCATGTCCAGCCTTTCAAAGAAAGTATGGAGCAATTCATTTTTCAAGGTAAACAATGAGGTTATTTTACCTTTTTCCTTTGTTATCAATGAAAAAGTTTGTTTACACATACTGGTAAAAAGAATATGTATTTTGTCATCATAAAAATCTAAGGATTAAGTTTAATCATGAGTCACACAGTTGCAGATTCTAAGAACAACAATTTTCTAAAGCTGTGTTTTTGTAAGATTCTTATTTTTTAAATAATAGAAAAAATTTCATTGACTCTCATGGCTTTGATTATCTATTATGAAAATATTTTATCTATTCTTGCATGCATAGTTCCTTTTTTAAAATTGTAGCTAAATTTCTGATCTCTTTCCCATGTTTTATTTATTGTCAAAACACTGCATTAAAAAACACAGACACTTTAATTTATTCACTATTTTTTCTACAAAGCTTTAATAGCACCAAGTATTTATTTAATACTTTTCCCAGGGAGCTAAAAAAAATCCTCTACTTTCACAATTGATTTTCCTGTATAACTCTAAAGTAAGTAGGGAGTGAGTTTTAACTCTAAGATATTAAAGAAACATTCAAAACTTGTCTTGTCCTGGTTTTCAAGAAAACTTTATATTGAGAAATCCTTTATAGTTTGAGATATATGATTGAAAAGTATTCTTTACTTGATTCAATTTAACTCCTAGAATGCTACTCCAATGAGAGTCATTCTGTAATACTCTAGGAACATTTATGATGCTTCAGGAATTTTCCTAAATGTGAACAAAGAGTACAATGATGTTGAATGACTCATTCACAGTTTGTATGGAATTTATTTTTGTATTTTATAAAGATTATTGATTGTGTTCAAAAATAAATGAGTAAGAATGAAATTTGAATCAACCTGTCCTAGGATGAGAATGTATTTAAAGAAAAATATCAGAATAAATCACTTTTGCATCTCAATGTGAATGTAATTTGAAGTTTCATACTATCATTCAATGCAATTCAATAACAAACATTTATTAAGTGCCTGTTATATATAAAGAATTATATTAGATATCAGGGTTAAAAAGACAAAAAACAAACCAAAAAAAAAAAATCCCTGCCTTCAAGGAGTTTACAGCTTGCAAACTTAATCACAATTTCTTAAAATCATATTTTGACAAACATTAATTATCATTTTCCATCTAATGCCCTCCATAACATTATGAATAGCATTGGCAGACATGAGAATGTCATTTGTTTTGTCCATCCAATGGTATGTTTGATAGGTAATACCCTTTCTTTATTTCATTTGCAGTACATTTTGGGGGTGTGAGGAGCATGAAATCTTTAAGCTTGCTCTATCATTTAAAAGATATTAAGTAATGTGAATTCACCAGAAATTTCTTGCTAAACATTAGTTGTAAAAAGCACAACCCTGATCATATGTTGCTCACATTATATACATTAAACATATTTTCTCAGTCATCTATATTCATATTTTCTTATTGCTGCCTCCTATTGGTTTACAGGAAATAACGTCTTCATAATTTGGGGCAGGGGGAAGGAGGGAGTAGATAGTTTGTATCTATGATTTCATCAGTTTAAGGAAATCTTTTGTACAGAAGTTACTTTCCCATATATAGATGAAAAGTTATTTCAGAAATTCTTAGAGAATTGAGATGTTTTGATTTGCTCATAGTCACATGGACACAGAGGCAGGACACAAAGCCTTGTAATCTTGATTTCTATGACCAGTCCTTACTATACTACATCTTCAGATCTGCATAAAGTACTGTCTATTGAGTAGATACCCATTGGTTAAATCTCTACTTTGTTAAACAAAATCAAAATAAATCTTATCTGGTAAACCAGTGAACAATAGATATTAATGAGTTTTATAATAATGGATTAAATCTTTCAGTAAATCTATCAATTGTCCCCTGAAAGAGGCCATTCTCTATATATTTTATCTTCTAGATTTTAAGATTAATTTTGTAGCTCTTTTCTGAATATTATGGGATCTTCTGAGGCCATCTCATATTTCAGAAATGATAAGGATCTGAGCAGTGTTGATGATCTTTTAGTTGTTGATTATATTGTGGGATTATTAGGTATCTAAAAGAAAAGGAAAATCCTGTGACATTTCAATCTGGGACAGGAAATTTGTATTAATAGGTTGGTATAAATTTTCTGTTTATAAATTTATTTTGCAATTGGTATCATACAAAGTTAAAAGATGAAAAGAAGTACATTATTTAGTCAGTTCTAGAATAAAATATTAAATATTTTGTATTTAAAATTGTTTTTACAATAAAGAATTGAATTTAGATTTTTATTTGATAGGCTTTTGAACGACACTGATTTTTCAACAGCTTTATTTTTTGCTTTTATTATATAAGCATAACCAATAAATATCTCCAATTAGAGTTCATGTTTAAGGCATGTAAATTTCTTTTGTATGTATGTATGGGTATGTAATGATTATTTTGTAGCAATTAAAATAATGATTTCAAATAACTTGAAATTGAGACAGTATTGGAAGAATGTTGAGTAGAATGACAAATCTGAATTTTTTCACTTTTGTGAAATGATTTTATTTAGATAAAGATTCAAAATTTGAAATGCGTGTATGATGTTTTCAGAACAGGCTAAGCACTTTGAAACCTATTTAAAATAAGATACATCTTTTAAATATTAAAGCAGTGACTAGGAAGTAATTATTTCATTGGTTTTTTCATGAAAGAAAATATACATTATACATTCATTATAAATTTAGGTAATTTGCAAAAACAAAACTGAATGTCAGTACATTCTATACACAGCTCAAATTTGTGGAAAACAGTGAGTTGAATTTTTGATTAAATGGTTGACTAGACATCTATAGCCTATGACAAAATAAGCTTATGATGATTTCATTGTCTTGCATGCATTCCCAGAAATGAAGATTCTCATTTTTCCAGATGGTTCTTTTTTGACTTATTTTTTTTCCTTTTAACCTTTTAAAATTATGTATTATGTAATGATAAAAAGGAGAAAAAGAGGTAGTTAGAATGAGTGGGAGAGAAAAGAGAGGGAGAATCAGGGCTGATAGGAAAATGAAGTAGAGATAACCATGGAGGTTCTTGCTGTTGTTGTATGTCCTTCATTGTCAAAGATGATGCCCTGACATACAAGTGAACTGAATTTACTTGAGCAGGCATTATTGCATCCAAGACATTGCCTTCTCTCTTTCTTTTTCCTCCTTGGACCTCCTCAATGCATTCTGGACAAAGAATATGTCAGAGAAAGAGCTATACCAATCCTTTTAAAGAATATTTTTATTTTAGAGTTTGAAGGTAACTTAGACAATTTTCTTTCTTAAAACACATACACATACCTTTGTATGTGTTTATGTTTATTTGCATGCATATATCTTCTAGTATATTTTATTATTCAGAGATCTTCCACTGTCATTAGCTTTGTTCTTATTAGGGAGGTGACCAGCAAGCCTGGGTATCCTTTTTTGGCATGGATTACCATTTTGGTTTATATAATATAGTTTGGGGTTTTTTTTAGGTTTTTGCAAGGCAAAGGAGGTTAAGTGGCTTGCCCAAGACAAGACAGCTAGGTAATTATTAAGTGTCTGAAACTAGATTTGAACCCAGGTACTCCTGACTCCAGGGCTGGTGCTTTATCCACTATGCCACCTAGCTGCCCCTATAATATAGTTTTGAAAGAAAAAAGTATTTGTATGCTTTTTAAAGGCAAACGACAAAAATTTTTTAAACGACAAAAATTTTTTAAAGTTCTTCTCCTTTCTACTAAATGGAAGCTTTTTCCATTTTCCTTCTGTCCTCTTATAGTTTCAGACATTTAAAATAGTTAATGAAATGTTTCGGTTGCTTTATCTTTCTCCTATTTGTCATCCATCTTCTCTTCCCTCTCCCAATAATAATTTCTTGCTGAAACAAAACATGAAAAATTGTAACTGAACTGGAGAAATAAAAACAAGGAAAATAAGAATAAATCTATAAATACAAGGTTATAATTAAAAGTGTTGAAACCTCAAGTCTTTTTAAAATATACAGTCTTTAGTACTGGTAATATTATACTTAAAGATGAAGTGATGGTGAAAGCACTGAGATATTAATGATGCCAAAAAGGCCCAAAATAATTTTTTTTTAAAAAAGTGAATTTTTTTTTATCAAAAATAGCACTTTGAGTACATTTTAAACAATGTCCTGGGGATGAAGTGATAAGGATTGTTCTTGCTTTAGTTTTATTTTAGAAAATAAAAAATGGTACAATCTTTTTCAGTTATTATAAAAACTGAGGAAGATCCTCAGCATTTTAGAAAAATTTATTTTTTATTTTACAATTTCATTGTAATTAAGTAGCCCAGGAGACTGAACCACTTTTTACCTCTCTGGATAAGCAATTTGTCTTCTAAGGTTATTTGCTTTATCTTGTTTAGTCAGGTATCTATAGCAAACAACCTGGGTTATATGTCTATTTTTCCCTCATAGAATCATAGTGCTGGAAGGGAAATGAAAAAGAGGTCATTTCAGATATCAAATATCAAGAAAAATTGATGTCACAATGTTTCTTATTTCATAGGAGAGAAGTGGATTTCCCCCATTTAGATTCTCAGATCAGAACTGAGTGACTTATAGCTTAGTATGTAAAACTAAGGGGATTTGTTTAATAAATGATTTTATCTGACTTTCTGCAATAGTTTTCAACTTTACTCTTAACTTATATCAGACACTTGATTGAAAGCATACTGCTGATGGTAGAGGAAGCAACATTAGAAAATATGCAAGAAATATCAGGGAAGCAGGTTATTTCCTACCTAGTATATGGGCAATAAAGTCCTATATACCTCAGTTCCATGTAACCATACATCATTAGAACTAAACAAAAACTTAAAATTCATCTAGTACATCACCGCTTTAAAGATGAAGAAACAGACCCCCCCCCCCAAAAAAAATAGTTGACATTCTCAAGGTGACACAATTACTAAGTCACTTGGAGGTATCACTATGCTACAGATTAGGACAATAATTGAGTCCTCTCAGGAATCCTAGAACATTAAAAAAAATAATCATTTTTGTATTCTCTGATAATATAAAGAATTAGAGTATTTGAATTATAGAAACTGGCTGTAGAAAAGTATCCTAGTAGTCTTCAAGTCTTTTTTATACTTTGAAGGTATTTTGCAGGGAAAATCAAATAAAAAATATTAAAGTGAAATGACTACTCTGAATAAAAGGCAATGACTTTTTTTTTGTTAAGGTCTTTGCTATCATTTTTAGATCCTAAAGTATAATTAGTATTTTAAGGAAAGACTCTTAGGAAAGAGGACATATTTTATTCCCTCCGACTTCAACCTATACTAACTAGTTAGATTATATGAAGTATAGAATTTTCAACTCAAGGACATCCTATTAATTTAACTCAATGAATATGCATTAATTGTCTACTTTTGCAAAGAAACCAATAGCTAAAATATAAAAGTCTCAACCAAGTTGATTTGTCTTAAACACTTCATACAGATCTAACAACTTAGAACAAATTTATTGTCCTACTTTGTAATTAGGATCTTAGACATGTTGACTTTTAACCAAAAGCTCAACCCTACTACTTATGCACACCATCTTCTCAGTATTAAATGCTAGTCTTCTCATACCTCTCAGAGTATCTGATTGTCATTCACTACCTAGATGTATTCCGTTATGAATAGTGAGAGCATTTTTTTTATATTATGGTTTAGTGTTTCCACCAATAATAGCCCACGTTATTGTTGTTATTCTTCATTCATTCAGTCTAACTCTTCATGGACCACCACTTCAAAATCTGTCCAAGTTGGCATTTGTTGTCTTCAGGACACTTTCTGTCCTTCTCATGCTAATCCATTCCCTTTTACTTTTGCATTCAGTCTTTTGTGTCATCGGGTTATATTCCAAAAAGTCCCATCTTTTCATTATGTAGTCAAAGTATTTAAACTTCAGCTTCAGTATTTTACCTTCCAATGAATAACTGAATTATTTTCTTACATGCTGACAGATTTGATCTCCTTGCCATCCTAGGAACTCTTAAAAGTCTTCTCTAGCACTATAATTCAAAGGGATAGATTCTGCATCACTCAGCTTTCCTTATAGTTCAACTTTCCCCAACCATACATTGCTATTGGAAAGTCCATAGTTTTAACTATACGTAACTTTGCCAGCAAGGTAATATCTCTGCTTTTTTAGTATGCTGTCCATATTTATTATAACTTGCTTCCAAGGAACAAGCACCTTTTAATTTCATGACTGCATTTGACATCTGCAGGGATTATATCCAAGGTTTCCCCCTAATTATATTTAGGACAATTTCTCTTCTTTATATTTTCCCTGCTGTAGAGCTTATTGTCCCTAGGTCATTTATGTATAAGCAATTAATCAGATTAAATAAAGGTAATTAAAAACAAAAGTAATATTCACATGTAATATAGATTGTGACTGTATTCCCTTTCATCTCAGGACCCAACTAATTGAAGAAACCTTTCCAGGATTACAATCTATCTTTCACAGATCTCCAAGTCCAAATTTATAAGAACAAACTCTCAATGTTGCAGAAAAAAAGAAAAAGAACAAAACATAAAGGAAATGAAAGGAAAAGTATGCTTGTGTGTACTCAGAATCTATCAGTTTTCTTTCTGGGACTGGATGATATTTTTCATAATGTGTCCTTTGGAATTATCTCATATCACTATCTTGGTCAGGGCAGCTGTGTCTTTCATAGTTGATCAGCATTACAGTGATGATGTTGCATTTTACAATATTCTGGTTCTGGTCACTTTGTATCAGTTCATGTAGGTAGGTCTTTCTATGTTTTATGAGATCATCTTGCTTGTCATTTCTTTTTTTGTCTTAGTAGCATTTTATTTTTTTCCCAATTGCATGTAAATAGCTTTTAACATTCATTTTTGTTATATTTTATATATGCATATTTTTTACAGCTGTAAATTCCTTCCTTTAATAAGTATCCCATCTTTCAAGAAAACTCTTGCTAAAAAGTTGGGAAGAGTCAATTTATCATAAAACAGAACTTCATGGAAACTGAAAATCTATCAAACTGCATTTTTTTCCCTATTAAAGCCTTGTATTGAGTCCATGTTTCCCACCTTTTGTCACACTCAGAAAAAGTGGCCAATTAGTGTCAAATATGTGGCCATAGATACTTGAATGCTTATTGAAATTGAATTGAACTAAATGAATTGATTGAGTTTAGTGACAGGGAGAGCATGCCTGTAGTTAAAGAAAAACATGAAATGGAAATATTAATATTTTTCCTCAACTTTACTGTCCATTTCTACTTTTTATCTCCAGGTTAATTGTACCATAAGCAACCTCAAGCAATCTGAAACACTACCTACCTTTACCAGACTGTTCAACTAAGTTAGCTAACATATTTCCCTTGGCCATTCATGAATAAGTATAATCATTTCTACTTCATGCTCAAGGGAATAAATGAAAAAAAATTGGCATGTCACTTCACAAAAGTTGGAAACCTATCAGGCTATCTAAAATTGATTTGATCAGAATTCTATTTTCAGAGAAATCTTTCCTTTCATTTTAGAATTCTAGAACTGAAGTTTCATTTAATGTTTTTATTCAGAAAGGACTGTGACATAATCAGTCTAATGGGAAAAAATGTTGGTTTCTTTGATGGTTTTTTTAACATGCTCTAAAATCCATAGCTGTTAAAGCAGAGAAATATATCTTAGATCATTTATAAATGGAGGGCAGATTGAATAGCATCCCAGCTATCTTCCAAGCTGATTTTTTGGAGGTTTCTATTATAATTATAATTAAATATAACTTATAATTTATATTTATAAATTAAATGTAATTTATGATTATAATTAAATATAAATAAAAGAAATGAAATATTTTAAGATTGACAAGCTTATAGATTAAATTTTATAGATTTCTTGATAAAGTCTATTCTCTGAGTGTTAAGGTGTAATGAATATTTGGGAGAAAATGTTACAGAGAAATTTGCTTATGCTTTTTGCAAATTCCTATTGTAAAGTTGTACATTTGGGTATTTTGAATCTACAGATTGTTATTGGATTGCATTTTACTTAATTCTGAAGGACTGAAATTTGCTATCTTTTTTGACATGCCACACAATTAAAATTCTTAGCTTGCTTTCACATCCATCAGTTGTGAGGGAATCAGTTCAGAAGAAGGAGTCTTATCTAAATGAGTATTATAATAATTAGATTTGGAATAAATACTTAGCAAAAGGAAGCTAGAGTGTGTAAAAAGGAAAAGTTCATTAAATTGAGTTTAAAAGAATTCTAATTTATATCATTATTCTAGTACTTTACTGTGCAATAACTAGGGGGTGCTGTGGATATAGAACTGGACTTGGAATTAGGAACAGTCATCTTCATGAGTTCAAATCTGACTTCAAACTCTTAAAACTGTGACTCTGGCTCAGTTAACTTTGTCTGTAAAAAGAGCTGCAAACCATTTCAGCCTCTGTGCCAATAAAACTGAAAATGGGGACATAAAGTGTCAGCCATGATTGGAAAGGAACAATTTTCTACCATGATGAGAATAGATGTGCCTAGGAAATAAATTCCTGAATCCAAGTTTTGCTTGGCAGCTGAGACAAGTGAATTATCATAAACATTTAGAAGAGATGAGTCATTTTTTGAGGTGAAGCTGGTACCTCTATGAAATGATGTGCCATCTTAAAACCCACATGTACCCATACCTAATTGATTTCTTTTCTATGTGCTTTCTGATATTTTTGTTTAATGCAAATTTTTTAAATGAACTGTGGATCATTTGGTTAAATTCATCAAGGTGGTAGAGAAGACTGATAGAGGCACCGTATTTTAGGTTTGGCCAAAAGTTACATACCTTAAACTATTGAAGTTTATATGAATTGCCAATGAATATAATTACACCATTACTTCAATTGTTTGATTTGAAGCCTATACACACACACACACACACACACATATATATATGCCAATATAATAAGAACATATGTTACATATTTTCCCACACATTATAGAAATAACTCTAATTGTAAGATGCCTGTGAAATATTACAAAGGCTCTATTGTAATTTCATACCTCATAGATAGCCTCTCCCCTCTTGTGTTTCCCAGG
Organism: Macrotis lagotis; assembly: GCF_037893015.1. Taxonomy (NCBI): domain Eukaryota; kingdom Metazoa; phylum Chordata; class Mammalia; order Peramelemorphia; family Peramelidae; genus Macrotis; species Macrotis lagotis. The sequence continues at coordinate 140,960,912 of NC_133659.1, read as the reverse complement.
AGCATTCTATAGCATTTAGTTTTTTATTGTCATAAGAAAATTGGAGGAATATCAAAAAAGGCAATGCAATTGAATATATATTTCACTTTTATCCAGGAAAGGATGAAAGAAAAATGTAGTACTATCCATTTTCAACATTTCTATTATAATCCATCTACATTTATTTGAGTTTTAGTTTAGTGTAAATAGAAACAATGCCTCAAAATCTCAAAACAAAAGTAATCTAATTTTAATCAAGTAACAGTTTTAAATGAGTCAGAGACAAGGCACATAATCAGTTAAAACAACAGCAACTGGCTATACTTAAAAGCAACTGAAATGCACATTCATAGCTAATTATAAACAAATACTAGTTAACACTTTAATAAAAGGAAAAATAGCAAAAAAGATTTAAAGCCTAGAGAAACAGATGAAAGGGTTCTAAGTTGCTTTCCATCTGAGATTACTCAAATGAAACTCTGTCTCCAATTACCTGGGAAGATGTGGTATTCCCTTATGAGAGCACAAGATCAGAGAGGGCGGCGCTTTTCGTGCCTCTGCTTACTCATAGTTCTTTGGAACTAGTTCAGCTGAAATACTTCAAATTGCAAAAGGGTTTGGAACCAGGCAGCACTACAGACAATAATCTCTGGGTCAAAATAGTAACATAGTAGGACAACAACTACAAAAGAGTGTGATGACAGATCTGGGGAGGATTTTTGAGTGCTTTTGGAGAGATTGATGAATGTCAGACTGTTGAAGTGGAACTTTTTCAATATTTTTTAACCTCTTGCATGCTTAGAAGTTGACTGAATTTATCTAGCAAGCACTTTTACTCAGCTGAGCTGGAACTAAAAGGTAATCCAGTTTTTTGACACTTAAAAGGAGAAAAAATGGCTACCCTCTAGGAAAGTTCAGGAGTTCATTCACCATCTGGTTTCAGCAAAGGGCCCCCTATTTGCTCCAAATTGTCCACCCCTAGGTCCTGTGATCCCATAAACCACAGGTCAAAAAAACACAGCCACCACCCACCATGATGCAGCCATTATAATGGAAATGTTCAGTTCTGAAGCTAAAGGTCTTGGTTGAATGAACTGTAAGGGAAGTGAATGGAAGGTTCATTCTATTTTCACTACAAAGGAAGGTAGAATGAACCAAAGAAGAGTCTCAAAGAAGGGTTAGGTTCTAAAGTCAAGGAATGAGATGATAATCACCAAAATAAAAATTAGCCTCCCCCTGCTTTTTAAGTCAGATCTCCAAAGTAAATAACCTCAGGTTAGGATAATATTCATTGCCAATATATTGCTTGGCAATGATATGGCAACCCATTTCAGTAAAATCAAGTTAAAATTGGTTTTAAGGGTTCAGTATGTTGGTAGGATGTGAAAAGTTATAATTTGCTGCACAATGGCATAAAATGTGTGCTTGGAGTGGATTTTGGTTTCCATTCTTATGCTCTTTTTTGCCAATATACTCTTTGAATGGAAGGGCAAGTAAATTCACACTATTCAAATTATCATTCTCTTATAGTCTTGCTTTCTCTTTATAGTTATCTACATCTGTATCTCTGTGTATTATTAAATTCACTTATTATATGATTAGACTATAACTGACTTTGACTTTGTAATGTCCATTCCAAGTATATAATAACAGATACTACAAAGTCTACAGAAAATTTAGGAAACAGTTGAAATTGGTTCATTTTGCCATGATTATGATCTCAAATCATAAAACTACTTTCCTTTCTTATTTATGTAGTCATCTTCCTTTTATCTCTAATGGTAATATAGATTTTATTCCCCTTACCCCTCTTCTATCCTCTTGCCTTCCCTGAACTTACACTCTGATTCCCCAATTTCTTAATTTTTTCAGTGACTTTATAACCTGTAGTCCCAAGACCTTTCTTTGTTAGGAAATCTAATGCTTCTTCCAGGCAGTAGCTTAGTGGGCAAGTGATAGGTTATAGAACATTGCTTCAATGAGTTTTCATAAATTATTTGATCTAATAAATTCATATAAGTTCTTCCCAAAATTACAATATCAGTGCCTTCTATACTTTTTTTGCATTTTCTACCAGACATAGAAAAACTAGTCTAAAAAATCTTCACTTTCCTACACCATCATCATCGAATGCTCTTCAATAAATATAAAAGCTCATTTAAAAATCAAATTCAAAATGAATATAAAGGGAAAAACAGTAGATGAAATTTCATCAAGTTTTATTCTTTAATTTTATATAGTGTAACACTATGAGGAGTACAAGTGTACACTTCTTTCTTTTTTAATCATAGATTATGAAAATATCTTTACATTACTTAGGTCCATTAAAAAAGCTCATATTGAGGAAGCTGGGTGTTGCAGTGGATAGAGCACCTGCCCTAGAGTCAGGAAGACCTGAGTTCAAATGCAGCCTCAGACACTTAATAATTACCTAGTTGTGTGACCTTGGGCAAGTCACTTCACCCCATTGCCTTAATTTTTTAAAAAAAGCTCATACTGAGCTGTTACAATGTCCTGGGCACTAAGGGTTTCCAAAGTGATAAGCATTAGGGTTTCCAAAGAAAGGTTAAAAAAGGTAGTCCTTGCCCTTAAAAAACTCAGTCATATTGAAAAGACCATAAATGATTTTATATATACATATATATATATATGCATATATATATGTGATAAGCTGTTAATGTATTTAGTGTCATGTTATTCTAGTGAGACTTTCAAATAATTATTAATAAATAGGAATATAACCCCACTTCTGTCTAAACCTGGGATGGTTTCCCTGAGAGGCAATCCTATATTCTGTGTGGTATAGAAACAAGGGGACAGGAGTCTGATTGACTGTCACATTAGAGAAGCTGCTAAACTGCTGAAGGGAGAAAGGGTTCTGGGTGTACTAGGAGAACCTCTAGGGAAAGACACATGTGGAACTTAAGGAGATTCCCTGGAGCCAACGACATTCTAAAGTTTTTACTTCCCTTTTTCAAGTCTTTGTCTCTTTCAAAGTCATTCAATAATTTTGAAGACAACTCCTATCTCGTGTCAGTAAACATCTTCATTATTTCTCTCAACCAATCAGTAGTCCTGTCTCTCTCCAATGACACTTCATTTGTTGTCAAAGGCAGAGAACTGTCCTTCAGAAAATGCCCCCAGCTTGAGTGGAAGTGGGGTTAAAGCAGCAATAAAGTGTCACATTTACATACCACATTAGAATTCATAAATATTTCCCTTCCAACAGATAGATAGTGCAAATATTATATATTCCTATTTTATTGGAATACCCTTTTACAGAACTGTCTAAAGCAGAGTAATCTCTTTGACTCAGAAAGGTAAAGTTCCTTTTCTGTGGTCACACAACAAATCAGTGACATCACTGGGTCTCAAAGCTAGACTGTCAAACTTCAAGTCCATTCCTTTTCTCCCTGCATCATACTGCTTTTTCATACCATAAGAAAAGTTCTTGTTTTTCCCTTTTTACCCTTAAACAGAAGCACCAAGTACATTAAGATGACTTCTAGGAAAGCAGCAAAATCAATGAAATGAATTATAGAGAGGGGATAGTTCCAGAGTTCTGTCCACAGGGAAAGCTGCAGAATAGGAATACAGTACCAAAATATGAATATAAATCAAATTCTGTGAGAAAATTATGAGGACAGTGGTCAGGGTTTTCAATTAGACATTGTTAAAGAAGTTGATTGGGAAAGATCTTTCAGAGGTTTGATGATGATTTTGATTTGTCTCAAAGAAAAGCCAAGCTTATTAGTAATCCAAGGTTTTTGAGTGTGTCCATTTTTAATATTTCCCTTCTTTGCTTCAGTATTCTGTTATCTTTAGTATAGTATGATTGGAAGGCTGTTAGCCTTGTTTGACATCTCAGAAAAAGTAAAATATGTGCTGCAAGTATTAGATTAATGAATTTTGCTGGCAGTTAAATAACTGGAATATTTTGTATTTCTTCCTTCATATAATTAATTCAACATATTTTATTATAAATCAATTGATAGCAGATTGTAAATATAGAAAACAGTTGAAACCAATTTAACATTGGTCATAATTTCCACAATGATGGAAAAAATAGAATAGAAACTGAAGCAAATTTAAAATAATGAAGGTGAATTTATTTAAAATTAGAGGTTGAAAAATTAACATTTTCTTTTCTATTTTTGCCTTCTTTCAACAAGTATTACTCCTTTAAGAGTAGTGGATGGATCACCTGCCCTGGAGTCAGGAAGACCTGAGTTCACAACTGGCCTCAGACAATTAATAATTACCTAGCTGTGTGGCCTTGGACAAGCCACTTAACCCCACTGCCTTGAAAAAAATAAAAAAATAAATAAATAAGAGTGTTCTCTTAATAAGGGAAAATCACCTGAGTGAGGAATGAACAATAAAATTGTATCATATTTATTTAGTAAGGAAAAGTGGATTCTTTTACTTTTTTTTAGCTACCATTCAAGCCTACTTATTTTCAGATAACAATAATTCTTAGATTATCTTTGTTGTAATGATCATAAAAGCATTTTGTTTGTCAGTGCTAGCATATTTGATGAGTGTTTATAGTCAAACTTGGCTAATCTATGGAGTCCTTTTGGACTCATCACAATAATTGAAGTCTTTCATAAATGTGCTTGTGATATTATTGACTGACCACTAATATGGCATATATTTGAAATGTTTTTAAATACTTCCAGAGTAGTGATATTTTCTTTATATGAATTTTTTTGCCTAATCCTCATGTGACAAAGGACTCACATTTATGATGAGAACTAGGTGTAGTTGCTCATGACCTTAAAATTAAGGGAAGCTACTTGGGTGACAATAGGAACTGGAACTTTGACACTGGCTTCATTTAAATGGCAAAATTTAGACTCTTAACTGTTAGTTGACTTTGAGCTAATTAATTGCAAATCTTTCTATCATACTTCTACAAAAAAAAGCAACTAATAGAGTTAGAACAGTTTAAATGGAAGAAAACAGCATTTTTTATTTTAAAGTATTGAAAATTATATGTAAAATGTTAAATTTGTTCATATAAAAGAAATACCTCCTAGGAAATTTCATTTGTTTTTCCTTTTAGGATATTTTGTTGATTAAATTTCTTTAAAACACAGTAGAAATGTTATCTCTATTTAGCTACATGTAAAATACATCCATACAATCATACAGACTAGATTTTGAGGATATATCTTTTTTGATGTCTATAGATAAAAATGTTTTTAATAGGGAAAAGGAATTCTTTTATTTCCTCATCACTTTAATTGTGCACTAACAGGACTATAGCTATCATTAAAATGAGGCAAATTTAAGTAGAGGGAATAAGTGCTACTTTAAGATATCAGTGCCCTCAATTAAAACCCAATTCATTCTCTAATATTTATGTTGTTGCATGTATGTCGAAATGATTTTTATTAACTTCATTTTACATATTGGCATGCTATGGCTGCTAGGTAGTATGCAGGATAGAGCACCAGGCTTGGCATCAGGAAGATTTGAATTCAAATCTGACCTCAAATACTTACTGTTTGTGTTACCCTAGGCAAGTCCTATTTGTATCAGTTCCTCCTCTGTAAAATGGGTACATACTGGAAGAAAATATCAAACCCTTGGGTATATTTAGCATGAAAACCTTATCACATCATGATGTGGCAAAATAACTTCATAAATTCAGACCTCATTTCATTTCAAATTCATAATAATAAGTAGGGAAATTAACTGGAGTTTATCCTTATTAGAAATAAGGATTTTATTTTTTTAAAAGTCTAAATAATATTTCAAGGGCAATATTTGATCAGAAATGTTTGAAATATTATTGGAATAAACATTTACATGTAATAATAGATTAATTTGAAAGTTCTGATATATTCATTAATAAGTTTGCCAAAAACTTTCATTAGAAATATGCAGCTAGTCCTGGATAAGGTACTTTATAATAGCATTAGTATAAATGTGTTAATTTTAATATGCTCTATAATGAAGATTTTTCAATTGATAAATATTTATTTGTCCATCATTATCATGAATTAATTTATTTTAGGTTAGGGAAATCAAGATGAATAAATTTGATTAAAAGTTATCCCTAAGTATAACCATATGCTAATTATTCAATTCAATTAACAATCAATGATTGGGAGAACTGGAAAATGGTATGGCAAAAACTAGGCATAGAATTACAACTTTCACCCTATACCAAAATAAGGTTAAAATGGGTACAGGATTTAGACATAAAGAGTGACACCATAGATAAATTAATAGACCAAGAAATACTATCAGATCTATGGGAAGGGGATAAGTTTATGATCAACAAGAATTATGAACTACAAAATGAATAATTTTGACTAAATTAAATTTAAAAATTTTTGCACTAATAAAATCAGTGCTGTCAAAATTAGAAACAAAATTAGACAGAAAACAATCTTCATAACTAGGAGTTCTGATAAAGATATCATTTCATATATATATATATATATATATATATATATATATATATAGAGAGAGAGAGAGAGAGAGAGAGAGAGAGAGAGAGAGAGAGAGAGAATTGCATCAAACTTATAAGGTCCCAAAGTCATTCCTCAATTGATAAATGGTCAAAGAATAAGAACATGCAATTTTCAAATGAAGAAATTAAACATATATATAATCAAATGAAAAAATGCTCCAAATCATTATTGAAAATAGAAATGCTAATTAAAATAACACTGAGGTATCATCTCACATCTATCAGATTGACCAAGATGAGAAAAAGGGAAAATGATTAATGTTGGAGAGATTGTGGGGGGAATGGGACATTGATGCATTGCTGGTAGAGTTGTGAATGGATCCATCCATTTTGGAGAGCAATATGGAAGAATGCCCAAAGAGCAATAAAACTGTTCATACCCTTTGACCCACCAATTCCAATTTTAGGTCTATATCCAGAAGAAATTATAAAAAAAGGGAAAATTCCTACATATTCCAAAATAGTCATAGCAGCTCTTTTTGTAGTAGCAAAGAGTTAGAAATTGAGAGGATACCCATCAATGGGGGAATGACTAAACAAGTTATGGCACTTGAATATTATAGAAAATTATTGTTCTATATGAAACCATAAATGGTCAGACTCTAGAGAAGCATGGAATGACTTACAGGATCTGATGCTGAGCAAAGGGAGTAGAACCAAGAGAACAATGTGCACATCAACAACAACATTGTGAAATAATCAACCTCTTGACAATCCAGAGAGCTAGGACAGTTGTATTAGACCTGCTAAGAACAATGCTATTCCCCATCTAGAGGAAGAAAAACAAAGCGTAACAAAACAAAACAAAAACCAACCCATCAGAAACTGATGAACACTTTATAAAAATTATCTCTTTAACTTAATCTGAAAATAACTAATATGTAAATGTGTTTATCAAAATATGTATGTACAATGCTAATCTGACTGCATGCCACTGAGGGGAGGGGGTAGGAAGTGAGGATGGAAGAAAATTTTGTTACTTAAAAATATTTATATGTATATGAATGAAAATAAATAAAATGAAATAAAATAAATATTCCCCGGTAAACATTATCTTTGGAATTTGCAAAAAAGACAACAATCAATGAAAACCATTGAAGTCTGGCTAATGTTCCAGTCACTGCTCTGACTGCTTGTGATAAAAAAAAAAGATGAAAATAGTCCCTATCCTTAAGGAGATCACATTGCAATGGGGCAGATAATATGTAAATAACTGGGTATATAAAATATGTTTATATAATAGGTAAGATGGTAATATTAGAGGTGCTAGCACTAGAAATTGGAATTACTGGCAAAGGCCTCTTGGATTTGAGCTGAGTCTTCTTAAAGTAAGGCAAAGCATTCTAGGCATGGGCAGGAGAAAGAATAAAGGTTTAGTGATGGTAAATGGAGTATTGTGTTCCAAGAATTGAAAATAAATCAGTACAACTGCAGTAAGGAGCAGATGGAAGCAAGTAAAATACAGGGAATCTGAAAAGGTACACAGGGACCACCAAAAGGCTTTATTAATATTTAAAGACTTATCAATATTATAAAATCAAAAGAAAAGATATGCACTAGGTATTGAATGTGGCTTAGACTAGTAGTCTCAAGTGCAAATAGAAACAGATTTCCAAGGACCACAAATTGATTTAGGAAACCGCAAACTAACATTATGTTTTATGGTATTTTATTTTATTAAATATTTCCCAATTACATTTTAATCTGGTTCCAGTCACATTGGGTAATTTTTCAGGCAAAACCCTGTTGCTTCCAGGACTCAGGTTTGATACTTCTTGTCTAGACCTTCTGAGTTGTGACATTTGTTAAATAAAATAAAATAAAAATTAATTAATTGGCAGAATCACAGGTATGTATATGTGTAACCATTTATGAGTGTTATTTGCATCTGTCTTCAATTTCATTCCCTAAAGTAATTTAACTAGCATTGTTGGTTGAATCTTTATTAAATATCAAAAGTAGCTTAAGGCTAAAATCAATTATATCTCCTCAACCCCACCCCATCTCCTCCAAATCACTTTCATTGATAACTTAGCAATAAAATTACCTGAAGAAGGGTTACAGTAATTGAAATTTGAATAGTAGACATAAATGCCTTGTTGGTAAATGGCATGACCATTTCCCTTTAGCATGATCTGGAATCCAACTCACTAAGGTTTTCCTGTAAAACTGTCATAGAAAGGAGACCAAAAAAATCTATTTGGTTCATTGAACTGTTGACTCATTTTTAAAAATTGAAATTGTGAACCATAATGTGGTTTCTTTGATCTTTGATTTGGCTCCTTATTAAGACCAATTACCATTTAAGCATAGAAATACCCCTGGTTTCCTAACCATGTAGAAGTATTGGGTAAAAATATATTACAATATTGAGTCCTATGGCATGCTGGGAAGAATGCTGGGAGGAATATGGATTTAAGTTCAGTAAAATGGTGCATATCAGCTCCTTGTTAGTAACCATTGTTACTTTGCAATACAAAAATTATATACTGGGTACTGTGCCTTGACACCAAACTTGTCCATAGAATGAGGCAAGAGCTGATTCTTCAGCTTTCATATTAAAACAAATCTTTATAGAGTTCTCACATAGTCACTTTTTTAAAAAAAAATTTAAGTGAAATGAATTGATACTCATTTCAGCTTGCTTATCACAATTTAGAGGACTGTTTGAATGTTTTATCTGTCTTTTATGAAACCATTTAGAAAATTCAATGTTAATAGTATTCCATCTCTTTGTATTCAATTAATATATATTTGAAAAAAGTTTGCACCATATACTAAGGAAGTAAAGCTAAACTTGTTGATATGAACCTCAGTACAATGGTTTCTTTCAAAAAAATCTTTTTTTAATTATCATATTATCTTTCTCCAGTCTAAGTCTAAATTTCTGATTTTGTAAGCTAAATTTGAAAGGACAACCTGAAAATAGTCTAGGATTGTTTTGATTATGTGTACATGCATTTAAGCAACCTTTTTGTATTTATAGAATTGCTTTTAGATGGAAATCTTACTTTATGCCTGGCAACCCAGAGCAAATTTTTATGGTGCAGGGTGTTCATGCTGAAACTTGTTCAAAGAATAAATCAGGGACCATTTGTCCCATTTTTAATATGGTAAATAATCAACCTCTAGACAAATGTAAACTATCTAATGTGCAAAGTGTGTAGGGGTTTGGAGGGGGGGGAGCTCTGCCGCCAGTTCAAATGATCCTGTCAAATTTTAGCAATCCTGGCAAATAGTAGGAGTATGACACTCAGTTATGACTTTACAGATACTGTACAGACATTTGAAAACCACTGTCTTGGGGCTGTAAAACACTAACCAGTCCAAGCTGTACTTTTGTGTTTTAAGTAGTGATGGAGACACTTAAGAAAAAGTCACAAGTAAAATGTTTCTCTTTGCTTGTCTAAAATTTAGGTTTTTATATTATAATTTTATTAATTTTGTTTTTATTATTTTATTACTTTTATCATCTCTATTTCTTCATTCCTCCAAATATAAATGCAATAACATTAGGTTCCAAAAGAAATATTCAGACCAAAAAATAAACTTCTTTGTGAATATTTTCCTTGCCTGTTGACACTGTACCTTTTGCTTTTGATTCTTATAATGTATGAAGTATATCCTTATAACTAACTTCTGAGATAATTTAAAAATGTTAATGTATTTTCAACCATCTTCAAATGAGTGGTATATGGGAATGAAATGTCTATTTTTTAAATTTTCATTTGTGGTGAATCTTGATGTTCTTTTGTATACTTCTGGAGTTATAATATCTGAGTTTGTGAACTTTAGTGATTTATAATTCTTTAATGATGTCTAAATTAGGTCATACAACTTTTTCCAATTATATATATGACATAATATCTTCAATCAAAGCAGAATTATTTTTTTTCAAATTTGATGGAAATTCGGCTGTTTTAGTTTACTGTTAAAAAGCAAAATATGAAATTATGTATGTGTAAATATAATATGTATGTATTCACTAATTAATAGAATAGATATATTCATAACAAATAATGCTATCGCCCACAAAAATGGAATTCATTTTCTCAAAGTTTAGTTCCCTATGATTGGATGGTTTGAAGACAGGCTAGATTGCTGTTCTTTGGGAATAATGTAGACTGTGTTCACTTGGTTAAAGGCTGGATTATATGACTTCCTAAATCCCTTCTAAATCTTATTCTATAATTCTCTTAAAAAATTATCTAAAAACCAGGGGCAGCTAGGTGGTGCAGTGGATGGATAGAGCATTGGCCCTGAAGTCAGGAGTATCTGAGTTCAAATCCAGCCTCAGACACTTAATAATTACCTAGCTGTGTAAACATGGACATGTCACTTAACCCTATTGCCTTAAATAAAAAAATATCTAAAAACCATGTTCTTGTCTTATATGTAGCCCTATTTTATTATTAAATAAACAGTGCTCCAATATGACAATTACATCTTATTTCTATATCATATTCAGATTTGTATTTTGCTTCTTTGTGGCCCTTAGAATTATCTTCTGAAGCTATCACCCTATCAGTCCTAGGAGTTGCTTTTAAAGATCCCAGAAGTGACTTCAGACATGAAACCTATGTCTTGCAGCATTGAATACCTAATTTAGAGATCCAAATCATAAATTTTAATTATTGTTTCTATTATTTTTATATATTCATTACTCAAGTCCTATTCGAGTGCCTCCACATGAAATGGAGATGACCCTAGCTCTCAAAATCTATGAAAATCAGTGCCCATAGAACCTAAGCTCTCAGATATTCCACTAAGTTAGAGTATTGGCCTAGCTAAGAATTCTATGTGGCAATTGTCCAGAAAGCACAGTGGCTAAGTTAGAGAAGGTCATTATCAGATAGACCTTGATGTTTTGGAGTTTTTTTTGGCCACAAAATATCTGGTAACATTTCAATCAAACTATAGTGGTGATTTGTATTGGTTGACAAAGTATACACACCATTTAAATCACAGATGATTAAAGTATTAAAGGAGATTATAGTAGTTGAAACTATCTTTAGGATGTTTTATTTGAAGCTATTTATAGTTCAATGAAAATTAGATTTATAGTTAGTTATGCCATTAGATGCTACTATATAATAATTTTACAAAGATTATATCATATTCTCCTTGAGATATGGTACTTACTTAGCATTTATATTATCTATCTTTTTTCCTTCCATGTTTTCAGCGAAAATTGACCAAGAAGCTGAGGAGCATTCATTGACAGCGGCTCATAAATGGTGAGAAGACTCACTATGCTGCAGTAAAATATCTCACTTCAGAACAGGTTTGCAAAGTGCTTGCTGTCAGACATACCCAGTGGGTCCATGACATAGCATATTTCATTCAAAGTAACCTACTAAGAGCAATTGTCATTTTTAAATAATTAAAAATTAACCTAATATAGTCCTGCATTATAATGCACATTGTTACTGTAGATTTTTATCTTTTTGTGTCACACGAATATAGGTTATCATTGTTGTATCTAGGGACAGCTAAATGATACAGTATATAAACTGTTGGACCTGGAGTCAGGAAGATGAGACTTTTTGAGTTCAAATCTGACCTTAGATATTTACTAGCTCTGTGACCTTGGGGAAGAAGCCACTTGAGACTGTTTGCCTCGATTTCCTTATCTGTAAAACAAGCTGGAGAAAGAAATGATAAGTCACTCCAGTATCTAAGATTTAGAATTATAAAAATTACTAAAACCAATATCACCATATCTAATTAACATATTGCATCTAGCTCAGTGCTACAAAGCTGGAGCAGAAGTTTAGAAAAAATAAAAAGAAAAAAGGAAAACTGCAGAAAACAGTATTACTAAAAAGTAAGTAAAGAATTTAGAGGTTGGAATAACATAAGCTTTCTACAAAGTTAAAGAGAGATATGAAAGGAATCAGGCAAAATTGCATTATAATGCAAGGAAGCTGGAGGATTTTTTGAGTTGATTTAGAGTTGATAGAAATTTTGAAAATCTATCATTTCCTGGTTCCTTAAGCATTCCTCCTTTTCATCTCCTTAATCCAGAAAACTGACCAAATTTGGAATAACATTCTGATTTGATATATTCTAATATTCATAGTATCTTTTCTTCATTGATAACATAAAACAATCTTGGATACTCAATATTATAGAAATGATTATATATGAACTTTTATGTAAACTGGTGACTAGAAATAGAATGGGGGCAATTATATGGAGATTTTTGTTTATTGAAAGATTGGTTAATAGCAAAAGTTGTTCAGCTTGGAATATTAGTTGAGAGAAGTGCATGGTATATTTCTAAGAATTCTATAAAATCAGCAGTAGAATCATAGATTCGTAGAATTGGAAGGACCTTTGGAAATTACCCAGTCCAACCTTCTATTATATGCATAATCTTCTTTGAAATATCCCTGGCAATGGGGCGGCTAGGTGGCACAGTGGATTAAGCACTGGTCCTGGAGTCAGGAGTACCTGGGTTCAAATCCAGTCTCAAATACTTAATAATTACCTAGCTGTGTGGCCTTGGGCAAGCCACTTAACCCCATTTGCCTTCCAAAATCCTAAAAAAATATCCCTGGCAGGTTAAACAACCTCTACTTTGCATGGATGCATTTCTGGTTGTTGTCAATCTATTATGTAGCTAAGAAATTTTGACTAAAGTTGTCCAACTAGCTACAATGAATTCTTACTTTACTATTATCCAGACTGTTCCCTCACTTCTTGTCCACAAGGATTTCTTGAGGAATTTTTCAAAGTGACTTGTCAAAATCAGAAGTGCTATGCTGGCACTTTGACCATTTTCCTGCCATTATTTTGATGCTTTTAAAATTAAAATTAGTTTTTTTCATGAATTTTCCCAATGAATTTATCCTGAACTCTAAACTCATATTTCCCTTTTCAGGTGTCCCCAAATTATCTATCTAATGATTAATGTTTGAATTGTATGGGGATAATATCTGTTGATCTATTGCAGGTTTGTCCAAGTCAATTCGTGCAGCAGTATTACATTTTATTATTATGTTCATTGGTAATATGGATTACATTGTAGTTATAAACATATTAAATTCTATATGTGACTCTTGATAAGTTTTTGTTGGATGAAGTAACCTAGAAGAGCTAAAAGATTGGACATCCATAGTCTATTGTTTCTAGAATCTAATTTTCTTCTCTTTTAGAAAATCCAGACACATATTTTTCAGGTTCAATTATACGAATGCCCTCACTGTTTCTTAAAGAATCTTACATCTTCAGGGGTTACATCTGCAACTTTGTTCTAAACATATATATCTGTGTGTATGTGTATACAAATGCTATGCCTATATATATATATATATATATATATATATATATACATACATACATACATACATATACCTATACAAACATATATATGTACATATATATATATATTTACTGAGCAATTTCAATTTTCTTTTCACTATAGCAAGATATAAATTGAATTAATTCTAAATTAGTTTACAGGAAAACATAATTCATTTGGAAACTGGGCAGAATTTATCAATGTAGTATAAATCATAGCCCCCCCAAGCTCTTCCATTTAAAGGTTCTCCATTAACATAGACTGAATTCAGTGCTGGGAGATGACTCTAAATTTAGGATTAACTTTTCTCTAGCTCATTGCCTTCACATGCAGTGAACTAGATACAGAAATAACCATTAGCATACTTCAGAAGGAAAAGGAATTTTGGATTGTCACCAGGGAAATTATGCTTTTGCAATGAGGCCCTCTTTCCCATAAATGTGTAGTGATTGACCCAGAGCTACATAGCGCTACCTCAGAGGTTATAATCCCTTTAGAAAATAGGCACATTTTAAAGATTGTTGAATAAACAATACTCTTTCCATCAGACCTGCTTTGTCAGGATAACTCACTGGTGCTTCTCCTTGCCTTTCTCCAAGGAGCACATTACATCAAGAAATCATTCTCTCTTTAGAGATTGTGGTGCTCAACTCTTGTGATGCCCCATAAGACACCAAACAAAACTTTGACCTAGTGTCTCTGGTTTTGCTATAGACACCATCAGATGTCTCTACCTGTTCTAATTGCTATAAGATAGGGAAACAGAAAAGCAGAAGTATATGCAGGCACTTGAGTTTCAGCATCTTCCCTCTCAGGCTAACCTGAAAAAGTATATTAGTTTTATAGTGAACTTCTGTAACTATATCAGGAAGAAAAAATTGCATGTCAGAACAGACTTTTTCCCCTCTATCTCTAAAATGCATGTTTATGAAAATGGAAAAGAAATCTAAGTAAAAATGACTACCCAGGTTTTATAGATCACAAGGAAGTTTAATTGATTCTTAGTCATTAAGAGTACCAATGGAATGTAGGTATGGAATGTAGGCATACATTCCATAAGAAATACCCATTCATTTTGAGTGAAAACAGGCTTTATTATCCTTCCCATTGTGGAAGTATTTCTGAAGAATATAGTAACAAGAAATCTTTTAGCAATATAATTTTATGTAGTTCATAGTACATGAAGAGCAAATAAATCTTAGTTATATCATACTTGTAAGGACTTAGGATTATAAAATCTATTAGCTTAAATATATATTATTTTAAAAGAATTCTTTAGAGATATAATATAAGATATTCCTTCAAGTTTTAAAATTTTATTTAACTATATCTGGACTATTATAGTCTTTTTATTGTTGTGATTTAAGAAGATTAATCAACTGAGAAACATAAAGAACTAGATGACTAGATGTTTTCAAAGGTCTGAATAATTATTCCATTTAAAAATCCATGAAGGGAACTGGAATTATTTGACCTAGAAAATGTATAGCTTAGGACAAAGATAATAGTTGAATTGTGTTATCAAAAGGCTATTGGAAAAGGTATAAAAATCAGTCTGGTTGGTCCTACCTGGGCAGTGGTTGAAAATTGTAATTATATTCCAGATGCATGTCAGAAAAATAAAGTCCTGACAACTGGAGCTTTTCAAAAGAGTAGCAAAGTCTCAGGAGAAAGTGAGTTACCTTTCAATAGAGGTACTCAAGCAAAGGCTACATTGTCACTTAATGAAGATCTGGTAGACTGGATTCTTTTTCAAGCAGAGGTTTGACAAGGTAACTTCTTAAATTTCTTTGATCTCATTCATAAAAGAAAAATTGATAAAAGAATTAAATGTCTAAGTTTGGAGGACAAGAATATGCAGACTCCATATATTGTAATTAAAGTTTAAAAATTCTTAGGAAAGACCATCAGTATGAGAGTTGTAAATTCATATTTGTCATATAGTCATGGAATAATATGATAGGTAGCATAGCCTTCATTCAGGAAGTCAAAAATAAATTGAAATATTGTATTGTAATTGTAAGGCTTTGGCAGGTTTAACAAAACCAAAGAGACTTTTACCACCATTTATCTATCATATGCCAGGCTACCTGACTTAAATTTGAAGAGGCTCATCATAAAAATATTTGGATCACTATGCTGAAATTTTTTGTCACATAGGAAATATCTTCTGAAATGGAAAGAGGATGCAAGGTTAGGAAGCAAGAGGATACATTAGTAGAAGATGAACCTACACTGATAAAAATTAAGGATTTTTTGAAGAAAAGTTATTAATATTTAATCTATCAAAAGTATTTATTAATACTAGGAATTAGACACTATGCTAAGTTCAGGGAATACAAAGAAAGGCTGAAACAGTTCCCACCTCAAAGACCTCACTTTCTAATGAGGAAGACAACATTTAGATAACTAAGTAGGTAAAAGACATATACTAAAGCAGGATAGATAGAGATAAATATCAGGAGAGGCACTAATAAGGAACTGCCCCCTGAAAAAGTTAGAATTTGAGCTAAGTCTTAAAAGAATTTTGGAATCCAGGTTAGATTCCATAGTGAAAGAGGTGAGAAGGAAAAATATTCCATGAATGAGGAATAGCTAAGACAAGGGCACAAACCCATGAATTAAATGTTGTGTTAAAGAATTGCTAATAAACCAGTGTATCTGGATGGTAGAATGTGTAGGCATAAATTAAAGGAGGATTGCACAGATAGGAAGTGCTCAAAGGGTTTTAAATGACAGATAATTATTTGTTTCATCCTAAGGCAGTAGAGATTCACTGGAGTTGTTGAGTGGGGAGGAATGGTGCTAAAATGACCAGGCTTGTGTTTTAAAGATCATAGTGACCTTTGTGTGGATGATGGATTAGAGTAGGGGGAGACTTGGTGCACGAAGACTATACAAAGGACTATTGTAATAAATCATTTTATAGATAAGGAAACTGAGGCTCAGAGTGTTTAAGTGGTCAAAATTTGAACCCTGAGGGTGGATATACAAATACAGGTTTAAAGAGAAAATCCTAAAGCAATTCATGTCAGAGACAATTTCTTCCTGTGTGACATTGGACATTCCATTTGACTAGTCTGGGCTTTGCTTTCCTCACTTGTAAAATGGGAAGTATGGAGATGACACCTTGAGTTTTCTTCAAGCTCAACATTTGTGAATTACTTTCTATTATGTAAAAAAGAAAATAAGGACATTAGTGAATGGCAATTTAAATACCAAATCAGCATGCTAATTTCATCTTGTTCTACATCACTATAGTTACCAGGGTCACAATCAAAGTATGTAATGGTCCTGTTAGACTATCTGCCAATATAGGTTTCCTGTTTAATTCTGAGCAACATATTAATAACATTAGTTAAATTGGAAAATGTTTTAAACACCTCGAGTTGTCAATGGAACAGAAAATTTGTTACATAAGAAAACTGGAAGGAATTCAGTATGTTTATCCTGAAAAATATAAAAGGTCCCACCGGGATATCTAGGCAATGAAGACTGTTTGTATTTAGGGTATTTTTTATTATCATTATAATTCCAGAAAGCAGAATTAACACCTGTAGGTGGAAGATGTAGGCAAAACTTCTTGTCTCAATGTAAAGGGTACCCTTATAATTAATAATTAGAGCTATCAAAGAAAGTGTTTCATTCCCAACAAATTAATGAACTCTCTACCAAAGGAAGCAGTCAAGTAGGAGTAACTAGACCATTTTTTGGGTGGTTAGAGAAAGGAATTATTTATTTATTTATTCATTTATTTATATATTCATCTATTTATTTATCTATTCATTTATTTATTTACATTGGGTGATAGTGTAGACTTTCTAGAAAGTAGTAAATTTCAAGTTAGATTTTAAAATTATTGAATTATTTCTTAAATTTAGGTGGCATTTCATAATTGCAATAATGATAATAGAAGCCCAGACATTTAAACAAAGCAACTAGCTTTGCCACTTAAAGATTTTGTTCTTCTTTTCCCCCCGTTATTTATTTATTTATTGGTATTCAATTAAAAATTATATTGCAAATTTTCTCCCTCCTCTACCCCACCCCATCTCTCTAGAAGAGAAGAAATATGATATCAATTATACATGTGAAGTTATGCAAAATATTTATTCATATTAGCCATGTCACAAAACAACAAAGGCATCAAAAAAAAAAAGAAAGAAGCTTTAGGAAAGTGGAAAAATATCTTCAATATAAACTTAGAGTTCATCAAATCTCTCTTATGGAGATGACTAGAATTTTTTATCTTGGGTCCTTTGAAATTATCTTGGATTATTGTCTTGATCAAAATAGTAAAATGTTTCACAGTTGATCATGATTATAATGTTGATGTCACTGTGTAAATAATAGCCTCCTGTGTCTGCTTAGTACACTTGCATTAGTTCATCTAAGTCTCCCCAGGTTTTTCTGAATCTGTCGTGTTCATCATTTTTTTATAACACAATAACATTTCATAGCAATACCTTCAATTTCTTTTTTAACTTCCAAAAAATAGCTACTGTAAATGGTTTTGTACATATAAGTCATTTTCCATTGGTTAAATGCATTTTTTTAAAACAATGGAGCTTCACATAGGAAAAACATTCTGAGAATTCAAGGTACAAGAATCTGCTACATATATCATTAGTTGATTCTACATAAACATGATGTTATTAGAGTCATTAGGAAACAAAATTCCATTTAAAAAGTGTAATAAATTAACAACATTATTGCAGTGAGATTTTGAAACTTTATGTTGTGTTCTTTATTAGCATCTGTGAAATGGGATTAATCAGGGAAATAGATTTAAAACATCTGTAAAAGACCAGAAAAACAAGAAGTTACTTATATGCAAGGAAGACTTGTCCTTTCTTCCCACTATCCCCTTTCCCATCTCTTCCTCCCATTCTGTTATATTCTGTTATTGTGTGTTTCTCTCACCATTTCTTTTCCACATAGTATATCAATTTGTGATTTCACCTAGGAATTAAAGTAATAATTACCAAAATACCCACTCAAATATATTGACTTCTCATCTAAATAAGTTTAAGTGTTTTATGCTGAAATGTTATAAGATATTAAAAAGGTAATCCCAGGTAATGTACAGTAATATATTCAAATCCTTTTTTATTATTGGTTCATGTGTGAGTAAACTGTATGAATAGTAAAAAATAAATAGTACAAAGTTAGTGGGATAGTTGCAAAGAATCTCATGAAATTAATTTGCATTTTCTTAATAGAATTTTTCTCAGTGGTTAAGATTAGCCTGCATATATTTTAAATCTACCAAATTTGCCTAATTGCACTATTAATTTGATGGACATCTAGGTTAAATATCTGTTCTCTTTTCCCCAAATTATTTCTGATTATAGAAAAAAAGAAATTTCGATATCCACCAAACACCTACCATGGGCAGGACTTAGTGCTATGCATTGGATATAAAAAGATAAAAATAAAACTTCTTGACCTCAAGAAGCTGTCATTCTTTTAGGGTACACAGATACATAACTATGAGGAAATTTGAGGATGGTGTTAGCACTAATAAATGAGAAATTTAGGAACTGTTCACTAACAAAACATTACAAAGGCATAGGTGGTGTCTAAGAAAGCACATTTATGACATAATGCCAAAACAAAACATTATTCTATGTAGTTTTAAAAATAAATAATATTCATACAGAATTCCATGAGTGGTATTTTACCAAATCTAGTATTGCATAACTGATGAGTTGAAATGGAAAATTAATCTTTCATACAAAATAAAGACAAAAATGGAATGCTGGTTCCAAAGGCTCCATATAGTTTGTAACTGTTCATTTGTCATGGGAGAGAAAATATTTAATCAGTCCTGAAATGATGTACACTCTCTTTATCATGTTTAGTGACTTTTAGAGTGTCAGTTTGTAAAGTGTTTATCCAAGGAATGGATTTCTGGCACATGGATAAAATGAAAAGTGAAATGTTTAGCTCACAATAGGCATATTTTCCAGGATCTCTCTGAGTAAGTATCCTGAGATGAGAAGAAAGCATACAGGTCTGTGTTTATCTAGCTTATGCAGGCAGACAAGGAAGGCTCCAGCTTGGTATTAACACTGAAGTGACATGGAATGTCTTTGCAAAACTCTAAACAATGACATCATTCCTTTACTAATATTGATAAAGTATAACAAATAGAATGTGTTACTTTGTAATTAGAACTTTATAGCTAAATACTTCAGACTCTGCTAAAATATAAGTTATCTAGTTATCTGTCTTGGGGGAATGGAGCATTTCAATAGTTACTATATTACTTACAATAGGGGGGGGAGAAGTGAGAGAGTGGAAGTGGGAGAGAGAGAGACAGAGACACAGAGAGGCAGAGAGAGACAGAGAAAGAGATAGAGAGAGACAGAGAGACAGAGAGAGAAACAGAGAGAGACAGAGACAGAGGCAGAGGCAGAGGCAGAGACAGGCAGAGAAGAGAGAAAGACAGACCAGAGAGAAAGAGGAAAAAGGAGGAGGGGGGAGGAGAGGAGAAAGAGGAAGAGAGAGGAGGAGGAGGAAAGAAAATTTCATTTATACTACTCAAGTAATTTTTGACACACTTTATTGAATACATTTGTTCTTTGAATATATCCTTGAATTTATCCTAAAATTTATTGATTGCTAATAGGAAGCAACCAGTCTTTTGGGGTATTTCTCAAGGGATATGTCACAGATGAAGAGAATCCTC
Source organism: Macrotis lagotis (assembly GCF_037893015.1). Classification (NCBI taxonomy): domain Eukaryota; kingdom Metazoa; phylum Chordata; class Mammalia; order Peramelemorphia; family Peramelidae; genus Macrotis; species Macrotis lagotis. The sequence goes on along the minus strand of NC_133659.1, from coordinate 140,940,446 downwards.
TGAAAGTATGACCTACCCTGAAACATCTATGTTCATGGGTTTTAAGCTGTAAACTTTACAAGAACTACTGGTTTCACCAAACATTCTGGTATTTTGGTATTCCTCTTTCCTGTTTTGGCTGAAAATTGAGAAGGATTCAACATATATAGCCAACACTTTTTGTTTATACCTTAAAAGGCCTCATTCTGAAAATAGAAACATATCCCTTTTGTGGTTAGGGTCTCTACTATCAGTCTCTTGGAAATGCTTTTGCTAAACATAAAAAAATTATTTTTCCCTACAATGCAAAGTCATTGAGTTATATAAATATAATGTTCATTATATATGAAATTAATCGTGATAATAGAAGGTATTTATATGATTTATCGTTTATGAATTATTTTACAAATATTATCTCATTTGATTCTTACATTAACCCTGGGATGTAATTATTATTATTCGCATATTGTAGATGAGGAAACTGATATAGACAAAGGTTAAGAGACTTATCCCATGGTCACACAGTCAATAGTAAGTGCCCGAGGATAGATCTGAACTCCTAGTGCTCTATGAATTGTACCATATCGATGGGAAAACTATATCAAATTCATAGTATTTTGGTGAGAAATCATCATGCAAAGGAACAAGAGGCAGAAGACATTCTTCTCCATCCTATTTAATTCAATATATATATATATATATATATATATAATATGCATATATATAGTTAAGTAGAATTGATCAATTGAGGAAATATTTACTAATTGAATTATGCTTTTTTTGAAAACTTGAAAAATGAGACTTTTACATGGGAGAAAATCATTATTTTGTAATTAAACTTAGTGTTTCAATCTGAACTAAAGAAGACTTCAAAGAAGCAAAAGCTTGGTTCTTTAATGAAGGCATGGGAATTACAATTCAGAATACCATACAACTTTCTGGAGCACCCAAGAGAGGGCAGAGGGGAACAAGGTTATAAACATTTTAACAGGGAGGTAATGTCATGGGAGGCATAGCTTCAAGAAGCTGTTACATAAGATATTTTGCATAACATCCTCAAGTCTATAGAGAAAGTCAGGGAGTCTCAGGAATGGTAACATCTGGTGAGAATGGGCTAACATCTGCTCACAATGGTGGGCTCCTTTTTTTTCCTCTTCTTTTTAAAATGTTTTCAGTAATCTTTTTTTAAACTGATTTTGATTTCCTTCAGGCAGTTCATAGTTCTGCTGCATTTAACAAAGGCAAGATGAAGGAATTAATGAAAAAATTTATTTAAACAGAACAAAACACTACAAAGGAGACAGGTCTAGAGAGAACACTTTTCTTAAGGTAATTTGATTCTCATTTAGAAATGGGTAATCATCTCTTTCCACATTCAAAATATATTTTATTTCTATTATGTTTTGTGCTTTTCTGAGGTTTCATTTGCTATTGATTTTTTCTTTTCTTTTTTTCCAGTTTCATGCAGAGGTAGTTTCCAATATAAGATATTATTTGTAAAAAACAAAACAAGACTATGTATTTTCTTCTTCAGCTTGTTCTTTATTCAGGTTGATTGTTTTCATATAGGTTTTGCAACAGTAGAAAAATTGGCATAGACTGGTACTTAATGATACTTTCTCATTCACTTGTTACTCACCTAAGATATTTTTTAAGCCTTTAGCAACCTCCCCTTTTTCAGATATTTTGAAGATCAGTCCTCCAATAACTTCAGAATTGTCTCCTCTAGTACAGGCTTCTGTGTGTAATTAATCTAGACTAGCTATACTTCTCAACTTTTTTTTTGTAAATTCCATTTCTCGTAACTCATTCAGCACATTGGAACTATCATGATAGCATCCAAATGTGGTAGCTCCTTTGTCATAAGTTATAGAAATGTTGACAGATATTTTCTTCTTTTTGTCTCTTGCTGGTCCTTGTTCTAATTTCATCCATAAATGCCCTTGGAATGACTTAGCTTCATTAGTTCTTTTGCCAGATTTAAAAATTGTTTTTTTTTCTCTCTACTGCTTCTCATTGTTTCATATGGTTATATTGCTCATAAAGGCACTTAGATGTTAAAATGGATGGAGTCAGAAAGACCTAAGTTCAAATCTGGCCTCAGACACTTAATAGCTATGTGACCCTGGGCAAGTTACCCCATTTGCCTTAATTACTACAGAAAAAAAATGCTAAGTCACTCCACTATCTTTGCCAAGAAAATGCCATGGACAGTTTGGACCACAGAGTCAGTCACGAAGAGTTAGTAAATGAGCAAACACCAAACTGCTCATAACCTTCTACCACCCTTCTCCATAAGACTTTATTTCAAAAACTATATTATAAACCAATGTTGCTATTGATTAACCTATCATTCATTTGTCAAGTAAAGAGCAAATTTTTATAGTAAAGAGATTGTTAGAATTTTTGAGTTTCCTCATTACACCAATGACTTACATGTTAAATTTAATTTACTTAAAAAACATTGTTGACTATTTTTCTACATCAGGAAGTCAGGTTGGAGTTGATTCTTTTGCATGTTTTATCTTATTTTTTCTCTTCTACATGGGCTTTTTCTTTGTTTTTAGTTTTTACTTTAACAAGTTAGTGCTTTGTGCAATGGACAGAAATAACTATTTCAAAATTAATTCCTAAAATTGAATTCAGTTATTTCTTATCCTTTAGAACCTAATCACAAGAAAGCTAGATAGTTCAGTAGTTAAGAGTACTAGACCTGGAGTCAGGAAGACCTAAGTTAAAATCCAGTCCACTGAATACTAGTAAACTATGTGAGCCTTAGGCAAGTCACTTAACCTTTGTTTGCCTTAATTCACTGGAAAAGGAAACTGCAAACTATTCTAGTATCTTTTAAAAAAAACACAGTAAAGGAGTATAGTAAATACAGCAAAGAAGCAGTACAGCTGAACAAAAACAAGAATATAATCAGTTTTTTTTGTGATGTTATTATGTAGTCACCTTACACAACTCTTCCCTATTGTCTTATTTAAGAAAGCTTAATATGTGTGTGTGTGTTATAAAGCTCCTGTAAGTCTTTGAACTCTTATTTATTTTTATGATTCATTCTTTTAAAATATTTTTCACCATCCTCTCTAATGCCAACTTTTAAAATCATTGAGTATTTAAAAATATGTAAACTTAACTTGGAGGATCTTATCAAGTATTTTGTAGAATTTTTCTTCCTTCACAACCTCTGCAACCCATGTTGGCACACAAAGTACTTTATAAAACAAATATTAATAATAGCTAGTATGAACACTCTGACATGAGCTGCCCAGATGTTCCATGAAATTTTGTTTCTTGTCTTTGGGTGAATGTTAAAACCATTTCCATCAATTACTTTATGTGTTTTTCCCAAAAGAACTTGTAAACCATTCTACCATTTAGCTGCAAATTCCTTTTGCCCTTTGGTTTCATTTATAACAAAATGTTCAATCCTAGTCCTGTCATTTACCCCTGTTTGTCTCAGTTTGCTGAACTGTAAAATGAGCAAGAGAAAGCAATGATCCTCCAGTATCTTTATCAAGAAAATAACAAAAAAAAAATTTAATACTTAGCCAGTTCAGCTTCTCTAATAAAATTCCAGTAGAATAGATTGTTCACATACTTTCAAGTTCAACAGAAAATATTTCAATTATTTAAAATCTACTTTATCAGAAAGCCTGATAATGAATTTGTATTTTATTCATTTTGTAGATTTCCATGTATTTCATTTTATTACCCTTTACATACTTAACTAGGCTGAGCTTTGACTGTCTGTAATGGAGAATACCATCTGTATCCAGATAAAGAGCCATGGAGTTTGAACAAATTTCAAGGACTATTCCCTTTAATTTAGAAAAAAAAACAGATATCTTATTGTCTGATCTTGTTATCACTTATACTTTTTGTTTCTTCCTTAAGGATGTGATTTCTCTCTTATCACACTCAATTTGGATCAATGTACAACATGGAAACAAAATAAAGACTGACAGATTGCTTTCTGTGGGGGGGGGGGAAGTAAGATTGGGAGAAAACTTGTAAAACTCAAAACTCAAATAAAATCTTTAAAAATTAAAAAAAAGAAATGAACTTTTTTCAGGACTATATTGGAATGATAGAATCCATCAAAATTTATACTCAACATTCAAGAAATATTTCAAATCCTTTCTCTGACAGGTACTGACCATTTGACTTTGGCAAACTATTTAACTTTTCAATACTCTAGGCAGCTCTCTGGTATCAGTCTGCAAGTTTCCTCTCTGTGAGTTTTCCTATGCCAATGAAATTACAAGATCAATGCAAATACATATAAATATATATATAATATATATTTATATAAAATATAAATATCTATAATTGCTTTATATAAAATTCATAATTTTATATAGAACATATGTATAATTTGCATATTTGATATATGAATAAGCATATAGTTTTATTTTTTATATTTGTATATTTTTATATATGTATATATTTATATATGTATGTGAATATCTCCTTTTGTGTATTCATACCCAAAAGAAAGGAAGGGACAAATACAACAGAAGAAAATGGTGTGAATATTTTCCTAAGAGTAAAATTCCATTAAATTTTATGGATAAAAAATTCATATAAATAATAAAATTTTAGATGCACATTTTTTAGTTCTCTAGAATATTGTTTAAGTACTCAAATATAATTATGATACCAAAACAGAAAAACTTGGTATTTTACCCTAGACCCAGAAAAGCTATATAGATAATTGATATTTTCTTTGATTTTTTTTATTTTCATCTAGATTTTGAAGCCCCAGTGAAATGTTAGCGTTCTATATATTCAAGTTATGTCTCTATTATAATAATAAAATTTATATCTAGCATTTATATAACAGTTAAAGGTTTCCCGAGTGCTTTATTTTATCTACATAGCAACTCAGGTAATTAATTGCTATTATTATCCCCATTCTACATGCTAGGAAACTGAGGCAATGACTATTTTATGAAACCGTAGTTGGGACAGGGATAAGTAGCCTTCTTCTAATCTTCTTCATTCAAGCAACTAAAGTGTATGAGCTTCTTATTGTGATACTGTTAAGGATTAGACATTTGAGCCATCTTAAAATACTATTTCATTAATACATTAGGAACAATAAAGTTTAGAGTTAACAACTCTTCAATAATTTTTGTGTTAATAGGTGGTTAATAAATGCTTATTGCTTTAATCAAAAAGAGAGACAATAATAAGAAAGATTTCTTAAATTATGCATATATTTTTAATCAGCACAATAATTTTCCTTCTCCTCCACAATAATTCTGTTCCCCTATCTAAGGAAGCATCCTTTTTAACAAAGTATGAGAGAAAGAGAAAACTATAACATAGGTTTAATAATGTATCCAGTGTCATAAAGTATCTGAGACCCTCTTTGAACTAGGTCTTACTGATTCAAGGACCAATGTTCTATTCACTATGCCATCTAGCTGCCTCAATAACTATTATCAACCCCAATGGATTGAATCATAAAAAAACTGAATCATAAAAAAATTTATTCATAATAGAAGTGAACAAGTCATAAGAAAGTAACCATAGACCTCATTCACAAAGAGCACAGTTTTGTTACCCTTTCCTCAAGAATAATTTGGATTTTGATCCCTTTCAAATACTCAACAACTACAGTAGAGAGAATCTGTACAAACCTTAATCATATGTATATTACATATACAATTAATCATAGTTTGGTACATTTCTTTCTTTGGCCAAGGGGGCCTAATTGCCTGAACATGAAGCCACAAGGACTTTTTACTTCTTAGCAAATAGAGAAGGGGAGAAAAAGGCTTCTACACTCAGCAGAAAGGTATCTTTCTTCCTACCTTTACCAATAGAGAAGCTAATGGATCTCCCAAGTTTCTCTACTTGATCATTTTTTTTCCTTGTAGAAAAGGCACCCCTGAAAGAAAGCCAGTAGAATGATATATGATACATGTTTTACTAGAAAGGACAAGAAGACTCAGAGGTCAAAATAAACACTCAAAGTGACCTGACTGAAACTATAGTCACCAGGTTGTGATCAAATTAGGTGTAACATATTCATAATCATAATTTTTTCTATTTAAGACCCAAAACAATGTATCACCTATAATTCTAAAGATAAAGAAATTGCTTTATTGTAAACTCTATCAAGAATCATTGATATATTATAACAGTTTGACCCCATTAAGAAATAGAAATCCATCTTCTCATTCCAGGACACATTATTCATCTCTAGATCTTAGAGTTTTTGCCCTATATCCATGATCAAAAATAACCCTTTAATCTTGTGACCCAACTGAGGGAAATTGACCTACTAGGAAGAACCGGTACAGGATGGGGATGGTCTTCTACTTTATATTACCCTTTCACAAAACTAGAAGGAAATTTATACCTACTGAGATAATACCAAGAATTAGAGAGCTGAGCAGCTTTGAAAAACTATTTTGTTTAAATATTGAGGGGGGGAATAAAATATTAGAGATATTGTTAAAGTCTTGCAAACTTATTTTGAATTAGTGGTTAATAGAAGGCTGTTTATTTTTTTTTTGTTTTACAACATGAAATAATGATATATTAATGAATAAGAGCTATGCAAGGAGCTTTTAAAAATTGTTAATATATTTTATTTTTGCCTCACAATCATTCTCATATGTCCCCTTGCTGCTCTCCAATCCAAGTGTAACCAAGAATTAAAAACAGAACAACAAAACTAACATCACTTGAAATTGAAAGTATATATATATATATATATATATATATATATATATATATATTCTTTTCCAAAATCATAGACATCTGCAAATAAGGGAAAGAAATATATGTTCTCTTTTCTTTAGAGGCAAGTTGACATTATAATTTCTACAATGTTCAATGTCATTTTGTCTTTTAATTTAATTTTTGTCTTTTAATCACTTTTAAAAATATTTTATTTTCTTAAGGAAAAATTCAGTCTCTCTCTTTCTCTGTATATGTGTGTATATGTGTGTGTTGTAGCTTTAAAGTGGAATATTTATAAATATATCATTCTTTGTTTTTTCCTTTTTGCCCTGTCCAATATTTTGAGATCATGATTTAAGAACTAGGAGCAATGATTTCTTCTGACCATAGATATGGCATATAACTAAGAATGATACTATATAGGAAAATGTGGCCTAAAGTAATGAAATTAAATTTTAATTAGAAAGATAAAAGGTTATAACTGCCATTCTGATTAATTGAAAATTAGTATAAATGAACTTTGGAATTGTAGCATTTTCATTATTCACCAACTATTTTATCAACTACTCCATCAGAATGAATGAATTAAAAAGGTATTAATTTAGTGTTTTACATGTGCAAAGTACTCTGCTTAACATTTGGCACACAAATGGAACATTAATAGATAAGATAACAAATAGAAGGTCTCAGTTATCAGGTGAAAAGATTTCATTGGTCTTGAAGTACAATGATAAGGAGATGCAGATGTGTCATCTTTAATGTCATTTCCAAACATAAAATCATTTCAGCTTCAGATTTTAAACCATTTGACAGTAGCAAGGATTCTAGGTGACAAGAACTTTGTTTTTTCTGGTCTTCAATGACTGTAACTGTAGTATTTTCCAGAAACATTTGGTCAGGCCACATTTCTCTTTCCTTTAGAGACAAGTTGACATTATAATTTATATATTTTCAGAATAATGACATCTAGGACTGAAATGAGAGCAGGATGAACTAGATGGGGCTGTCACTTCATAGGACTCTTGGATTAGCTCCCCCCATGATAGCTGGTGATGGTGTTAGGGAACAAGGTGAATCTGTCTCTACAGTTATGACTGTGGGGTCCAGTCTGGATATAATTCATGTATGTGAAAGACATTGAAGACTCTTGGGTTAAGAGCCATGGACTACCTCCTGTCTCTCCTTTAGAGTGCCTTGTAGTATAGTTAGCGTTATTTGTCTGCTCTGTAAGTGATTGTTGATTGGCAATTGTTAATGAAGACTGACTTCTTAAAGACTATAGGGACAGCTCTAAAGGCTCTTGGATCCTGGGTCATCTTCATACAGCCCTCAGGAGAGATGGTAATAATGCATTTATTAATTATCCCAATATGAATCAGGCAATATTTGTTTTTGGAATTGAAATACTGAAGTGAGTTAGTCTTTGTCCTCAAGGATCTCACCATCCATAAACTCAAAAGCTTTGCCTTCTGCTCACCTTCATAACAAAACCAGAAGGTCAATGTCAACAATCAGTAGCTATAAATAATTTCATATGGATTTCCCTAAGAAGTATACTATCTGGCAAATGTGCAAACTCTCTGCATCACCCCATCCCCTACTCCCCAAGACTAGCAATGGACTGTTACAGTGACCAACACTTTTTCTATAGAGTTAGAATGTCAGAAAATTGATAATTTGACAAGTAAAGTATGGTCTTTCAGAGATCAAATAATAAAAATCCATTACTGAATTGTGAGAGCTTAGTTTTACCTCATATAACATTTCTCAACTTGCATTATCATTTTTTTAATTTGTAAATTTTATTGGGTTTTTTTCACATTACAAATATTTACAGTACTCCCACTTCAAGAGAAAACTCTTATACCACAAAGTATGATTTAAGTAAAATTATTAAGCCAATAATTTCAGTTGAAAGTACAAGAAACATTTCAGATATGTATGTAGCACCTTACCTCTATTTTCTTTTTTAAAAAAATGAACCGAAAGCTATGATCTCTCCTTCCAGTACCTCAATCCTTTTGGGGGGAGGTGGAGAAGAAAAGAAAATTATTTATTGTTAAAAATGTAATCAAACAAACGAAAATCCTCATTGGTTGAATAAAAAAATCTCATTCAGCACATTAAATCCTCTTTATAATAGATAGAAAGTTTTATCACCAGTCCTCTGGAGTTCTTTATAAAATTATTCTAATTGGTTTCAATGTCATTTATGTTTTGCCAGTTTAAATTTTTGAATAATGGATTTAAATAGTTTAGATTTGAGTTGTTTCAGTTCTCATTTATTATAAATTAAAATCTAAGCTCTAACAAGTCAATCATCTGACACTGCCAAGAAATTTGACTCAGTATTAACAAATCTATTACTGTTTAAAATGTAATCAACATATTTGTTTAAATATCTCTTTCAGTCTTTATAAGTTTATTTATAATTTGTCATATCCAGTACCTGCCAATTCTTTTCTCAGAAAAACTGTGGAAATAGACACAAGTCATTTATTCCAAATACATAATTCTGATCATTCTCCTTGCTTTTTGTAAACCAAATTTTCTCCTCATCCTCAATTTTTCCATGCTTTGCATTGAGTAGTTAAATTTTGCATATGAATGTAAAGTGATTTGATTTTTAGGATTTTATCAAATTTTCTATGGAATTTCTCTACCATTTCATTCTCAGCAACCATTGGTGAATAAACTACAATTATTTTCATGGTGGTCTTTCTATCAATATTTGTCATTAATACTGCATTCCATGGTGACCAATTATTTCAAGAACTGATGCTTCTTTTTACCTTTATGGACACAATGAAATGTATTTGGCCAACTTATTTCTTTGCTTTCAAAGAGAATCTATAAGCCATTTTCCTATATAGTTGCTATATCATCACAGCTATGACTGCTCCCTCAACAGAATGTCTAACTCGGCTATTGGGCAAAGTATTTGAGTATCAATAATCAAATTAAAGTGTATTTATGGTTTAAGATTGTGTGATTTTAGTGCTATCTTTCTCATTTCCTGGCATCCTTCTCCTATCACTACAAAGTGAGAAAAAAAGGTCATACTGAAATGAGGGCTATTTTAATTTTTTTTCCCATTTTTTCATGGGTTGCCATGAATAGAGGGAGAGAAAATTATTGCATAGTGGCTACCCTACTGATGATATAACTCTTTATAGTAAATTAAATAATTCTCAGGAAATAGATTTGCTTTATTTCTTGGATTATACTTTAACCTTTATACCATAGTAGAACTTTCCAGTTTCTGGCATTGTCAGAGAACCCAAGGTCTTCCCCATACTTTGAAAGAATCAAAATGGGAATTTTGTTATTTTAGGATTTATACAAAACAGTGATATTATTATGAGCATTATTTAAACTAATCTGACTAATGGCATGAAAAGAAATATCTCCATGTATGAAATTCAGTTGGTTAATGTAGCTTTTTTCCTGTGATAGAACTATAAGCAGAGTTTCAGAGGGAACATTATTATCAAATGGGGTTAAGCTTAACAAAATAGTAATTATACATTACATAATAAGTCATAAGACCTAAGTTTAAGAACTTAACGTGATCTCAGAGGTGATTTAAATCTACCTCATTTTTCCATTGAGAAATTCAGGCCTGAAGGTGTTAAATAACTTGTTTAGTCATATGGGGAGTATGTCGTAGAATCAGGATTTAAACTCATATTTTTGTTTAATCTTCTCTACTTCTGATATTACAAGTTTTCTATAAGTTCCAAGTATTTTCACAGTTCTCTCCTCCCATCCCTCACTATTGGCAAACCAACGGAATGGTACAGAGAACACATACATTTTCAGTCTTATCTTCTTTGGGAAAAATGTTGCCATTTATAGTACATACATACTTCAATAATTTGGGTTATCTTCCACTAGCATGCAATCACTTCTGAAGAGTTGCCAGCCTCAAGGAAATATTACTTATCTCACTAAAACATTTCTAAATTACACTGAGATTATTACAAATGGTTATACAAATATATCATGACATTGATGTGTACAATCTTCTTACTTATTTGAGTGTTGTCTTTGAAAGTTTTTAGCCGGTGATTTATAGGTGATTTAGAGATGGAAAGATGTCAAGTTCTACAGAAAAGAAGATAATTCGATTTAAGAATATGAAAAAAAAAGAAAAAAGATTGGAATTATCATGTGATTGCCTGAATATTGTAATAATATACATCAAAATATCTAAAATCCTGAAAAGAATTATAATATGAAGAGCAGGTTAATTAGTGGAGCTAGAGAACTAATTTCAAAAAACTTGGGAAAAGGAGCAAAATCTCAAGAGATAACATAAAGTATCTTGATTTTTCCAGGATGTCTGGAGTAAATTGCTATCAATTAGGAAATTGTCATTCCATCTTTTATTTTTCTGCAACATCTATATCTTTTGATACCTCTGAGATATTTTCTTCCAGATTATCAATTTCAAGTATGTATTATTTTGCATTTTACTTTCAGCTCCATCTGACATCATACGTCTGCTCACACTTGAGACATCAATATTACTCCAGATAGCTACAAAAGATCTGGAACTCAGAAATTCCTTTCTCTATTTTATTGTCTTTTTGATCCACCTTCATCTATAATTTTATTCTTTCATCTTCACCTTGATCATGACCTTGAATTTCTCACTTCATCCATATTTTCTCAGTCATATTTGTTTTGGCTGCACTTTTCTGTCTTATAATTCTTGATTATGTTAGACTTTTCCAAACTGAAGTTTGAAACATTTATCTTACTTACCTGATTGCTCCTATCCTGATCCCATCCTACTAATCAATAATTCTGGCGCAACCCCACAATTGATAATAGTTTACTATGCTTCTTTTCAGAATATTTTATATCTTTTAGCCAGTAAAATATTATGGTAATGGCATTTGAACTCAAATGTGTCTTTTCTTGGAAATCAGACCCTTTCCAGAGATATTTGATACAAAGATTCCTAGTTGAATTAATTTTGTTCATGTAAAAGATTTTCAGTTCTCTCTAATGTAAGTTATTTATGTCTTGGGATTACCTCTAGGTCTCTTTCTGTTGAAAATTTTCTTCTTAGCTATAATATGTCAGGTTATGTACCTTTTTTGAGTTTAAGTTTATATTGTAAGTTTGCAGTTGGACCTATCTTGTGCCAGACTACTTTCCAGTTTTGTTTTGTTTTCTAGCAATTCTTGGAAAACAGGCAGGTTTTCCCCAGGGCATTAATTTTTGGTCTTTATTAAACTTATGTATTCCCTTTCCCTCTTTTATGCACCCTCTCATTTTGAAATTCCATTCTATTAAATTCCATTTTATTTCATACCTATTTGCCTCCCTCCTACATTGCTTTAATAGTCTTTATGTTGGTCTCTCTGCCTCATGGCCCTCCCTACTCCATTTCATTCCCACATTGGTCAAGTTGATCTGCCCAAAGAACAAGTTTAAGCATGTCACTCCTCCTACTCTATTCAATAAATTCCACTTCTCCGCTATTGATACCAGAATCAAATACAATATCTTTTATTTGACCTTTAAAGGCCTTTATAAGCTAACTCTTCTAACATTTTCAGTGTTCTTGCATCTTACTCTCTTTCATATACTCTTTGATGCAGTAACACTGAATTTCTTATTTTTACTCACAAAGGACATTTCATCACTAGACATTGTCTGTTTTCTATGGCCCCAATTTCTCCCTATTTATGTGAGCTTCTCTGGCTTCCTTCAAGTCTCAGCAAAAATCATCCTGACAGTGTGCCTTTCCTGATCTTTCTTAATGCAAGTCCCTTCCCTCTGAGTTTATCTATATCTTCTTAAAAGTATATAAAATAGCTGTTTGCTTGTAGTATCCTCCATTAGCCTATAATTTTGAGAGCAGGCTTTGGATCACCAACATTTAATACAATGTCAGGAATAAAGTAGTTCTTAATATTTCAGGACTTGATATTAAAATATAATGATTAATTTAGAAGAGAGCAATGGGATTTAGTACATGGTGCTTCAGTTCCTTCTACTCTTACATTTTTTTAAAGATATATACTTTTATATTTGCTAATATGTTTATTTATAGTTCATGGGTCCCTCTAAGTCAGTATTTTTTCTCTCATTAAGAAATGAACAGAGAAACCTTTGAACATTCCTTTTTTTTTTTTTTGTGAGGCAAACGGGATTAAGTGGCTTGCCCAAGGCCACACAGCTAGGTAATTATTATGTGTCTGAGATCAGATTTGAACTGGGGTACTCCTGACTCGAGGGACGGTGCTTTATCCACTACGCCACCTAGCTGCCCCTGAACATTCTTTTTTTACAGTTGTTCTTGATTTTGTATTTGTTACTTTAGTGTTTGAAATCAAATTTCTGGTTTTTATTTTGTTTTGCAGAACTATCACAAATGCCTCTTTTTTCATTTTTTTTGTTTTTAATAGTCTAATAGTATTTTATTTTTCCACTATTAGAATATCAAGAAAAATTTTAGCATTCCTTTTTTTCAAGGTACTAAATTTCAACTTTTTTCCCTCCCTACCCTTCCCTCTTCTGAAAATTGCAGGCAGTTGTTTGATATAATTTATGCATGTGCTATCATGTAAAACATATTTCCATATTAGTCTCAGTTGTGGAAGAAGAAACTGATCAACCAGGGAAAAAAACTTGAGTATGAACAAAATAATTGAAAGAAATATGCTTCAAACTTCTTTCAGAGTCCATTAGTTCTTTATCTGAATGTGAATAGCATTTTCCTTCAAGAGTCCTTTGTACTTGTCTTGAATCATTGTGTTGTTTTGAACTGAGTCAATCATAACTGATCTTTACACAATGTTGATGATGCTGAGTACCTTATTTAACTGGCCTCATTTCACTTTACACCAATTCATACAAGTCTTTCCATTTTTTTATGAAATATGCCTGTTCATCAATTTTATTTTGCAATAGTATTCCATTACATCCATAGACCACTTATTTTGCAATAGTATTCCATTACATCCATAGACAGCTTGTTCAGCCCGTCCCCAATTGATGGGCATCCCCTTAATTTCCAATGTTTTGTAACAATGAAAAGGGTTACTATAAATATTTTTGCACACATAGGTCCTTTTCCCTTTTTTATGATCTCTTTGGAATACAGACCTAGTAATGCTATTTCTGTATCAAAAAGTATGCATACAGCTTGGTTACCTGGTGGGCATAGTTTCAAATTGCTTTCCAGAATGATTAGATCAACCCACAACTCCACTAGTGGAGCATTAATGAACCATTTTTCCCACACCTTCATCAATTTTAATTTTCCCTTTTTGTCATATTTGTCAATATAATAGGTATGAGGTGTTATCTCAGAATTGTGATTTGAGCATTCTATTTATACAAAGCTTAGACTTTTTAATCTGAAAACAACTCTTCTTATTCTTTGACCATTCATCAATTGGGGAAATGGCTTTTATTCTTATAAATTTGACTCAGTTCCCCATATATTTGAGAAATGAGAACTTTATCAGAACTACTTGCTGTAAAAACTGTTCCCCAGCTTTTCCTTCAATCTTGATTTCATTTGTTATGATTATACAGAAGCTTTAAGTATAAGCTGTTTGGTACAATCAAATTTATTTATTTTAAATTTTGTTATGCTTTCTATTTCTTATTTTGACATGAGTCCTTCCTCTCCTCATAGATCTGACAATTATATTATTCCTTGCTCTTTTAATTTGCTTATGGTGTCACTCTTCACGTCTGGATCATGCATTCATTTTGATCTTAGCTTGGTATGAGATATTGGTCCATATCAAATTCGTGTCATATTATTTTTCAGTTTTCTCAAATAGTGACAATCCCCAAAGCTGGGTTTTGGGGTTATGAAACACTAGGTTTCCATGCTTATTGACTATTTTGTCCAGAGTACCCAATGTGTTCTACTGATCCACTCCTTTATTACTTAACCAGTACTAGATAGTTTTGATGATTATTACTTTAAGTAATTTTTCTATCTCTTGCTATTAGTTTTTGTTGCTCATATTTTCCCCCTCTTATTGTAATAGCTAAAATTTCTAGTACTATATTGAATAATAGGAGTGATGATGAATATGCTTGCTTCACTCCTGATCTAACTGGGAAAGTGTCTAGTTTATTCTCATTATAGATAAATAGATACTGCTTTTCATTTTAAGGAATTTCTTTTACTCCTATGCTCTCTAGTGTTTTTTAATAGGAATGGGTCCTATATTTTGTCAAGAAGACTTTTCAGCCTCTATTGGATAATCACATGATTTCTGTTGGTTTTGTTACTGATATGGTCAATTATGTTCATAGTTTTCCTAATATTGAACCAACCCTGGTCATAGTATATAATCATTGTTTTATATTACTGTAATTGCCTTGCTAGTTTTTCATTCAAAATTTTTGCATCAACATTCATTAGGGAAATTAGTCTATAATTTTCTTTCTACATTTTAACTATTCCTCGTATAACCTTCAGAACAACAGTTGCACCTGAAAAGAATTTGGTAGGACTCCCCCTTTGCCATTTTCCCAAATAATTGTTATATTATTGGAATTAATTGTTCTTTAAATGTTTGGTAGAATTTACTCATGAACCTATCTGGTCTTGGGAATTTTTCCCTAGAGAGTTAATTAATGGCTTGTTCAATTTCTTTATGTAAGATGAGGTTATTTAACCCTTCTATTTCCTGGTCTGTTAATCAAGTTAATTTATATTTTTGTAAATATTCATCTATTTTGCTCCGATGGTCAGATTTCTTGGTATATAATGGGGCAAAATGTTTCCTAAAGATTGCTTTAATCTGTTTGTAATTGGTCATGATTTTGTCCCTTATTTGATGCTTGGTATTTTTTCTATTTTCAAATCAAATTAATAAATGGCTTATCTATCTTGATTTTTTTATTAGATCAGCTCCTAAATTTATTTATTAGTTCTATAGTATTTTTAAAATTTTTCAATCTTATTAATCTAATTTTGATTTCCAATTTGATGCTCAATTGAGGTTTTTAATTTGTTATATTTTCATTTTTTCATTACATGTTCTATTCACTTTTCTGTTCTTTTTCCATTTTGTAAGCGTTTAGAAAAATAAATTCCCCACTCAGTACTGATTTGGATACATCCCATTAATTCTGGAATGTTGTCTATTTGTTATTCTCTTTAATTAGATTGTTGATTATTTCTATAATTTGTTCTTTGGCTCATTATTTAGGAATATATTATCTAATTTCAATTATTTTTAATCTATCTTTCCACTGTTTTGATAAAAGAAAATTTTATTACACAATAGATTTTGAAGTGTTTATACACTAATACATTTGATTTTTACGTGGATGTCAAGTATTATTAAGAAAAATTCATTTTTCCTCTAAAGGTCTGTCATACCAAATCTCATACCACAAAGCAAAAGAAAACAGAAACAAAAAAACCACTTCAGAATCTAACAAACACGACATTCACTTTTTAAAAATTCATCTTATCTACTTATTTCCCTTAATCCTAATTCCTCATACTGAAAAATCACTAATCTGTAAACATGTTTAACACAAATGTATTTGTACAATTTTAACCTCACCATTTGCCACTGAGAGAAAGAGGGTAGGAAGGGAGGGTAAAAGGAAATTTGGTATCTCAAAATAAAATAACATAACGATTAAAAAAGAAGAGAAAAAAAACATATTTAACTTCCAATATTATTTATATCTCTTTAATTTCTTCCTTTGTTATTGAATTTATCAAGTTCTGAAAGGGGACAATCCCCCACTAGGATAATTTTGTTGTCTATTTCTTCCTGTAAATCACTTAACTCCTCCTTTAAATTCTGGATGCTATACCAATTGATGCATATATGTTTGTATCGATACTGCTTCATTGTCTTTGGTAACTTTTAGCATTATGCAATTTCCTTCCTTATCTCTTTTAGTTAGGTCTAATTTTGCTTTTCAATTTGAGACAGGATTGCTACCCCTGCTTTTTTATTTTAACTTCATCTAAAACATAGAAGATTCTGTTCCAGCCCCATAAGTCAACTCTGCTTCAAGTGTGTTTCTTGTAAACAAGATATTGATCCACTCTGATATCTGTTTCTTTTTATGGGAGAATTCATCTCATTCACATTCACAGCTGTGGTCACTACCTGTGTAATTCCCCCCATCCTACTCCTCCTGTTTGTGTTCTTTTCTCCTTTCACCTTTTCCCTCCTCACCAGTGTTTTGCTTCTGTCTACCACTTTCCCTAATCTGCCCTTACTTCTAGCAATCTTTATCCCATCTTTACTTAATACTCCTACTTCCTAGATTTTTATATTCAACTGATTGTAAATACTATTCCTTTTTTGAGCCAATGCTAATGAGAATAAGGTTCAAGTGACGTTCACTGCCCATCCTCCCATCATCCCCTCCACTGAAATAGGTCTTTCATGTCTCTTCATGCGAAATCATTTATTCTGCTCCATTTCTCCCTTCCTTCTGCACTGTACCCATCTTTCTCTTTTCTTAAATTTTTACATCATTTACATCATTCCCTCAAATTTTTCTTATTCCCATGCCTTCCATCTATGCATATGCCCTCTAATTTTGCAAATTATACATATTCACTCTAATAATGAAAATTTTAATAAACATAAATACCATCATCCAGTGTAGAGATATATAAGCTTTAGTTCTATGGAATCCCCTTTTGTTTTTTTTCCCCTTTTTACATGTTTAGAGAAAGCATCCCAGGTGTTCATATGGACTTTTTGTGCCTGACCTAAACTCCTATTGGTCTGATCAGCCATAATTCAACATGCAATAATTTGTCTCAAACCTATTGATTTGAATTGGTCTTCTTTGATAACAAAGGACAATAACTAACCACCAATTTATGTTTTTCTTGGATCTTAATAATGAAGAACAATTTTTTAATTTAATTTTGGTCTCCTTATGGAGGCTTGAAATTCTTCTATTTCATTATGTGATCACTTTTCCCCCTTGATGATTAATTTTATTGGGGAAGTGCTTCATGGTTGTACTCCTAGATCTTTTTCCTTCTGGAATATTAGGTTCTATGACCTCTGTTGCTTTAGTGTTATAGCTGCTAATTTTTATTTTGGTTTCCCGATATTTGAATTCTTTCTGACCACTTGTAGTGTTTTTTCCATAACGTAATAGTTCTGAAATTTGACTATAATATTCCTTGTAATCTCTTTCCTGAAGTGACCAGTAGATTCTTTCAATTACTATTCAATTACTGGGCCTTCTGCTTTCTAGGACATCAGGGTAGTTTTTCTAGATAACTTCTTGAAAATTACCATCTGGGTCTTCCTTTTCACTTTTAGGTACTCCATTGATTCTAATATTGTCTTTCCTGGATCTGTTTTCCAGGCCAATTGGTTTTCCCATGAGATAGTTTGTGTCCCGCCCCCCCGCATTTTTCTATTCTTTTGAATTTTTAAAAATAATTCTTGATATCTTATAGAGTCGTTAGCTTCCACTTGCCCAATTCTAAATTTAAGAAGTTATTTTCCTTTTGTACTTCCTTTTCCATTTGACCAATTGGACTTTTTAAGGAGTATTTTCTTCAGTGGATATTTACATCCCCTTTTCCATTCAGGCAAGTCTACTTTTTAAGCAGTTTTCCATGTGATTCTCTCTTTTTTTCATAATTCTCTTACATAATTCTCATCTCTTTTTTCCAATTTTTTAAATACCATTCTTATAAGATTTTTAGAGCTCCTTTTTGAACTCTTCCTTGAGTTCTTTCTGGGCTTGAGACCACATCCCTTTTTACTTGGGGTTTTACGCATAGGGGTTTTGACATTGCTGTCCTCTTCTGAGTTTGTGTCTTGGTCTTCTCTGACACCATATTAACTTAATAAGTTTGTATTCTTTTTCTTGTTGTTTTGCTCATCATTTTTGGCCTTTTTCTGTTCTTTTAAATTTGAACTCTGCTCAGTGTCTCAGGATGGCAGTGCCTGTAGGCCCTTGCTGTTTATCTGGTGGTACACTGATATTGTCCTGAGGACCTGGGACCTTTCTTGTGTTTCTTCAGAATCTGGGGGCTATAATATGATTTCACCTTGTCTTTTAATTGGTTCTGTTTTTCTAGGATTTGCTTAGGGGTACCATGGATGTTTGAGGTGAATATAGGAGAATTACAACAACATACTGCTTACCTCACCATCTCAGCTCCCAGAACTTCTGCCTCCTTTTTTTTAAAGACATCTCTATTTTTTTCCATTGATGGGTAGGCTCCCATTTGCAGGGCATGTTATATTGATCTTATTTGCCTTTTTTTAATATAATATTCCATTACCAACAATTTCCTTGGGCTAAAGAATGACCTTGTTATTTGAATATTCATTACTTTATAGCTGAAGTTCTATTTGTAAAATTTGATATTTGTCATTAAAAGTGCAGAATTTCACTATGTCTTATAGCTCCAATCTTGGGAATTTATCTATATACCTTATATGCATTCTCTTAATGATGCTTTGCTCTCTGTATTCAGTTGTTCTGGGAAGGTTTATTTGTATTATTTCCCTACATGTTATTGGAATTTCTGGATTTGTCATATGTTTCTCAGAGACCTACTCTTTGAAGTCAATCCCTTTTTCTTGTCCCCAATTAATGATATGTTTAATGTTACTTCATTCTTTTCATCTTCTATTATATTTTCCTTTACTTCCTCTCCTTCAGTATTTTGTCTTTCTGTTCTGCTATTCTCTTTCACTTCTTTAGAGAGATTTCCTTTTTTTGTTTTCATTTGCCTTTTAAACTGTTATGGAACTTCTTAATGTTCCATGTACTCTTAAGATCCCATGTGATTTTATATTTCATAAAATATAGGATAAGTTTTCTTTATCTTATACTAATTGTTGAGAAGTTTTTCTTATCTTTAGGGATTTATTTCTCAGTCTTTCTCTTGAATGTAGGATCCTCTCTGGTGATTTATTTGCATATATTTTTGGGGTTTTAGTATGGCCTTTTCTCTTGAAATCTGTGGTATTTCAGTTTTCATTTTGAATTCCCCTGTTACTCAATTTCTGGCTCTTCTCTCTTTGATGCTGGGTGTGCCCCCCCCCCCAAGCAAGGCAGTAAGACTATCTCTGCCTCATTGTGTTGGGGTTATAGAAAATTGTAGCTCAAATTCCTCCCTTCATAGAGGGGCAAAGAACTTTCCCTAGCTGGGAAAGGGTTTCATCCTCCTTTGTATTAGACCAAGCTCAGCCAACCCTTCTCTATACCACCCTATTTATTCCAAAGAATAACTTTTCCTTTTAATAATTTAGTTCAAGTTATCTGTCACTTGTAGCATTGTTCTTGGAAATCTCTATAGCTTTAGTGACCTTTTAACTAAGGCTGGTCCACCCCCTACAGAAAAACAGCAAGTTTTTTTCAGCAACCCCTTTCTTTACCTGCTTTAGATAGATATGGTTAATCAACATTTATCTTTCCCTGAGATATGGAAGAATATATCTGGTAGTGGTAGAGTCTCTGCAGCCATGAGTGATCATAAGATTGGTCCCTGAACAACTATAAGTTAGCTTGTGTTATTACTGTAAGTGCTGATTTTAGTGAGAAGTGCTGAGTGAGGTTTAGAATTATAAAATGTCTACTTCTTTGGTGTTAACTCATAAGGATTTTTCCTTGTTGGTGTTTTGTCTTTCTCTTGTTCATTTATCTATAATTACTCTACATATCATGCCTAATTCTCCTCTCCTCCATTTTTATTTAGAAGATTGTAGAATTAAAATAGTTTGAAGAAAAAGACTAATCCACTATACTGATGATCCTTTCCAAAAGTCTAACTTTTTTTAATATCATCATTTTCCCAGATTTCCTATTTGGCTACATGTAATACACTTTTAATCTTTTTTACATCTTTTAATCTATTTCCTACATAGCTGCCATATTAATTCCTAAAACACAATTTTGACAGTGTTTCAGTCCTCTTTTCAATACAAATTCTCAAAAATTGTCAGTTTTTAAAAAAAATTATTGCAGATTAGGATAAAATACAGAATCTATATTCTTATATATTGATATACAGTGTCTCTCCAATTTGACAGCTACACACTGATTACACTTTCTCAGGAATTAAAGGTGAATATATATCACAAAGAGCAAAAGATGGAGGCATGTGATGAGTGTGAGTTGGTTGTATTCTATAGTTAATAAGGGCATATGAATCATAATCAGATTAAAAGGTTTCAAATGAATATCTTGTAAAAAACACAGGACAATTTGGTCACACAGTGAAAGCTAGCAATAATGCACAGATCATTTGATTGCCTTACTGGTATCCTTTCAATGTGAAGAGAAATGAATAAACTATAGACACTCTCTAGAGAACTTTGGGGTATGTAGAGGCATGAGTTGGTTGACCTCTGCATTGATAGCAAGAATACCAATATCAGTGATATTGACGTTACTCTTTAATGTTTGAGTTAATAGAGGTAACTGAAGACAAATGATAGATTACAGAAATAAAAGATTTCAGGCTGCTCTCAAAAGAGTGCTGGACCCTCCCCCCACCAAAAAGCAAAAAAGAGGACTAGAATTTGAATTAGAAGTTCAGACATCATCTCTACCACTTATTGCCTGATTCTGCTATTTATTATCTAATGTTGGACAAATAAGTTTACATCTCCAAGCCTCTGTCTATTTATTAGTAATATGCTAGTCTTTGACTAGATGACCACTAGGTCACCTTCATATTTTTAATTTATAATCCTATCAGTACATATCACTGTGCAGGCAAAGAATCAGAATCAGTAGATTTAAGTCAGGGGAAATAATGGCATAAAAGAAATAGATTATTGTAATAGGTAGTATATATATATGTATATATATATATATATATATTTCAAATTTGAGATCATGAAGTTAACAAGTTTTAGATGATGACAAATTTCCAAGATATTTGGCAAATCAGATAAACATGAAGGTTGTAGTAGTTGAGGAGAGTAAATAAATTGTGAGCTCAAGGTATTAGGAGATAATTGCAAGAGAAAGGGAGCAAGGAGAAAATGGGAGCCAGATGTGAGTCTATTAAGCAAAAGAAAAGTGTCATTGATTATGATAGATAATAAAGGTGTCAATGTGAAAATTCAAAAGAATAGAGTTCAAAAAAAAGATTAGTTGTTGAATAATGTAAATAGGACAGGGACCCACATATTTCCTTGTGGAACAAGAAGTGGAACCATCTTCTGCTTAATTGAAGAAAATGGATAAAGATAAAAAAGCATTGTTGGGTAAATATTCTCATCTGGACAAAACCAGGTTTTAGTTAAGGCAATAATATGGTTAGATTGCTTAAGGCAAAGATTAAGGTTATATGAGAAATACATTATAATAGAGAAGAGGATGAATGAAAGAGATCAAAAAATGTTCATTTTGTTTATTTAACCTTAGAGAAGTATTCTTTCTCCCTGGCGTCAGCCTATTTTTCAAGAATTCTAAAAATCTCATAAGGCTTTGTTATCACAGAATGGAGTAGCAAATTTTCCTGCCTAAAGTAATGAAGTTTCAAGTTTTCTAATATAGTTGGATCCTACACCAGAGAATTTGGTTGGATTGCAAGTACTTCTCATGTGCACACTCAGTTCAAGACTTCACATTTCCTCTTATAAAGAAGTTATTCCACTCAGGACAGCAATGTTATGCAGTTTTTGACATGCCAGGCATACCTCACAGACATGGATGGGCCACTAAAACAGAGGTTAATCCAAGGCTCTAAAAGTATGTTTGATTAAGAAAAAACACCAACTTTCAATTTGATGATCCACCCCGCCCCCAGCTCAGATCTCCAAATATACTTTAGAGTGATTTTTGGATGATTTTTTTTCCACTAGATTTTGAAAGGAGAAATGACTATCTGGGGAAAAGTACTTTGCAAAGTTCAAAAATGTTAATGAAATATAAGTTGCAATTTGCCTTCTATTTGAAACAAGATTCAGAGGAGTTTTTCCTCTCTTGGCTTATGGAAACTTTCCAAATCTTGAAGGATGAGGGAAGTATGTAAGGCTCATTTTTCAGATAGAGATATGTAAAGAGAAATTTGAATCAGTTTTTAAGAGAAGCAAAGAAGAAGAGAAAAGACTCAAATCTACAGGTATGCTAAATTCTGCAGAATTGGAGTTATTGTATAATCTTAGTTCACAATTTTTATATTTTACAACCAAAGTGTACTTCTCCTTAATTTCCCTCATCCAGGCAAATTTCTCCATGCTACTTCAATAGACTTTCTTTCCTTCATCCATTTATCTCCTCTAACATAGGCTCTACTCTAATTCAGGAAGTCTCTCATTTTCTAGGCTATTGTAGCAGCTTCCTAATTAGTCTTCCTGCTTCCAGTTTCTTTGTCTTTTAATCTATTTCCTACATAGCTGCCATATTAATTCCTAAAACACAATTTTGACAGTGTTTCAGTCCTCTTTTCAATACAAATTCTCAAAAATTGTCAGTTTTTTAAAAAAAATTATTGCAGATTAGGATAAAATACAGAATCTATATTCTTATATATTGATATACAGTGTCTCTCCAATTTGACAGCTACACACTGATTCTATTCTTCTCTCATATTACCACAATCCACACACATTCCAGTAAAATGGGACTGTTAGGTGTTCTTTGTTCATAACATTCTGTTTCTTAACTTTGATTTTTAATGGGTGGTCCTGCATGCCTATAATATTGCCTCTTATCACCTCCATTTCATAGAACTCATAGCTTCCTTAAAAACACAGAATCAATGACTTCTTTGTCTAACAGGAAGTCTTTCTTAATACTTCCCTTCCCCCAAATAGTTAATTGCCTCTCTCTCTTCAAATAATTTTGTTATTTGTGTGTATGATGCATTTTCTCAAAAGAATATAAACTCCTTGAATAGAAGACCTTTTCAATTTTTTTCTTTTAAACCAAGGTGTCCTAAAACAGTACAAAACACATAGCAGGCACATTGTTAATGTTTATTACATTAAATTATATAACAATGTAAAAGAGGTGATTTAAAAATGATGGTTTTGGTATTTTGTATCATCTTAGTGAAGAAATTAAAGCTTCTCTTATTATAATCACTCATGTGGGTTATTTTGGAGCCTGTGGTACATAAAGCCCAGTGAATCCCAATAACTTGTGCATATTTACTTTCCCCATTTATTGATTCCTTAAAAGTAAAGCAAATGATCCACATTTGCTTAATAAAATCCTTTGCTTCATTTTTCTCATCCCATTTACTGATTTATAATTTTCCAGTATCTAAAATGGGATAGCTATGGTAGTAGATTTATTGTTGGGTCTGGACACAGAAAGAGTCTTCTCTCTTGAGTTCAAATCTGGGCTCAAATACTTAATAGCTGTATGGGGACAGTCACTTAACCATGTTACCTCAGTTTCCTCATTTATAAAATTAACTTCAAAAGGACATGACAGGGGCAGCTAGGTGGTACAGTAGATAGAGCACTGGCCCTGGAGTCAGGAGTACCTGAGTTCAAATCCGACCTCAGACACTTAATAATTACCCAGCTGTGTGGCCTTGGGCAAGCCATTTAACCCCATTTGTCTTGCAAAAAAAAAGACATGACAAACCATTCCAATATCTTTGCCAAAAGGACCCCAAATGGAGTCAGAAGTGATTGAAATAACTGAACAAACAACAAAATAATTATTTCCAGGACCATACAAGTATCTTCACTATCCACATACATTAGAGACACATGGAATACTCACTTTATCTTTTTCTATGCCTTTTTTATATAGTAACTTCTAGAGATTAAATCAAAATATATTAAGAGTTTATTCTGTACTATACATAAAGTGATGAATAGGCAGTCTCTTCCATTGTAAATGATAATTTAACTGTCATTTGGATTATCACAGCAATCATTACTCTCCCTGAGGAATATGGTCATTTTGGGAACACTTTAAGACTCATGTGGCATTGACTAAAAATTTTCAATGTTCCAAAATGCTAAAATTATGTAAATTCCTCAATACTTGAAGAGTTACTTCCCTCTGGAGCATTAAGGGAATGCACTCTAGATGTCTTAAATTCTATTGTAATTTAATGTACTTAAGGATTAAAGTAGTTTTAAATAATTTTCATTTACTTCATTAAATATTTCTCAATATATTTTAAAAAATTAGTCTTAATCTTTTGAAATTTTGAACTCCAAATTCTCTTCTACCCCCCCACTTTCCCTGACATTAGTAAAGCAAGGATCATGATATCAATTATACATATAAATGCATATAAAAATATTTCCATATAAATCTGTGTAAAAATACACAGAAAAAATTAAGGCAAAAGAATGAATTTAGTTTATTACATCTTTCTTTGGAGATAAATAGCATTTTTCATCGTGGGTCCTTTGGACTTAGATCATTGTTTTCATTGGAATTCTAAATATTTCACATTTGAAAATTTCTTATACTTTTATTATGATATACAATGTTCTTTTGGTTCTCTCACTTCTCTTGTTGTTGTTTGTCCTTCATTCCCAAAGACCATGGAGGTGATTCCATGATAAGCCCATGAATTGGATTTGAGTCAGGGAGTGCTGTGCTATCACCAGTCTCACTTTCTCCTCCATAGCCAGGTATAAACCAGGTTGACTGGAGATGGCCCTAGATGCAAGGCAATCAGGGTTAAGTGACTTGCCCAAGGTCACACAGATAGTAAGTGGCAAATGTCTGAGACTGGATTGGAACTCTTGGCCTTCTGTTCCAAGGCCAGTGCTCTATTCACTGCACCATCTAGCTTCCCTCACTTGACTTTGTATCAGTTCATAGAAATTATCTCAGGTGTTTTTTTCTAAAGCTATCCTACTAATAATTTTAATAGTATAATAATATTCTATCATAATCATATACCACAATTTGTTCAACTATTCCCCAATTGATGAACAGTCTCTATTTCATTGTCACCATAAAAAGTATTGCCCTAAATATTTTGTGCATATAGGTCTTTTTGCTTTTTCTTTAATCTCTAGTAATGTATTTCTAGGTCAAGCACAATGCAAAGTTTTATAGACCTCTGGACATTCTACAGAATGATTATAATACTTCACAAGTCTACCAACAGTACATTAATGTCCCTACTTTTCCTCTTCTGCTTTAGCATTTTTATTTTTCTTTTATTTTGCAAGTTAGCCAATTTGATAGGCATAAGGTGATACTTCAGAATTGTTTTAATTTGCATTTTAACATTTTTTATTTGACTATAGCTAGTTATGCTTTCTTCATTTGAAAAACTGCTTATTCATTTCCTTTGACATTTAGAAATTGAAGAATGGTTCTTATTTTTATCAGTTTAACTACATTACATATACCTTTGAGAAATAAAGCTTTTATTTGAAAAACTTTAGTAAAATATTTCCTCAGTTTAATGTTGACTGCATTGTTTTGTTTTGTTTTTTTTAATGCAAACCCTTTTGATTTAATGTAACCAAAACTATCCATTTTACTTCCCATGGTACTTTCTATCTCTTTTTTGGTCATAAACACTCCCTTATTTATAGATCTGACAGATATAGATGTTGCTTCCCTAATTTACTTACAATATCACCATTAATTTTTAAATCTTTACCATTTTTAACCTTATTTTGGCATATGATGTGAGGTGTTGTTCTATTCCTAGTCTTTGCCAAGCTACTGTCTAAATTTACTAACAATTCTTCTCAAAAGGTGAATACTTACCTCCAAAATTTGGATCTTTGCATTCATCATGATCATTTACTACTGTGTATCATGTTTATCAAGGCTGTCCAACCTTACTTTTAAAAGTTTTTTATTGAAACAATAGTAAATATATTTTGATTTACCATTTTAGTTAGAGTTCTGCAGTCAGTCAACTTCATTCCTCAAGCATTTAGTAAACCCTCAGGGGACCACATAAAATCTCACTATGGGCTGCATTTTGGATGTATTTCATCAGTTCTACTGATCCACCATTATATTTCTTAGTCTTTATCAGATCATTGTGCTTATTGTAACTTTGAAAAATAATTTGAAATTGTTAACTGCAAGTCACTTTCACTTTTTTCATTTATTCCATTGATATTCTAAACATCTTTTGTTCTTCCAGATGAATTTTGTTATTTTCTAGGTTTTATTTTCTGGTTTACTATTTTATTAAATAAGTAAATGAATTTAGACAGATAGAATTGTTTTTTTAATTATATTCACCCAGCCTACACATGAGCAATTGATATTTCTCCAAAGGTTTAGATCAGACTTTATTTGTGTGAAAAGTATTTTGTAATTCTATTCATGTAATCCCCTGGTCTGTTTTGGTGAGTGGACTACAAAATATTTTGTACTGTCTGCAGTCATTTTAAGTGGAATTATTCTATCTCTTCCAGCTGGTTTTTTATTGGTATTATATAAAAAATGTTGTGATATATGTGAAGTTATTTTATATCTACAACATTACTAAAATTGTTCATTGTTTCAACTATTTTAGAAGATTTTCTAGGGTATTCTTAAGGATACTATTATATCATCTAAAAAGAGTGAGAGTTTTGTTTTCTTAGTGCCTTTTTCCTCTTTAATTTCTTTTTTTTGTCTTATTCTATAACGAGCATTTCTAGTATGATATTGAGTAATAGTGGTGACAGCGAACATCCTTGCTTCATCCTGATTTTATTGAGAAGGCTTCAAGTTCATCTTCCTTACATATAATGCTTACTTATGTTGTGTAGGGGTTTTTTTAGATGCTACTTAGTTTTTTAAGGAATGCTCCATTAATTCCCATATTTTCTAGTGTTTTTTTAATTGGAATATATTATAGTTTATCAAAAGTTTTTTTCCTGTATCTATTGAAATAGTTATATGATTTTTGTTGTTTTATTATTTATGGGGCCAAATATGCTGCTAGTTTTTCTAATATTGAATGAGCCCTATATTTCTTGTTTAATACTACCTGTTAAGAGCGTATGATCTTTGTAATAAATTGCTATAATACCTTTCCTAGTATTTTATTTTAAAATTTTTTATCCATATTCACTAGGGAAATTATTCTATATTTTTATTTTTATGTTTTTGTCTCCTCTGTTCAGATATATTTGAGACATAAAAGGATATAATAAGAATAAAGTCCAAGTATTGCCCACCTATCCTCTCCAAATTGAAAACACTACCGTTTGCACCTCTTTTATGTGATAATTTCCCCTATTTTTTACTCTCTCTCTTCTCCCAGTATCTTCTTATTTTTTAGTCATCTATTAGATCATCCAAAAATAATAGACTTACTCCCATGCTCTATATTTGAGCTTCTCCTAACTTCTCTAATAATTATGAAGTTCTTGAAATTTACCATATCTCATTTTCCCCTGCAAACAATTCAATGTTACTGAATTTATCAGTTCTCTTTCATGTTTAACTTTTTAATCCTTAAGTCTTATTTTGAAAGTAATTAACTAGTTTTTTATCAGGAATTTTGGAAAGCCCTCTATTTCATTAACAATCCAGTTTTACCCCTGAAGGATTATGCTTAATTTTGCCAGGTAGATTATTCTTGGTTTTAATCCTCGTTTCTTTGTTTTCTGAAGAATCAGATTTTAATCCCTCTATTCCTTTAATGTGGTAACTGCAAGATCTCATGTGATCCTGATACTACTTCCCCAATATTTGAATATTTTCTTTCAATTTGCTTTCAATATTTTGCTCCTTGATCTGGGAACTCTTGTATTTGTTTATAACATCCCTTAGAGTTTTTATTTTAGATTCTTTTTCAGGTAATTATGGGTAGATTCTTTCCATTTTTTATTTCATCCTTACTTGGTAGGTTTTTCTTGGTTGTAATCCTAGATCCTTTTTCCTTCAAGAGTATTATATTCTGAGTCTTAAAATTTAGCCTTAAGAATGTCTTACCATGACCATTTGTTGACTGTTACTCCAGAATTTGATATGAAGTGTCATTTTAAAGTTGCTTGGCGGGGAATATGGGGAGTGATCAACTGAAGCATTTCTTCTACTCTGCCATTTTGGTTTCAGATTAACCTCTTAAGACTTCTATTATTTTCTAATATATTATACTATCCAAAGAGGAGAAACAGCATGGTTTTAGTACAAGAGTAATACACTGGCATTTGGAAGACCTGAGTTCTAGTCTGAGCTCTGTAACTAAATATTTTTGTTGCTTCAGGTGATCCAAACAATATTTTTGTGCTTCAGATTTTTTTCCTGGGTGTTTTCTTTTTCTTTCTCTGGTTGGGGATAATGTAGTCCATAACCAATCAAATACAGTTGTCTTGAATCTCTGGACTACCAAGAAGAGCTGCTTGTTCAAGGTTGTTCATCTCATAATGTTGTTGTTGATGTGTACATTGTTCTCTTGGTTCTGCTCCCTTTGCTCAGCAGAAGATCCTATAAGTTATTCCATGCTTCTCTAGAGTCCAATCTTTTATGGTTTCTTATAGAACAATAGTATTCCATAATATTCGTGTACCATAACTTGTTTAGCCATTTCCCCAAATGTTGGCCATCTCCTCAATTTAAAATTCTTTGCCACTTAAAAAAAAAAGCTGTCATGAATATTTTGGAACATAGGACTTTTTCCATTTTTTATAATTTCTTCTGGATGTAGACCTAGAATTGGAATTGCTAGGTCAAAGGACATGAACAGTTTTATTGCTCTTTGGGCATAGTTCCATATTGCTCTCCAGCTCCTAACCTCTTATGACCATTCTCTATATAGCTATCAAGATAATCTTCCTAATAAACCATTAAGACCATATTTCTCTTTTTCCTGAAAATCATTCAGTGGCTTCCCAATTACTTTCCAAATAAAATTTAAATCTTCTCATCTTTCTTACAAGTCCTTTAATAATTTGGTTCCTATATGCCATTTCTAGCCTAATCTCATAGTCTACTAATTCTTTTTTTAAAAGTCTTATTTAGGTCAATGGGGTTAAGAGTGACTTGCCCAAGGTCACGCAGGCAATTATTGGGTTTTTTTTTAGTTTTTTGCAAGGCAATGGTGTTAAGTGGCTTGCCCAAAACCACAGACACATTAGAGGTATGACTTGAACTCAGATAGTCTTGACTCCAGGGCCAGTGCTTTATCCACTGTTCCACCTAGCTGCCCCAGCCTACTCATTCTTGAATTCAGTGTCCTAGGTAATCTGGACTTTTCTTGCTTATCTTGATTTTTTTCCTCATGTCATCTCCTATGACTGA
Organism: Macrotis lagotis; assembly: GCF_037893015.1. Lineage (NCBI taxonomy): Eukaryota > Metazoa > Chordata > Mammalia > Peramelemorphia > Peramelidae > Macrotis > Macrotis lagotis. The sequence goes on along the minus strand of NC_133659.1, from coordinate 140,910,614 downwards.
AATGTGCTCCTTTAATCCACTTTTCAAGCATTTACCTGTTAAATTGTCTCCCTCCCTGAAAGATCAATCAGTCTCACCACTGACAAAATCTTCTCTAAATCCCCATATACCTACTCCCATCTGAAACTAATTGTGTTTTCCTAATACTTTGAATCTATTCTTTGGACATATTACTTCCTGCTTTGTATTCTAATTATATGTGCACAGAGGATCATAGATTTAGAGCTGAGAAGTCATTGATCCTAATAGAAGAGGAAACAATCCCAAAGAAGTTAAACGATTTGCTCAATATCCATATAGTTATTTATCCTTTCTTGAGGAGAGCTAGTGACATCCAAAGGATGATGGACTTATACATAAATTGGATTTAAGTGAAGCAGAGATGTTCAGTCATCAGCCTCACTCTCTACTTCAGTGTAGTGGAAGTACAGTGGGAAGAAAAATGTCAAAAAAAAAACTAATGATGATCTAGGATGTACCAAGGTCCTAAGATATTACTGTGCCAACACAGAGAGAAAATTAATGAATAATCCATTCCTCATCCTGCATAAATCAGGACCCCATGAAGTATGAGTATAATCCAGATTTTGACTGAGATATTAACTATTCTTCTATTATAAGAAGATTAATAGTGGATTTTGTTTATTTTATTTTTGCAGGAAAATATTGTCCTCAAATATAATGAAATGAGGTCTTTGCTCCTTTTATGGTTTGTTAACTGCTATGAGAATACTAGAACCCTTAAGGTGTAAATAAAGTATTCCATCATTTTAACAAACCAAAAATAGCATTCTACCCTAATATCATTCTAAGACTCACTGCTTTTCCATTTCCTAGAGGGAAGTGGTTGACATAAGAGTATTCTTTGGGCTCTTTAGCAAATGATGGACAACCCCTGGAGGACTTTTAAATAATGAAGGGGGGGGGGAGACTTTTTTTTGTTGTGGCAGTAAAATTTGTTACACTTAATATAAGTTTATATTGGGAGTGGAAGAAGGAGGTAAAAATGAAGGAGATGATTTAGGATTCCAAAAATTGCTTGTAGAAGGTTTTTACTGAAAATAAATCTCTCTTGGGACCTTAGTTTGTTCTGAAGAATAATATTACAAAATCCAATGTTGCACAATAAAAAAGGCAAGAGCAAGGGAAGATTGATGATGATGATTCTTGGCAGTTCATTTAAACTGGTATGTTCACTTGGCCTTGTTTTTAATACTAGGATGCTTTATGTTCCTGTTTCTGCCTATATGAACTAAATTGAGTTAAACATTACAATCTTAACTCTATGCAAAAATCATCATTCAGGTCCTGGGATTCTTTGAATGATCAGGCAAGATAGAGAATGGGAGATTGGGGAGAAGAGAGCAAAACAAAAATACTCTGAGGTCTTTGCAGACACATTCAGGAGAAAGTTTGATTAAAATGAACTGTTAGCCAAATGAGAAGCCTGTCTAATCTTAGATACATAGAAAATAAATGACTTCCCAAGATCCCTTGCTCTTGGGGCCCCATCCACTAACAGAAATATAGCAATTGCCTGGATTGGTCTGATCTGCCACGTTAACGGCAGAACAAGAGAGGGAGGAATTTGGTCGCAAGGCCCCTTTGGCATCAGAATCAGTGGGAGAGGAAATTAATAAATGGTCTATTCCTCCCTGTGCATAGACTTGAGGGCCCCACAAAGCATAAGCATGATTCAGATTGAGATGTGTGATAGTAACTGTATTTATAGCTATAGATATATTAGTGTTATATTTTGTTTGGGGATTTTATTTTTAAGGATGAAAAGTTTTCTTTTTTCTTCATCATTCATCTCATTTTTTTAGTTTTGGTTATATATATATATATATATATATATATATATATATATATTATGGTTATTATTCATTTGTGATATTCTGAAAACTACTTTCTTTCCCTTCTCTGAACAGAGTGAAATGAGCTCTACTGTAATGGGCTATTTTAAAATTTTTTTGAAGCAGTAACAAAATAAATAATATAGCTAAACAGGAATGGGTAAAACATCTTTTAGAACATTATCCTCATCACTAGTACTTAGTTAAGACTTTTAGCACTTTAAGTCTGCAAAGTGCTTTATATACATTTACTCAATTTGACCCTCACTAAGACTCTGGAAGTGTTACTATTATTTCCACTTTGCAAACTGAGTCTGATAGAGATCAAGTGATTTACCCAGAGCTAGGGAGTATTTCAGGTAGAATTCAAATTCATGTCTTGTTGACTAAGATCAGCCCTCTCTTCACTGTATTATCTAGCTAGCTGCATCTCACAATTACCAAAGACACCTACACTCTTTAGTTTGTTATTCATTTACATAAATGGAAATCTTTCTTTTTAAAAATGTCCATTAAAAAGAGATTTCTGATTACATTAAGCTGAATAGCAACAAAGGTAAAGAAGAAATCACATTCCTTATCCTAAAGAAAATAAAAGATGTGGTCTGGCAAATGTCCTATACAATAAAATGTTTCTCCAAAAGAAACTAGGCTAGCTGTCCTCCTCAAAATTAGAGAGGATAAGTAAGCCATCTAGAAGAAAAATAGGATTGAAAGCTACCTGCCTTATATGTCTTTAAGAAACTAGATTAAAGTGAGGAATTAGGGATCTGGTAGATGGATAAAGGATATTATTCAATACACTTTTAAGTGCCTACTTCATGCCAGCCATTTTGCTGAATATTGACAATAAAAGATAAAAATAAATTTATCTTTGATCTTAAAAATTTATATCTTATTATAGAAATGTGCCCTGTTTGTTTGATTTTTTTCTTTTTTACAGATAATCTCTAATTCTAAAGATGAATTCAAAACACTGAAGATCAAGTTCTAACAGATATAAGACCTTAGGTACAAAGTTAGACTTGACTGATTTATTATCATAGGAGGAAGTATGGTGAAGTGAAAGAGGTTAAGGTTATAGAAAAAGAGATCCAAAGTTTTGTGTTTGGGGACAAAGCACTTAATTTTCCTTGGGATCAGTACATATTCTCTAACTTTCCAATTCTTGTTCTGAGAACTATAACCAAATCAATACTATTATTGCTACTGGAAAGGGAAAATTAGAAAAGACTAATAGTCTTTCCAGGACTTCTTGAACCAAAGCAATCTTCCCTGGCCAGCACTGCCCTAATTGTTTTATCTCCCCTTAAAAGATGATAAGTCACTTGAAGTCAGGGAATGTCTTGCTTTGATTCTTATGTCTTTAACACAGTATTTTATATATATAATAAGGGCTTAATAAGTGATTTTGCATGTAATCATTTCTTTCCTTATTTAAAGTGTATTGCAATATTCTCACACCTAAATGTAAATTTTAGTTGCCCTTTGAATCACACTCAATTCCAAAATCTTGAGACTCTAGTGTAGACTTAAAGACATAATACAAATAGTGATGTAAAGATTTGCCTTATTTTTGGACAGAAGTTTGACATTTTTAAATGAATATGACAGTTTCCAAAAGCAAAACATTCAAATCTTCTCTTTTCCTTTTCAGTTGTGTTCAGCTTATAGTCTGTTTGCAATGTCTGTCTAATAATATCTATATATAATCTATCTTTATGGGTGTACATATATTCAAAGAAAGGCCAGATGAATGGAAGGAAGGGAGAGAGAAAGGGGGGAGATAAGGAGAGGCAAAGAAACTCTAGGTTGCTTATTAGATGATATTTCAGTCTGCTCAATAGGTATTTCTTGACAACAAGGGAAAGGGGCATTATTTATCCATTTGAGTTTTTGTGACTGGGGAACTCTTCCAGGAGGCTCCAGAATATTCCAGAGTTTGGTGAAATCAGTACAATGATTGGCCAATAGAAGCATCTAGATAGCTGACTATTTTTAGGAAATCTCTGCTTGGACTTGAACTCTACACTGGAAATACTTTATCAAAGTGGTAATTAAATGATCTTATGAGACTTTTTTATGTGTGCTTCTATCTCTTCTATAAGCATATTTAGGATGCATAGACATGTCCTTATGTTGAAAAGTGTCCAACTATAAAAGTCATTAAGAATTTTTCTTTCTTCTGTCTTTTAATTGTCCTCCTTCCAGTTTTATCTTTAAACATCCTAAGAATAATTATGCTTAGTTTGATCTCTTGTAAAACTTCTATAAAATAGATTTTGCCTCTAGTACTGTTTACAAGGTGATACAGTGGATAGAGTCTCAGACCTGGAGTCAGAAAGACTGATCTCCGTAAGTTTAAATTTTGTTTCAGACACTTATGGACTGTGTGACCCAGGGCATGTCACTTAACCCTGTTTGCCATAATTTCCTCATCCAAAAAATGGTGTGGAAAAGCAATGACAAACACTTCATTTTGACAAAGGAAACCCCAAATTGGGTCATGAAGAATGAGACACAACTGAATCAACTAAACAGCAATTTCTTTCTATTTTTAACTACTGAATAACTTTTTGCTATCTTTTATAAGGTCTTACAAATAAGGTTATTTATTAAATTGGAGTCATAATTGACTGTCCCATCTCTCTCTACTTTTCAAGGAAATTAAATTAAAAATATAATCTTATTTTAGGGATGGTACATTTGCCTCTAGAATTAAGATGGAATAATAACCCTATCTCATTAGTTGTATATAATACCATAAGTTTCATTAAGAATAAAGGTGGGAGGAGTGCCTTGGTGGTGCAGTGGATAAAGCACCAGCCCTGGAGTCAGGAGTACCTGGGTTCAAATCTGGTCTTAATAATCACCTAGCTGTGAGGCCTTGGGCAAGTCACTTAAGCCAGTTTGCCTTGCAAAAAAACCCTAAAAAAAAGGTATAAAGGTGGGGGCCAGCCAGGTGGTGTAGTGGACAGAGCATCAGCCCTGGAGTCAGGACTACCTGAGTTCAAATTCAATCATGTAATAATTGTCTAGCTGTGTAACCTTGGGCAAGTCATTTAACCCCATTTCCTTAAATAAATACTTAAAAAAAATAAAGGTAAATGATGTTAAGACTAAAGCCATCATAGAATAAATTCTACAACTACCTAGTTACTAGAATGAGAACTAGACTTGCAACATTGCCTGTTTTGAGTAAAATCTTTCTAAAGTGACCTCAGCCATAGGGATCTCATGAAACAGAATGATTATGTGATGGTATTAAATCTAGGCTTAAATTCATGAATATTTTCTTTTCAAATTGATTCAATAAAATGCTAGTAGAATAATATCAGAATATAAATTGTCAGACACTCTTGAGATCCATGTTGTTGTTATCCAGTCATTTCAGTTATGTCTGATTCTCTATGATGCCATTTTGAGTTTTCTTGGCAAAGATTCTGGAGTAGTTTGTTATTTTCTTCTCTAGCTTATTTAACAGATGAGGAACTGAGGCAAGCAAAATTCAGTGACTTGTTCTACTAAGCACAGCTTGTTAGTGTCTGAGGCCAGATTTGAATATAGGAAGATAAGTCTCTCTAATTTGAAGCCCAGTATCCTATTCAATCTGCTACTCAACTGCCCTATCCCCCTCCCCCCCACCCAGAGATTTATTTAAAAAAACATTGAATGTACCATTCTGTATATTCGTAACCATTTCTTTTGCATGTGTTCATGCATATGTGTGTATGCTCAAATATATGTCATAATGCTAATAATCAATTAATTCTTTCTCAGGTGAATCCTAATCTTCTTATTAATTTAAATAACTTTTGATCCTTGTTACAAAACTGACATTAAGATAGGAATCAAGGAAACAATGGTTAACTGTGAAAGACAAGAACAAAAGACTCTAAAAATGCCTAGGAAGTTGAAACAGCTAGCACAAAGACAAAGACTAAACTCAGCCTTACATGATGATGATGATGTTTGTCCTTCTTTCTTGCAGACCATGCCATTAGGGGCCATGATGCCATGACAAGCATGTGAACTGAATTTGAGTGGGGGGGTGCTAAATCACCAGCCTCACTTTCTCCTCCAACATGTTCTGGTTCTAATTGTCAGATATGGATCAGGATGACTGGAAGTAGCACTGGTTGCAATCATGGTTAAGTGACTTGCCAAGGTCACACAGCTAGGGCCAGATTCAAATACTCCTCTTCCTAACTTCATGGCCAGTGCTTTTATCTACTGTGCCTCCTAGTATATCTTACTTAAGAAAACATTAGCAGATCCCAGCATTTCTAAATATATGCTTTTATTGACTTTACTTTCAATTAGGACTCCACAAAATACTTTCACTACTTTTTCTTCTAAGTATGTACTGTATTCCTTTTTTAATAAAATAACAATGAGTCCTTTATATCTGTCCTAGATAGCTAAAGGGCAGGACCAATTTCAACTTGATTGAATAGAATAAAGATTATATCAAATATAGAGTTTCAAAATAGTTTATGACAAATGTTATGCTTTTAGAATGAATATATTTGCCAATTCCTTAGATATAGACTTGTTAGTAGATGATATACACTAATACTTATCATGGCAAGATTATGTTAACTATATAAGAAGTGAAACTGTCCTGAAAGCTATGGTTACAGATTTATTATATCTGTGACAATATTATAGGTCTGTTATGATCTTTTATGTGAGAAATTGTATAAACATTGCCTGTTTTGTTTCTCATCTAGAGACTAGTAGACCTAATACTATGTGTCAATATAAACATACAAAAATGACATGAATGAAAAAGCATTTATTGATGTTATTACTTTATTGATTGATATTTTAGTTTTCCAATTACAGGTTATGAAAGTTTTTTTAACATTCATCAACTTGCATATTTTTTTCTACCATTCTCTTTTACAACCCCCCATCCCCTCAGCAGTGAACAGTCTAGTAAGAGTTGTAAGTGTTCATTGCATTTAACATGTTCACATATTAGTGGTAAAGACAGAAAATCATGAAATAGGAAGGAAAAACTTGAGAAGTTTTTTAAAAAGTGAACATAGTATACATTCACATTCTGTGGGGTTTTTTGTTTTGCTTTGTTTTCCTCTAGATGTGGATGGTGTTTCTGGTCTCCCAGGTTTGTCCTAGATCTCTGAACTGCTAAGAAAATAACACTATTACTACAAGTGTTAAAAATAGTGCTAAATCCTGGGGATACAATAACACAAGGGGAGACAGTTTCTGTCCTCCAGAAGCTCCTCCCAGTGGCCAAGGAAGGATCTTTTGGTTGTAAAAGTCAGAAGGATGATAAGTAGAGCTATAGGACAGGAGACTAAATACAAATTTTCCAAGAAAAGTGGTTGTATTTATTTAATTTTGGTCTAGAATTAGAAAGGGGATGGGCAGGTGGAGAGTTGACTGCATATTGTCTGATGTAAAGTTGGCTGAGATATAAGTACTAAGTTTGGGGTAAATTGCCAAAATTATAATAGATTGGAGAATTATACTGAGGTAATTTTTTTCCCTATTTTTCTCAAGTTGACTCCAGATCTTAATACTGTAATATTTTTTTAAGTTTCACAAAAACATTTATTTTAAAAATTTCATATAATGAGGGGTAGTCATCAGGAGATGGGAGATGCTTAGTGGCTGTCACCTATCACCTCTATACATGTTTCTGACATCAGAAAGTAACAGAGCTACTGTTAGTGTTTGAAGTGTTTTAGTCTCCTTGGTGGTAAAAAAAAAAAAACAAACTATGCATGAATGAAATCAGTGTTTGGATGAAGAAAGAATACCTCATATTGAAAAGTAATAGAAATGTTGCTACTTTTGTGTGTATAAAATGTGTGTATGTGTTTTGACAGTTTTTTGGAAACTACAGCCTATTTCTTTATGAAACCAAAAATGGGAGAGAAGGAAGTGTCCCCAAATGTTTTCTTCAGCCTCTGGCATGAATTCAGTTCTGACTTTAAAGATTTCTGGAAAAAAGAGAACAAACTTATTCTTCAAGAAAGGTAGGTTGTTTTCATTTGAACAAAGACATTTTAAAACTCATGTTTTATTAGGTGTGACACCACTAAGTTTGCCAGCTTTTATAGACTTGAAGCCGAATGACTCTTTACAAGGGATAGACTAAGAGGGCTGCTGAGAATTGCCAAAAGGTAGAGTTCAGACAGGCCAGAGAAAAGGAAAAGTTAGGATGCTGATATAGAGTAGCTGAAATGAAGACCAGCTCGGATAATAGTCTGGGGGGGGGGTCAGAGGAAATGTCTTTAGATAATTGTGAGACGGAATCAAATTTAGATGAAAAACACTGATGGAATTTAATATTGGGAGATAAATTTTTCAATATAAAGCACTGTAGAAACATTATTTGCCCTTTTCGTGTTTTGACAGTATTGACATCAATGTTTGCATTTCAGAATTAGTCTGAAGATCATGAAAAGCATCACTGACCAAATATTTTATAATTTTAAAACCTTTTGTCCCATACTATATTTCCTAGAATAACTCTTTTTGGGGTTGGGAGGAGGGAATGGGGTTCTATGTGAACATATGAAATAAAATACAGGTCAATGAGTTTATGAAATCACTGAGGAGCCTTCTGTTCACATGCAGCCTAATTCAATATTGAGTCATGAAGAAATCTAGACCTCCCAGTGTGTTATATCCAGAAATAACTGTGTCTTGTGGGAAGGAGCAAGGGAAATCTAATATGCCCTATACAACCAAACCAAAACCAAACCACTTAGTGTGCTTTCTAATAACTCTCTACCAACAGTGGCTTTGCCTAAGATCTCTAGAAAACTTTCAGTATCCCAATGGACCTTGTTCATCAGTACTATAAAATTCCCTAATGCTTTGCTTACTTGAAATAATAATCATCCACTTGATTTTCATTTGTAAAGAAACATTAAGACATCACTTTACATCAGTGGGAACAAGCAAGAGAGATACTATATCCTTTTGTTACAGAAAGAATCTTGCACTTTGTTGTGAGATAAAACATTATTTTTGAGCAAAGGGAAATGTGAAAAATAATTGGAATGGGTTGCAGAAGGAATACAAAGGAAAGAAAAAATTAAGTGATAACTTTCAAATAAGAATATCAAAATGTAAACCAGTATATACAGACTAATATGTTAGAATTTTAATCACAAAGCTATTTAGATGAGATAGAAAAGGACAGTTAGGAATACTAATAATGATCATAACACCTTGAATTATTTCACATTTCCTAACAGAATTAGGAGGCATATGGCATAGAAAAAGATAGATTCATAAAAAATTATGATGTGATAAAAGATTTCAGAGATTGGGAAAGTGGAAGCTGAACCCTTCAGGATGATGACAAGATCAATGGTATAACTATTTGTGTATAGCTGAGATGCATTAAAGAAGTTTGTTTTGGGAATTGACTAAATTGAGGAATTGGGAAGGTGAAGTATTTGAGAGAGGAACTATATAATTATATCTATATATCTAAATAAATAGATTATGGATATACGTGTGTGTATTTAGACAGAGAAGTTCCAAATAAGTGTTGGAATTGTGAAGGGGAGTCAAGACTATAAAAGTTGAACTCCATTGAGGAAGAAAAGAGAATGTCCTAGAGATAAGTAATCATCCCAAGAATCTGAATTGGATAAAACATTTGGATTCTTCAAAGTAGCATTGTTTTTCTGAAAATGGTAGTAGAAAAAGATTCTGGAAGTCCCAATGGGAAGCAAATATTGTGCTCCCACTGAATCAAAGTAGTTTGGGGGTATGAAAGCAAACTCACCCAGTAGTAGACTAGGTGGCAACAGAAGCAATATCAGGAGAAATCCAGATCTCAATGAGTGCCAACCACGTTCAGGATTAAAATTAAAGTAAGTAAATTATGGATCAGAAATTCTGGAAAGCACAGTGAAATAAATTGGAACAGCTGGAATCAAACATTAGAGTGGTGGGGGTAAAGTGATTAAGGAAAGGGGAGTGGATACTTTGACCTTTAGAATAGACTCTATATATCTGTAGCTAGCCAGGGATTCACAGTCCCTGAGATAGAATATGTAAAGTTCAATGGAATGTGAGTGCGTTAACCATTGAGGAATGAGTACTGGCAGAGTATAAGTGATTGGATAAATTTCTGTCAATGGAATAATATGATCAAATCATTTAGTACTTCTACTGAAGTCCAACCTCCTTGCAGGTTGGTTTGTTGTATTTTTGGAGGTACTAATATGAATGTCTCACAGCAGGCAGGAGCAGAAAAAAATGTGTAGAAACCTAGTTTTAACTTGATTGCAATGGAAGAAGACATGGCTGGGAAGAGGGATAGATCGGGAAGGGGTATTGTCCAGTCTAGTCTCTCTAAAAAATCCCAGGAGGCCTCAGAGAAACATAGACAAAGAAAGTCAGAAGGGAGATGGGCTTGGTTTTGTCCTAGGGTAGATCTGTGAGAGGTCTATAAGGGAATTAAGAAAAGTTGGGGAGCTCAAGTTTACATGTGGAAAATTAAATCATAGTTATGTTAGGTGACTTTCTCCAAATAAAACTTGTCATTGTCAAGATTGAAAATAGAAATATGCTGATTTTAGTGTTTCCAGTCTTCACATTCTTTATTTCTCATATGACCTCCATCCCACAGTAACCTGTCCCTAATCTCCTAAATGTAGTACCCTCATGACTTCTAGAGATCCATATCAAACCATGGTATCAGAAAAGGATCTGAAAATCATTATGTTTAAAGTGAATGAAAATGAAAGAAAAGAGTCTGAAATGTTTCTGATCCTACTGAATAACTAGAGTCTACAATATGCATGTCACCAGGAATACAAAGGCAAAATCAAAAGCATTTCTGTCCATTTTTCTAAGAGGAAAAATATATGATAGATAAGACAAGATCATTTGAGAGGGGAAAGAGCACCAATAGGTAGTAAGTTCTGTCAAGTCCTAATTAGGAAAAGACAAATTAGCTTTGTTTTGAAGGATGCTAGAGATTCTAAGGGGTAGAAGTGAGGAAGGACTGCATTCCATGTGTGAGGGCCATCCTGGAAGCAGTTGGGAAGTTAATTAGGCTATATTCTAAGAGGTCAAACAGGAACATTTTCATTTTAAAAAGAATCAGAATCTCAAGGTAAGGAATTACATTTTCATGGTAGAATTTCAGATAATAGCTAGAATTTGGAAATATGTTTTATTGATTATTGTTCTTGTTTGACATTTCTAAAATCTTTGAAATTATCTCATTGAAATAGTCACCTATGCTTACTATAAGATGTTTATGGTCAGTTTAGTAACCCTCTCAGGGGAAAAAACTGAGAATCCTAAATGTCCTGGGCAAAGTTCCTTAGTACTACAGCTTATGCATCATATGTTCCTCATTAGAAAGAACTTCAAATATGATGTTATCTATCAGTAATAGTTCAATATTTTTTGAAATCTTACTATATTGATATGCCAAGAGCCAGCTTTCCTCAGGTTACAGAATTACTATTTCTCTTTAAGTGGTTTTCTTGGATGCTTCTGTCTGGGTTTGGCATGTGGACAATCTTGCCACAGGCTCTCAAGTATGTGAATTGCAGACTTTCCTGAGAATTTTTCCTACCTAAAAACAGTAGTGTGAGCCAGGCAGGAGAAAGTTGGTGGAATATGGGTCTGCATGTTGACTTTTGACCTCAGATATTTACTAGCTATGCAAACCTGGTCAAGTCACTTACCCTTGGCCTGCCTCAGTTTCCTCAACTGTAATAGCACCTACCTTTCAGGGTTGCAATGAGAATCAAACTAGATAATATAATAGATAAAACACATTGTCTGACACTTGCTTAACAAATACTTCCTTCTGCCTCAGTATACCCCTTACAACATATTACTCATTTTGGCCCACTTTTAACTAATTGCTGTGAGAAAGAAACCCCTATGACTGAAGTCATACTTTTTCAAAACTTTTCTCTTTTTTTTGTAAGCTGCACAAATATATCCTACACTTGGCAACTAAAAGAACATTTCTTTTGATATTGTTTTGTTGCTTTTGTTTCTATTTATTTATTTATTTATTTTCCAATAGCATGCAAAAGATCGTTTTCGATATTCATCCTTTTGCAATAAAAGAACATTACTGTAAAGCCCTTAATACCCTGGACTTTTTTCATGTCCTTATCAAGCCCCTATCAATGATAATGAACAGAGAAAATTATATTCTGCTCTATAGTCTTCCTCTCTATTTAATTCATTTTGCAAATCACCTGAGACCATTTTGTATCATTTTTCCCACTTTTATATCTCTCCCTCCAAACTAGATTATCAGCTCCTTTATGTCAGAAAGTCTGTCTAAAATTGTCTTTATAAACTTACTTGACCATGGTAAATACTCACTGCATGTTTATTGACTTAAAGTTACAAGATAAGTTTGCGCATTACTTTCGTGTATGTGATGAATGTGGTGGAACTATTAGAGATGAAAAATTAAGGCAAGAATAAGGGACTGTACTTGACCACATTGTTGTTTTTAGTCCTTTGATCAGGAAAAGGATCAATGATATCATGATGCTAACTATGATTTTGATGGTGGGTGATCAGACTAATGTGAGTCCAAAAAGTTCTATCATAGGTTAGGCACAAATAAAATCTGAACATATGAAATGGAGATGTCTCTGGATTTGTGAATTTCATGTTTCTTTATGCTCCGGTAATATTGCTTTGTTAAGAGAGGAGAACACCTTCTTTGATGTGGGAATGCCATGCTAGGCAGTACTATGTCAGCATCTCCCTTGCCTTGTAATCAATACTAAAGCCCATAGTTATCTAAAACAGGATTGGAAAGTATAACTCTCAGAAGCTGTAATATACTATTATAGATTTATTAGAAAGTATGAGTTGTTCAGAGAATGGAATAATTTTAATTTTATTGTTTATCAGTCATTCCTCAGTCATGTCTGACTTTTCCTGACCTTTGGGGGCTTTTCTGGCAAAGATACTGGAATAGTTTTCCATTTCCTCCTTCAGCTTATTCTACATATGAGGAAGCTAAGGCAAGCATGGTTAAGTGACATGCCCATGGTCACACAGCTAATAAGTGGCTGAAACTTTTTGACAACCGGCAATCATAATTTCACAAAACTTACATGGAAACTAGATTTTTTAAAAAATAGAAATGAATGTGCTTGTCAAATTCACATATAGAGTTAGGTCTTCTAATTCCAGGCCCAGCCCTCTTTTTTCTATGCCCCCTATTTTTAAGTTAACCTTGCCTTTTATATATGTTTTGCAGGTATTGTTGAGTGGGGTTGATAACAATATCTGTGATTTCATGTTCTAAGGAACTTTCTTAAGACTAGTCCTATCTTCACCTGTTTTGCAACTTATCAATTTACAGACTGCCTGGGACATCAGAATTTCAGTCAATCAGTGAGAGATTATTTATCCCCAGCTAGTGCCAGGGATTCAAAGAAAAGCAAAAATAGCCTCTATCCTAAGGAGTTCACATTCTTATGGGGAAGATGACTTGTAAATAACAAGCTACCTATAGGTACCTTCAGCGTAGATAGGAGAGAATATAAAATGACAAGGTACTAGAAAGTAATGACCTTTTACAAAAAGTATTATTTGAGCTGAATCTTGAAGGAAACCAGAAAAACTAATGGGTAAAAACTTAGAGAGAAACCATTGCATTCCAAATGTAGGTGATTGCCAGTACAAAGATCTGGAGACAGCAGATAGAATTTTCTGTAGGCAAAATACAAGTAGCCCTTTGTGACAACTTGGGTGAAAAGTAAGAAGACTAGAAAGATAAGAAATAGTCATATTATGTAAAATAAAACAAAATACTTAATATTTGATCCCAGGTTTAATAGATAAAAGATCCTATGTTTTGGTAAAAATCACTTTTTCATCAGAGGAAATGGCATATTAGAGTACAGAAAGTCAAGAAGATTGATTAAATAAAGATGATAAAAGTCTGAACTAGAACGTTTACTGTGTGAGTAGATGAAAGGGAACTTATACAAGACATGTTATTTTGGGAAAAAATATAAGGAAACTGTGAAAAATGAAGGGGTTTGGGGAAAACAATGCATTTAATTTGGGTCATGCTAAGTTCAAGTATTTGAACTAGTTTAAAAATAGTCTAGTTTAAAATAACCAAAGTTGAATAATGCATGACTGGACCTCAGGGTAGAGATTAGAACTGGTTGTGTAACCTGAAAATATCTAAATAGAGGTGATATCTGAACCCAAGGGAACAAAGATCAGATCCATAGTGCATATAACCTGAGTGAAGATCTAGCAAAAGAGATTAAGAAGTTCATACAGATAGGAGGAGTAAACAAGGAAAGAAAGTTCCATGAAAATCTAAGGGGACAAAAGCCTCCAGGAAATGATTTTCAAGAATCAGATATGCCAGAGGTAGAGAAAAAGGCTATTAGAAGTGTCAATTAAGAGATTATTAGAACTTTGAAAGGTTTTTATTAGAAGATAGTTACCTGATAGAGAAAGTAAGAGGCATGTGAGAGGAGATATGACTTTCTCAAGTTTAGTTATGAAAGGGAGGAGTGATATAGGAAGATACCTCAGGCAACTAAAACAAGTGAGGGGTTTGCCTATAAATATGACATATCAGATTGCTATCTTGGGAAGTTAGAGGGTTTGAAACTCAAAACTTAGCAAAATTGTCTTTATTGTAACTGGAAAAATAAATACATTAAGAAAGAATAATGGGAAAGATTCTGGGAAGAATGTAGAGCAAGTCAGAAAATTATAATCTCTCCAGATTTCATCCACAAACAACAAAAAGCACCCCAGAGTGAACATGGAACAGCAAAAATAAATAAATAAGACTTAGGGCCATACAGTGTTCCTCTAGGGATAACTCGAGAGGACCTGAAGTTTTCCAGAAAGTTATAGCCTGAGCAAAATGTAAATTCTTCCAGCTAGTTAAGGACAGCTGGGTTGGGAGTTAACTTCAGCTTCAGCCACAGAAATTTTCATCTCTCCAGTCATATGGGTTGTCAGTCCTCAGAGTAGGGGGAAAAAGGAATCTCTGCTGATTAGGGATGTCAAGCCCAACATTGCTGGGAGGGAACCAGAACAGCCCAGTAAGTGCAGAAACAGGGTTACTGCTGGCTGTGGACCTGGTTCTTGATCTCCATTCCAGGGAAGAGAAGAGAACTGAAGGTCATAGTCATTGAAAGGTTCTCAGGAAATAAGATCATTTCCATCACAGTATGCTGAGGAATCCTACCTATGACTTGTAGAGAGAAAAGAGTACAGAGCATGGGTTCAAGACAAAACTCAAAAATTAACAATAAGGAACTGAGGCTAGAGGTACCATCCCCTGTTTCCCAGGCCTAGAAGTGAATATAACAGCAAGCTGTTAAAATAAGAAAACAAAAATAAAAAAATGAGCTGGCAAAGGAAAAACAAAGACAGTTATGGGAATAGAGAAGAATAGTATTCATAGTCAGAGGAGGATACTGAAGCAAAATATGCCTCTCCTACTTCAAAGAGAATTGTGAAATGATTATTAGCACAAAAAGAATTCATAAAAAACTCTTTAAAAAAACCTTAAAAATCAGAGATTTGAGTAGAAACTTTTTGAAAATAAGAAAAATCCATGAAAAACAAGATTATAAAAAGAAAATCAACCAACTGGAAAAGGATTTCCATAATCTTAAAGAAGAAAATGACTCCTTGAAAACTAGAATTGGGCAAGGGGAAGCCAAAAAGTTATGAGACCACAAAATAATTTTTAAAAATATAAAGAATGAAAAATCAGAAGACAATGTGAAACATCTCATAAGAAAAAAAAGTGATCTGGAGAACAGATCAAGAAGAGAAAACATACAAATAATCACAATACCTGAAAGCTTCAAGCAAAAAAAAAAGAATTTTGACATAATGATACTAGAAATAATTAAAGAAAATTGCTCTAAAGTATTAGAACAAGAGAGGGAAGTCACAATAGAAAAAATCCACCCATCTCCACCTGAAAGAGATCCTTGGAGGAAAACCTATATGAAAATAATAATTAAATTCTAAAACCACCAGGTTAAGGGGAAAATATTACAAGCAAAAAGAAAAAAGCAATTAAAATATAGCAGAGTCACAATTAGAAATATACAAATCCTACATTAAAAGACTTCATGTCTTGGAATACTATATATCTAATAACAAAAGAACTGAGCTGAAAATATCAAACCCTGCAAAGTTAAACCTAATTCTGAATGAAAAATAGTGGACATTCAGTGAATTGTCAGACTTTTAGAATTTTGTTGCAAAAGGACCTGAACTTAATAGAAAATTTGACATATAAGATCCAAGAGAAATGTAAGGTCATCATCAAAGAATAAATTACAAGGGAGTCTAGAAGAATAAATTGTTTACTATTTAGAAATGGGAATGTAAGCCATATGTCTAAGATTGTCATTAGTAATAGGGTAGTTTGAAAGAAATATTGGCGTAGAAGTGAATAGGATATGATTTTTAAAAAATAAAAATGTGTAGAAAAAGATAAAAAGTAATTATCTCATGCAAATGAGGTATGAAAGAAAGAACTAATACAGAGAAATTAGATGAGGAAGAAAGATTCATAGTTTTGGAAATCTACTCCCACCTAGAATGAGTTAAGGAGAGGAATAACACACACACACACACACACACACACACACACAGACAAACGTAAAATGGTATAAAAGTCTTCTAAATTCAGAAAGAAATAAGAGGGTAAGGGAATAGGGAGAGTACTGAGTTAGGGGGTGAGGAAATAGGATAAGATTGTGTAGATTAACAGGAATAGAGGGGTGTGTAAAGGAGGGATTCTTGAAGAGAGCTGGCTAAGGAATAGGAGGGTAAGATTGCAGGTAAAAGTGAAGCCAAGGAGTGTGGAAGAGTGTTACTTTCAGGAAATGTTATAAAAATTAGAAATACACACAAACATAAAATAAAGGTTAGGAGTAGAATTTTTATGAAAAAAAAGCAGGGGTAGTAATCATGATCTCAGATAAAATTAAAGCTAAAATAGATTTAATCAAGAGGAAAAAGTAAGGAAAATATACTATATGTCAGCAATATTAATATCATATTAGACAATTTAAAATAATTAGTATAAGGCAGAAATACTGCTATTATAGAAGAAATGATGAGCTGGTAGGTTTATAAAAATATAAAAAGACTTGGACTTATGAAAGAAAGATATTATCTACCTTCAAAGAAACAGAGGACAAGTGGAAATAATCACTGTACAGTTTTCCATGTATATGCATGAATGTTTGAGTGTTTATATATAATTATAGTTATCTATGAATATATATATATATATATATATATATATATATGTAAAGTAAAATGTGAACAGTGGAGAACAAAGGAAAATCTTCAAGGAAGCAAAGAAAAGATGACCAATTTTGAAGATAATATAATAATATTTATTATGCAGGCTTTCTTGAAATGGAAATTTATTGCTTTGAATTTGAATGCTCTCATGTTCTGCTATGTATATGGCAATATTTTGTCTTTTATTATTTCAGATTTAAGTTAAAATTCAAAAAAGTAATAATTTTTTTAAAAGAATAAAATAAAGAATTCCTGAAAAAAAAGAGAGAGAGAAATTTGTGCATGTTTGTAGGCTGAAGGGAAGGAGTCATGATAGAACCAGAGAGAGACTAAAGATGAGAGGGATAACATGTCTGATAGAATGGCAACCTGCTAGTAAAGTGACTTATCTGCCTGCAGTCTCAGACAGTGTATTAGAGACAACATTTGAACACACAGCTTCAGGAGTTTGGGGTCAGTTCTTTGTCTCCATTGCAACACTCTCTTTCTTTTGCAAATATTAAATTATAGTAATTAAATAATTATATGATCCTAATTTCTTCTGCTTCAAGGCTATTGAAAGAAGGAGAGGAAACAACTTTGTCATGGTTGAGGACCCACAGTAATTTGTTTTATTTTTTCTACCAAAACAATGAAAAATAATAAAGAACTAATTAAAAATAAAAGTTTTGAGGCTCAGTGTTATAGTAATTAATAGATTTGGGGGGTTTTACTCACCTTCCTAGAACAGTAGTAATAGAAAACATGATGATCTTGAGCTGGGAATTTTTTCTAATCTATACAATGCTAATACCATAAGTTCTTATTAAAATGTAATCAAAACAAACAAACAAAACCCATAAATAACCTGATTGTTCTTCCTCTTCCCTTCCCCTTCCTTCATGTAATTTACTTCTTAAAACTTATGTCATGTACTCCCTTAAATAGGTAAAGACAGAGGGAAAGTGTGGAGAAAGTACATGTGGAAAGTAATTTGGTTTCCAGGATGATTATTATTGGTATCTTCAAGATGTTCCCTTAGATGTTATGTAGTTTTTTTTTTTCTGCCAGGCTCCTAAAAAACATCTCAAACCTGCTTCTTCCCATTGCTTTTTTTTAGGTTTTTTGGGGTTTTTTTGTTTTTTTTTTTGCAACACAGTGGGTTTAAATGGCTTGCCCTCCCATTGCTTTCATTTCATTCTCAGGTCCTAATGCCATTATTATCAGACACTGCTATCCAAGATGGTAATTAAAAAATGGCCTTTTTTGCTTGCATGTCCCCTTTTTAAAAACTTCTATTTTTCCTGTTTTGATTTGATTTGATTATTATTCTGTACATATATGTAGTAAGTACATATATTTTATTAACTTTACTTCATACAAGAAACAAAGATATAGTATCTTTAAATGGCATGCTCATTAATCCAGGTGTTTAATGCCTGTATTTAGATGAATTTCAAAGATCTTCATCTCCATTGAATGAGATAAAATAATAAATAACAAGGAATTGACTTTCACTTGGATACTATAGAGACTGAATTCAATTGAAGCATGTTTGTAGAATGTTCAAAAGGAATTGTGCTAATAAGTGAGGAATTGAGGTACTAAGGCAGAGTATGAGTAAAAGTATTTTTTTAGTTATATAAACCTGTGTGTGCCTCTCATAAAGTAACATCCCAGTATAACTTGGTGAAAACTGAAAACAGCCACAGGATTCTGATATTTATGCTCAATGATTCACGCAAGGAGAAAGATTTTTTTAAGTTTATATGTACCTTTTTAGGAAATTTAGGGAGTTTTAAGGAGACTTCAAGCCAAATTGATCTTTTCTTGAGCAGTTATGATCAGATGCAAATTTCTAAATGACTATTTTGTCCTGGAATAAATTGAGTATGATGAAAATCTGATGAGTCTGATAATCATTACAATTATAATATTACCAAAAATAGTCTTGGAATTTAGTTATGCATCATTGAAACAGTATCCATTCCTATACAAATCCACAGAACTAGATAAGCAGGTCTGGCAGAGCAAAGCATGGTATAGTCTCATGGACTCAAGTCAGGATACCCTACTTCAAATCCTGCCTAGCTTTTAAAAGCTATGTGACTTGGGCAACTCAAACTTTGTGAATGTCTGTTTTCTCATATGTAAAATCAGAACAATCATAATTATTATGAAAATTATCATTTTATTACCTACTTACAGAGTCATTGTTAGACATAAGATAATTTTGCATTAAGGTCTTAGAAAACTTTAAAAACTTTATAAATGTCAGCAACTATTTCTGTTACTCCTTTACAATGTCAGGATACCAACACCAATATGACTTTTTTTTGCCTTTTTGGAGGTAAAATTATGCAGTAGAAAGGTTTTCAAAATATGTCAGAATATCTTAAGATAGTGTGACTTATCAGACAATTGCTGGGAAGCTATAGAACTAAACTGGTTGAAGTAGTGTGTATCAAATAAAGAATCCTTATGATTCTTTAAACAAAGACATTTGGGCAAATATAGGAATCTGATAAAGACTTGTAAGTATGCTCTGTCAGTAATAGATGCAAATCCAAACAAGCAATATTATGTAAACAGTTGGAAAAGAGAGATTTCTAATAAAATAGTTATATCAATCCCACTGCTGCATGTCATTTGAAATGGCAGTAATGTAGTGAAGGGTGTCCCAAAAAACTTAGTACAGTTTTAAGCTTTAATAGTAATATATATATATATATATATATATATATATATATATATATATGCTATATTGAGTATTATGACTCAAGGCTGAACTAAGAAGTATAGATAAGAAAGATTTTGGGGGGAAACTAGATGGTACAGTAGATAAAGCACCAGCCTTGGAATCAGGAGAACCTGAGTTCAAATATGACCTCAGACACTTAATTATAATGTAGCTTTATGATCTTGGGCAAGTCATTTATTCCCATTATCTTGTAAAAAAAAAAGAAGAAAGATTTCCCCACAATTGAAGTGGCGTTCATAATAATAAAAGTCCAAAGGTCAAAATTGGAGCTGGTAATTTATTTACTTATTCAGATTTACTTTTTAGAGTAGGAAGAACTTTAAGGAAGAGTTGGTGTGGTCAGAAAAAAAAATCCTTATAGAACATTTATCAATTTTACTGGAAAAGAGGTCTGATAAAGAAAATGCAGCCATATCTCTTAGCTCTGACTAGTCTGGTTAATATTTGGCTTGTAAAAAGATTTAGAATTACTATGATAAAAAAGTCATTTTTGGAAGTAAGAACTCTGGGGTACAGATATATATGCATGCTTTTGAAGAGAGTGAGGACAGGGTGGAGGATGTGGGTAATTAAGGAGGGGGGGTGAGAATGTAAATTCCTGTGCAGAATACAAAAATAATATGACATATGATTTATGTGCAGTGGAGAGAATGAGAGAGAATACTGGCTCAAGACAGCAAGCAGAAACCTCAGAATATATTTTTAGTCATAAGAATGGATCAAAGTCATAAATAGTCTACTCTCAATGATCTCAGGGAAGAATATTCACAACTTTTTTTAATCCTGACTGACCTCCTGCCCCGCCCCAAGACCCCCAAACTCAGCATATTTCAGGATAGCCTGTGCTTGGAATGGCATGAAATAATGTTAATATTAGCCAAAGAAAGTATTAATTGATATACTGTCAAAGACATTACAATATTAATCTCAGACCACAATGCATTTATTTGTTAATCAATAATTGACTCAATTGAAAAAACTCATATAAACTCATTATTAAAAGTATTAATTAAAAGAGCCTACGGGGAAAATAATTACTTATGTGACATGGCCAATACATACACACATATATATGTATGTATGTATAAGTATATATATGTAAATATTGTATTAGTTGACATTTTAACAATTAGTCTTTCAATTCACCAAATGCTTCTTAAATTACATTCTATCTATAAGGTAATATGCTAGGCCTCAGATGAACACTTTTTAAAAAAAAAGATACAATTATCTTTGAAGATGCTTACTACTTAGCAGTAAGAGAAGACATTGTATAAAAGTAAATATAAAATTTAAAAAATAATTGATTGAAAGGGGTTAGAAAGAAGGACTTGAAAGATTTACAAAAGAGAAAATTGCTCCTTACTTGGAGGATCATAGAAAGATTATGGAAATGCCATTTTTGCCATATTACAGTAGCTTTATAAAAGTAGTGCCATTAATTTTAAAAGATGGAGAAAGAAAATCTGGGGAGGAGAAAGGGAAAAAAAAGACAAACTTTTATATTCAGGATAAAGAGAAGATTTGAAGTGTGACATTAAAAGTATAAAAAAGAGGATATATTTTTAATTCAGAATGAAGATAATATGGCAAATGCTTTAATAGGGATGCTAATCATTAGGAAGGGAAATTTTTGATCATGGCTGATTAAACAATGGTGATGGCATCAACAAGTATAGCAAATATGAGAAAGAAAATGAATTCATTTATGACTATCTTGAGCTTGAGTTGTCTGCAGAAAACTTACACAGAAATGTCCAGTGAGCAGATGGAAATTCAGGACCTTTGCTCCAGAAAAAATAGGAGAATATGATAAAGTACAATAGCAAAAATTCACAGAAGACCCAGTCAGTGCATTTTCCTTAACTCCTGCATACTACTTGCATTCTTAATGGGAAAAGGTATAGTGAAGTTATCCAGGATTAGGTGAAAACAGAGAAGCAAAGCAGGAGATCCAAACAATGCAGCATTTAGAAGAAAATGTATCTTTCAGATGATCAACATTGTGAATAAATAGAAGTGAAGCTAAAAGAGTGAAGAGATCAAGGAGGGATATTGAAGACCTGAAATTCACCTTGAGAGAGAAGTGCAGATTTAGATATGTTGTAAAATGGTGAGAATTGGACATTATGGCCAAAGAGGAAAATTATATCAAACTTAAGTTTGCACAATCTAAGTAGAATAAGGTTATAGGTTTTAAGCACCTCCAATGTATAGTTTTGTTCCATATTCCTCTTGTTGAATCTTATAAACACAATGCCTTTATAACACCTTTTCCTTATGCCCACTCATCTTCTCTTACACTGCTGAAAGTCTGGTGCAGACCTTCTTAATCTCTTGCCTTTACTACAGCAATGGCCAGCTGTTTGAGCTTCCTGTTTCAAGTTTTTCCCCATTCCCATCCCTCTTCCACTCAGCTGTCAAATGTGTCTTCTGAAAGAACCCAAGCATATTCCCTCCCTTTACCTATCTCTAGTTAATAAACTATAGAGCCTCCCAAATCAAATATAAGATCTTCTATTTGACATTCAAAGCTATTCATATCCTGGAAACATTCTATCTTTCCAGTCTTCTTACATCTTACACCCCTCCCTTAACCTTCCATCATACTCTGTAATCCAGTGCCAGTGGCTTCTTTGCTCTTCATCATTCCAGGCATTTTAACTGGCTATCCTCTATTCCTGGAATTCTATTTCTCTTCATATCTGCCTCATAGCTTTAAGTCTCAGCTAAAATTCCAATATCTTTAAGAAGCTTTTCCAGATCACCTGAAATACTAGTGAGTTTCCTCTGTTAATTATCTCTAATTTATCATATGTAATATGTACATATTTACATACCTGAACACATAAAAATATGAGTAGTTCTTTCTCTACACACAAACATCTTTTGTTGTTCTATTGTTTCAATTGTGTCTGCCCCCCCCAGAGTTTTCTTGGCAAGAATCCTGAAACAATTTGTCATTTCCTTCTGCATCTCATTTTAAAAAAGAGGAAACAGGTAAACACAGTGAAATCACTTGCCCAGGATCACACACCCAGTGTCTAAAGCCAGATTTGAATTCAGGAGGATGAGATTTCCTGATTCCAAACCCAGTGCTCTATTCATTGTGCCACCTATCTAGCCTATATATGTGTGTGTATATGTGTGTGCAATATATATACATATATATATATAATATATATATACATACATGTACATATATTATTTATACATATATGTGTGTAATATATTCTACATAGTTATTTTCCTATTTTCTCCACCATTAGATTATGATCTTATTGAGAGGAGGGACTATCTTTTGCCTTTCTCTCTATATCCCTTAGCATAGTATTTGACACATACATAATAGACACTTAATAAATGTTTGTTGACTTAACTATTGAGGCTCCTAGAAATTTTAGATCTAAGAGAGATAGGATTCTAGGGTAACTAAAAATATGGTCAGATAAAAATATTTTGAAGCGGAAAAGGGATAAGATTTTCTGCCTTTGATTTAGGACTATGCCATCTGCTTTTAATTAACTGTCATCTATCATGCCTTTATTTGTTAATCGTCCAGGTTTACAATTCACTGCTCAGAGCATTTTTATCTTCAGTCCCTTTTGTCTTTTGGTTGCTGTTAAAGGACCTCATACTAATGTAGTTTCTTTATTGAATCATTATTCTGGCTTCATGCTTGTGCTCATCAAACTCCCTAATGCATGAAAGTTTAAACCATGGGCAGCTGCTGTGTCATGAGAAGAATTTTTAGCCATGGAAGAGGGAAATATTTGTCATGTCAGTAATGGAGGTGCCAACAATCTAGGACACTCATTAAAGAGTGATGATGATGACTTGAAAATATTGGCATACAATAAAATCTGACCTTATGAATGGCACTCTTAAATAGCTTAGAATTTAAATGTCCAGCCTTCTGGATGTTAATCAGAGTTGCCAAATAGGACTGTGATAATTTTAGATCTTTAGTTTGTCAGGAATGATTATTTCCAATATTATTGATGTTTTAAATGTTCATCTAATTCTGGTTATATATTCATTTTAAATGCAAATGCTTCTGAAATGTTTGGAGCTATGATTTTGGAATTCAAAAGGCTAAAGATTTTGTAGAACTTAAAAAAAAGAAAATAATGTTCCACTCAATATAAATTCCAAAATAAAGCAGAACATTGATATTTGCTTATAAAAATTCTGTTAGACTCTCTTACTTAATAAAATACATATGTATGTTGCAAAGTTTTCTTTTTATTCCTTTTGACTACTGCCTTAAATAAATTCTGAGATTTTTTTCATTTTTTTCTTCCTGAAAAAGATCTATAGTCAAATGCTTAGAATCTCAGATATCTTAAACATCATGCTAAGTTTGAGAACTTCATTTAATCCACTCCTGCTGTTGTTTTAACTACCAAGGTAATTCCTAACATCCCTTGAATAATCCATCAGCTTCCCCTTCCTCCAATTGATTATAAAAGTTGCCCCATTCCCCTAAGAATAGCAGCTAAGTTGGCACCTGATGTGTCACACTGTATATCTAGATGAAAGAGGGGATTCCTGGCCAATATGTCTCCACAGCTCATTGATCTCTCTCTCTCTCTGGAGAAAGGCTGGTATGTCTCCCTATAGATTCCTTAGCTAGATGATTTAAAACTTGCTGCTGAGTAATTTAAAGTCTGGCATTGGATAGCTGTGCCTTGAAAAGTGAAAAACATACTAGGAGACCACCGCTATTGCATGCACAGAAGGCTCATTAAATCACTCATAAGAGCAAGTCACATCCTACTGCTGCATTGTAAGGAATTTACTAATGATTACAGCAGGTGAATTAAAGCATAAAATCGTTAAGTGTTGGTGAAGACTTGCAGAATCTTATAGGTACTCTACATTAAACACCACAAGCATTTATTAAGCTACTACTATGTACTATATATACACTGTTCTAAGCATTGAAAATACAAAGGTAAAAACCAAACAGTTGCTGCTCTTTAGGAACTTACATCCTCTCAGAAGATACAATAGATTAGATATAGATATAAAGATAGATATATAGATAGATAGAGATAGAGAGAGAGAGAGAGATAATGTGAGTGGTATAAATGCAAGATATTGAAAGCAGATATAATAAAATTTCTTCAGGTGAAAGGTTGCCCTAGCCTCCAAGGCAATCACAACAAGTCTCTTGGAGGAGAGGGTATTTCAATCAAAGAGCATGTATTCATCAAAGATCTACTGTGATTTATGACCTGGTCTAGGCACAAGGTATACAAATACAAGATGAAAACATGCCTGGCTCTCAAGGAGCATACTAGCTATCAAGCTGAGCTTAGAAGGAAACAAAATATTCTAAGAGACTGATGTGAGAAGAGAATGCATTATAAGTACTAGGGGGTAGTACATTCAAATAAAAATAGAGACAGAAAATTGTAAGAAACAATGTAACAATGAAGGAAGTCTAAAGCCAGATTATAAAAGAGTTTAAAATGACAAACAGAAGAAATGATCATATTTGTGCTGGGAATATTACTTTTCATTTGTTTAGCGGATGTATTGGTTGGTGGTCGGGGAATGAAAATAGAGTCAGAGAACATTATTAGGTGGCTATTGTTGTCTGGGAAAGCAGTGTAAGAAACTTGTAAATGTAAATGGTTAAAAAGTATAAATGGTTAAAAAATAACTTATGTGAGACATGTTGTAGGGCTAGAATAGATAAAATTCTATTCTATTCATGGCACATGACTGGATATGAAAGAGTTATAGGACTAAAAAGATAATAAGATGGCTCCAAAGTTGCAAATCTGGGTCACTAGGCAGACTTTTAAGAGAAATAGAGAACATCAGAGGAGGAGGAGGAGGAGGAGTAAGTTTGGGAGAAAAATATTGAATTTTTGTTTAACACAATGAGTTTGAGATGTTTAAGGATGTCATGTTGAGACTGCCTAAAATTGGGTGAGTGACAGAGGTCAAGAGCTCAGAAAAGAGCCTATTATTAGACAGACAGACAGACAGATCGGTCAATCTGGAAATCATCTGCCTAAAGATAAAAGCTGACCCAAGGAGGCAGATAGTCACCAAGAAAAAGAATATAGCAGAAAAGAGGACCCAGGACAGAGTCTGAGGTATACTCAGAGTTAGAAAGATGAATTTGATGATTATATAAAGATGAGATTTCAGTATCCTTCAAAGATAAAGAAATTGAAAAGGTATAGGCAGAGAGTGTGGTAGATAATGAGAGGTTAGCACAGTCATGAAAATACAGAGAAGACACATATCCAAGAAAAGTGGATGGTCAATAGTGCCAAATCCTACAGAGAGATCAAGAAAAATGAGAACTAAGAAACCATATTAAAGGGATTGAGTAGTAAGAAGAGAAGAAATGGAGACAATGAGCTTCTTAATTGTCAATGCCTGTGAAAGCATTGAGAGATAAAGATTAGTATCTTTGGGGAATGATATGACAAAGTGAAGAATTTTTAAGAATTTGGGAGGTTTAACCTTGTTTGAAAGAAGTCAATAGATAAGGAAATTTTGAAGATCCTTGAGATTGGAACAAAGGCAGAAGCAGTGATGTTGCTCAAGTACCTCTTCAACAGAGACTAAAATAAAGGATGAAAGTACACAATGATATAAAGATATTTTGAGATGTAGAGAAGGAGAAAATAAGAAAAACATTGTGAGACATTCTCTGTCTCTTAGTCAAATATGAGTGGCACCCTTTACAAGGGGTTTCAAGGGAATGTGGTATGGGAAGCCTGAAGAAAGAAGGGGTTTGAAATGGATAATGTAGGAAAAGTAATAGAAATATAATTAAAGAAACGAAGAATCAAAGAATTCCCATACACACTAAGTCTTAGGTCTTAGAGGCACTTTGCAAAGTAAATATGACTTTGTATTACTCTAGCAATAGAGACTTTCACTTGGTCCTAAAACAAAGATAATAAATAGGGAATTGGACTATATATTATCAATGAACAGATCAAGGTCAAATTAGCAGTAGATTCTGTGGGGAAAGTTCAGGAAATCTTTTATTATATGCAAGAAATTGCTCCCATCTCCTATAATTATGGGTGTCTTAAGCCACTCCCTATCTTGTGCCCCTTTGCATGCCTTATAAACACTCTCCTAGGAGAGAGTATAACTAGGTGATGATTTGGGGAAATAATACCATGCTAAACCTTCTTTAGATTTTCACAATATCCTTTTACTGTTCTGTATTCCCTTTCCTGTTTCCTTGCCTTTGAACAATTCCTTAAGGATATCAATGTTCCAAGAAATCTGATGAGGATTGGTATGTGCAACAAGGCACATCTTGTAATGTAGATTAGAAGATTATTCAATTAGCTTTGGGAAATTGTGGTTAAAATTTTTTGATGTGTTTGAGGGAAGACATTTTAGATCTAGTCCTAGTGTGGAAACCCCACTGATACAGTGACTATAATTAAACCCACAGTACCAAAAAGTGAAGTGGCTCACCCATAATCACATCGCAATTGAATGTCAAAGACATATTTTGATTTAGACCTTCTTGAGTCCAAGACCTGCTATCTATCCTTAAAGCCACATTGATTTCCCTCTCTGTTCTATACAATAAAGTTCATTTGACTTATTCCACCAGAGAACTAGAAGGCATTACATCTAAACTAGAATTAATCTCACCCTACTGTCATTGTTGAAGTATATAGTAGCATCTGATAATACTCTATATTGGTTTTTATGGAAAATAATCAGTACATTGTTGTCATGAATAATGAACATTGGTTAACTATCTTGTAATTCCATTCTAAACATTTATGCACCTGGGATTTTAATTTGCTGTTTGGGCATCTCAAGCAGTGTGCTATCTTGCCAAAAAACTTTGAAAAATAGCCAAGTTTAAAATCATAGTACAGTTCATGTTCAATTTCGCATTGTATTTTAAAAGAGAACAAATATGAATGTCATACATAATTGTTTATTTAGAAGAAAAGCAGTTAAAATTAGAATATGAAAAATAATATTTCTAATCAATTACATTTTGAATCATATATAGTGATTTTATGTAGAACAGGCCAATTCTCAAACAAGAAGCAGTGAATTATTTTTCAACAGTGAATTGTAATATCTCACATATTTTAATTTGTACTTAGAAACTAAACATTTTGCTAAATTGAAGAGCTGAATCAGACATAAGGTCCTTTTCAGTAAGTGGAAACATACTTGCATTGGTTTTTGTCTTTATGAGCTGGCATTATTGCAAAAAATTAACCTTTGAGGTGGAAATTCCTAAGGCCTAAGGGTGAATATTTGGGGAAAATTTGATAAAATTCCATTTGGCCACTTTAAAGTTTCTCAAGTGTGTGGGGGAGGTAAATGGGGTGGAGAATACTTGGAAATAATTATTTCATCAGTTAAGAAAAGTCCTAGATTTGTTCAGATAAGTCAAATGACTTTCTTTGGTTAACTCAGGCTTGGCCTAGGCTCACTAAAAAATAAATATGCCCTAGGTTCATTTGTTGCTTTTAAATTGGATTTTTCCTGAAATGGAAAACAGTGTTCGTCATAACACTGACCTTTATTTGTATAGTAGCTTGAATTTTGTGAATTCTAGTTTATGATTAATTAGATGATCTGTGTGAAATACTTAGAGATGTTTATCCATTACAGAAGAAATTGAAGCTTAGGGATATAAAGTACTAAATTGTTCCTTTTATGGCAGTGTTCATCAAACTAGGGTTATGTTTCCAGAGGTACTTAAAGGGAATTTTCAATAGTCATCCTTCTACAACCACATTCTCTCACCCTATAGTTTCTTTTTTCTTTGGTACATAAAGTATCTTCTGCTCTCTATAAATTATCTCTGAAGAGATCCTTCCTCATTTTTGTCCAAAAGTCTCTCCCTCCATGAAGAGGGTTCTAGAACTTTGAAAAACAAATATGAAGGAAGAGGGAAGAGACAATTTGATTAGGGTAGAGTAGGAAGCCAAGTTCTGGGATATGTGTGGTGGTGGAAGAGGTAAGATTACATTAGAAATACTGGGCTTGCATTCCCCAATTGACAACCCATCAAAGGATACACAAAGGCAATTTTCAGATGAGGAAATCAAAGCTATCTATAGTCATTTGAAAATTTGCTCTAAATCACTAATTATTAGAGAAATGCAAATTAAAGCATCTCTGAGGTACCACTTCATACCTTTTAGATTGGCCAATATGACCAGAAAGGATAATGTTGGAAGGGATGTGGGAAATCTGGGACACTATGCATTGTTGGTGGAGTTGTGGACAGTAAAAAATGTGCTTGTCCTTTAATCCAGCAATACCACCACTGGGTCCATACCCTGAAGAGATCATGATAAAAGATAAAAACATCACTTATACAAAATATTCATAGCAACTCTGTGGTGGCAAAGAATTGGAAATCGAGGGGATGTCCATCAATTGGGGAATGACTAAACAAATTTTGGTATATGTATGTTATGGAACACTATTGTTCCATTAGAAACCAGGAGGGATGGGATTTCAGGGAAGCCTGGAAAGACTTGCATGAACTGATGATGAGTGAGATGAGCAAAACCATAACATTTTACATCCTACCAGCTACATGGGGGTGAGGATCAACCTTAATGAACTTTTCTCATTCCACAATCAGGGAAAATTTTAGAGGATC
The DNA here is from genome assembly GCF_037893015.1 of Macrotis lagotis. Taxonomy (NCBI): domain Eukaryota; kingdom Metazoa; phylum Chordata; class Mammalia; order Peramelemorphia; family Peramelidae; genus Macrotis; species Macrotis lagotis. The sequence goes on along the minus strand of NC_133659.1, from coordinate 140,881,066 downwards.
TATTATAGAAAATACCATAGGGATCCAGAGAAGGAACTGTGGGATTTAAATGAAGACCAAAGATTATTATCTTCAATATTTTAAAAGTTGCCTTATTAAATTACAAAATTATTACATAATTTTGCTATCTCTAATATTTTTCTTTTTTCCATAAGATTATATTTTTCTCTCAACACATTCAATTTTATCTATGCATGTTATGGAAATAAATGTAAAGACTATATAAGATTGCCTTCCTTTGGGGGGCAGGGGAGGGGAGGGAAGGGAAGAAGGGAAAAAAGTATAAAATTCAAAACTTTGCAAAAAATGATTGGTAGGAACTACTATTGTATATAATTGGAAAACAAAGAAAATACTTATATAATTTAAAAAGTCAAAAAAATAATGTTATCACAGTTCTTCACAGAAAAAAGAAAAAAATTACTGGACTTGAAAATTTTGAAAGGCATCCCCTTACAAGCATATACAACATCCTTTGAATGATCATTTTGTGCCACTCATAGGAGTATATGGTTTCAATAATGATTAATCTTTTTATGTAAAGTTGAATCTCTCCTGAACTCTACTTGTGAACCAGGCCCAAATATTTAATAGAATCTATTTAACATTTGTCATATCCAAGTAGGCATATGTCCCTAAGTCAGAGTACTTGTATATGAAGCTTTGGTAGCTCTATTTCTAAGGATCCTCAGATTCTCTTAAATGGAAATAATCTCTTACTCTTCAGATCTTTTATATTTTTCTCTCTATTATGCATCTAACATTTCATTTTGGATTCTAATTTTATGTGTTTGTATCCTCATTCTAAGGCATGGATTGCCTTAATCAGCTTTCTATCCACTCCCCTCTCATTGCCCACTCCTACTCCACACCACCACATAAACTGATAAATGTTTGCTTCTAATATAATCATAAGTGAAAATTTAAGGAAATGTATAAAAATAATATGATGGACTGTTTTTTAAGCATCAGGACAATGAAATGATTATGGTTGATAAATTATTTTTGTTATTGTTGTTTTTGTGGACACAATCAATATTGATTCATTAAGACCTAGTTCTTGAAAGTATATGCTAAACATATTCTGGCAGGGGCAGCTAGGTGGCTCAGTGGATAGAGTTCAAATCCGACCTCAGACACTAGCTGTGTGGTCTTGGGCAAGTCACTTAACCCCCTTTGCCTCAAAAACACCTAAACCCCCCAAAAATATATTCTGGCAAATATTTTTGCCATAATAAGGAAGATGAATATAATTATGTCAATGTATTATGATTTTTTATAAGTACTTCATGGTGGGAAATATGAAGTTGATTCTCAAGATTTCTGTATTTTTCATTGACTATTAAAATGTTAACATTAGGGCATCTAGGTGGTATAGTGGATAGAGCATTGGCCCCCTGGAAACAGGAGGACCTGAGTTCAAATGTGGTTTTAGACAATTAATAATTGCCTAGCTGTGTGACCTTGGGCAAGTCACTTAATCCCATTACATTAAATGAATAAATTTTTTTAAAAAGTTAACATTAACCTCAAATTAATATTCATATGAAATAACAATGTATACTACTATATATTCACTAAGATACAAATTAATCTTCAGCTTAGATTGGTATTTTCCAAACTAATTAAACTCTCGAATACCTAAGAGTTTGGAATAAATTGACAGTACCTATCTAGTCTAATTTTGCATTTTGGGATTTTAAAGGGAGTGATGTATAATACGAACAACACTGGATTTGGAATCTGGAATCCTAGATTCAAATACTCTTACCACCTATATGTCCCTTATTTTCAATTCACCACATTCCTACTAGATGCAAGGCACATTGTTTAAAGATGTTAAGATTAAAAAAATTTGAAAAGCTCTTACCTTCAAAGAGCTTAGCATCCTTTCAGTTAGGATACTTATCAGAGAAACAAATATCTAATAATTTAAGGAGAAAGGGAACTTTAACAACTAAAGGAATCAAAAAAGGTTGCCCTTAGAAGATGTCAGAGCAGCTGGGTGGCATGGTAGATGGAGTGCTGACTCTGGAATCAGGAAGGCTCATCTTTCTGAATTCAAATCTGATCTCAGACACTTACTAGCTATGTGGCCCTTGGAAAGTCTTACTAGCTATGCAGTCCTTAGAAAGTTAACCCTGTTAGCTTCATTTTCTTCATCTGTAAAATGAACTGGAGAAGGAATGGCAAACTCTTCCAATATTTTTGCCAAGAAAACTCCAAATGTGGTCATGAAGAGTCCAACATAAGTGACATAACTGAACAATGGGAGATGTCATAAGATCTGAACCTTGAAGAAGTTAAGGATTCAGAGAGGGGGAAATGAAGGAATACATTTCAGGTAAGAAGGATGGCAAAGACACATAGGTGGGAGATGGCAGATGCAATTTGGTGAATAGTAAGTATTCAAATTGACTGGTACATATGAAATGAGCCTACAAATATAGCTCTAGGCCAGATTAGGAAGGACTTTATGTGCCAGTCCAGGAATTTTGAAATTTTCTTCTAATAGGGAGTAATAGGGAGCAAGTAAGACACTGAACCAATAAGTGATATTGGAAAGTGCTTTGGGAAGATTATTTTAGCAGCCACTCAAAAGATATGTCAGAAATGAGATATTAGAAAGCAAAAGGCTCATTTATGTGTAATAAAGTGAGAGATATTAAGAACCTTAAGCAATTTTGTCTTCTCTTTCTTTACCTATAAGATAAACTTGATTTATGTGCTATATATATATATATATATATATATATATATATATATATATAAAATCCCTTTCATACATATTTAATTTTATATATGTAAGCAGAAAAGGTAAGAGAAATTAAAATTAAAAATTAACCCTATTTTGAAACTCAAATTATTTGATATTATATACTTTGTCATATTTTATGTTTAATAATCTAAAATATTGTTATAAAACTCAATTAGATAAAAGGGTCAGTCACTAAGAATCCCTAAAAGTCACACATAGACTTAAAAACACAAATTAACATTATCTATATTTTATTGTATTTTCATTTATTTCATTAAATACGTTTTAATTTGGTTCATTCTGCACCTGGGAGTACTATGGACCATAAGTTTGGCACCTGTATTCTAGAGCAAAGAATAGAATATACAAAATTTTCTCATTAAATCCACATTTTTCCTACAAGTTTAGAAAATGATTATATTTATAGTATCTTATAGTAGAAAGAGAGAGCTGAGCTTGTCAGCATAAGACCCAAGTTTGAGTGCCTTTTCTGTTACTTACTATCTAAGTGATCTTGGTCAAGTTATCTGACTTCACTTAGACTTATTTTCTTCATTTGTAAAATCACAATTATGGAATTAGAGAAACTATAAGACACCTTTCAACTTTATAGCTGTGATGCTACAATTCTACTATATTTATATTCAATTGTGGGGAAAAATAGAAGGGCAATAGTTTTCAGATATTTGAAACTATTTTTGAGATAGTGTATTTTAAACTTTAGAGCAATGAAATATCACACATATTTGTATGTGTGCTTTTCTTGTCCTCTAATCTCTCATCACAAAATTTTTAGCGTGTGGAAAGAATAATTGATGTATTTATCTGACTAGCTCATACTCTCCTTGAAATACTGGAAATATCAGGCATAAACAAATTATGTTTGTATTAATGTCTCCTTTAACAAAACTGTGTCAGATTGTTGAGGAAACATGTTTTAAAAAAAAGAAAAAAGAGAGGTTGTACAAACCTATCATGTGATTTCCATCATTATAAACAGCATCCCAACCTAGAAACTCAGTACTATTTTGATCTGGATACCCTCTGAGAGATGCTAATATTGTGTTATTAATTATTCTGTGACAAATTCTCCTAATCTCTAGTATAACCTTGCTTCAAACTTGGTCCTGAAAAGAAAAAATAAATAAATAAACATATATATATATATATATATATATACATATATATATATGCAAATATGTATGCACATTGAAGCAAAGTTGTAGTTGATATTGCACAATGAATAGCACAATAGTATATAGTATTGTACCATAAGGATGTGTAGAAAGTTTATAATTATACAATATAGTTGATATTACACAATATTAACCTATCATATGATTCAAGAATCACAATTGTAGAACTAGAAAAGATCTTAAAGACCAACTAATCCTTCCCCCTCACTTTATAAATGACAAAATCAGACCTAAGAGTTTAGTGACTAGCCTAAGAGCACAAGATTGTAATCATGTTTGGAACATCAGTTCTCTGATTCCATACCAAGGACCATTTCTATCTACCATAGAAATACGAGACCTCTTACAAAATAGTCTTTTTGTAGACTATAAATGATTTTTATACTTCAAAAATGGGATCCAACATGATGCCATGAGGCCACTTGTTTACATAATAATAAAATCTAACATTTATATTGTGCTTACTATGTTAGGCAGTGTGCTGAGAAGTTTACAATTACTTTCTCATTTGATTCTCACAACAACCCTGAGAGATAGATGCTATTATTTATTTCATTTAATAGATAAGGAAACTGAGGCAAACAAAAGTTAAATGAATTGCCTACTTGACTCTAGGTCCAAGACTATCCACTACACTACTTAGCTGACTACTCCTTTCTTCTACCAGGAAGTCTCTGGCTTCATATTGATGGTTACTATTTTTGTTTTCTAGCTTCTATCATCTCTCCTTTTATAGTCTAGGATCTTTCAACAAATAAAAAAGTAGAAAAGCTTACTGAATACAGTAAATATCTTTTCTTTGGGATGATTTCAATTTAATTCAACATTTTAAGTGCCCAGTAAGTCTAAGGCACAATGATGACAGCTAGTTTAAGGATCTTATTATTCAATACCCCAAGGAAAAATATAGAAAGAAAAAAGAAAAAAAGAAAAAATTACGAAATTTTTAAAGAGTTTAAATTGTCAGACTCAGACAACTACTTTCTGGGTTACTCAAAGAACATGGAGAATGTGTTTACTAAGGTCTTATCAATCATCTTTGGAAAATTTATGAGGTATGAAAGAAGTGCTTTCTGGAGGTCTAGAGGATTCAGAAACAGAATTGTGAATTTCAAAAGAGGAATGAAGTTAGTTTTTTAAATAGTAGAACAATGATTTTGACACCATTCCTGACAGAAACCTAGAATGCATTTTTAAAAACAAGGATATGTAGAAAGTGAAATGGAGGTCAATAAAAACCAACATGAATTTATCAAAGAACAACTCATAATATTTTCTTTTGGTAGGTTAAGAAATAACTATTTATAGCAAACTTGAATTTCAGCAAGGCATATCACATTGTCATCATATTCTTGTGGGCAAGATGGAGATATATGGACCAGATCATGTTTGGAGAAGTCTGAACTAGTTTAAATAACTCAACCCAAATAACTGAAAATTAACATAAAATCAGAGTTTATATTGGGCTTCAGTAGGATTCTAATTTTTGCAGCATTTTTATCAAGAACTTAAATGAATTAATGCTTATCTGTGTGTATAATATAAAAATGGGAGTTGGGAAAAGCTATTACTGTATAATAGAAGTGCAATGAAAAAAGTTGATAAGCTAGAGCAACGATTCTTGAAGTATAGTCCATGGACTCCAAGAGTTCCTGAAATCCTTTCAAGAAGTTTCAGGAACTAAAAACCATTTTTTTCTTATTATATTAGATTGTTTTAATTGATAATAGTGATAAATATAACCAGTGTTATATGGGAGCCAACCTAAATTAGCTGGGAAGCATCAGTTGTTAAATTTTCAATGAGAATTCATACCTCAGAAATCAGCAAATGCTACAAATCAGACCTTAAGTTATTGTTTTCTTGATAGTTGAGACAAGCAAGTGATGGAGAAAATGTTAATAAGATAAAAGTTTAAAAGTGTGTGGTATATAGAGTTTGCCTGTTTGTTTATTTTTCGGAGACTTGTAAATATTTACCAGCATATTCCTCGTTTGTTGTTATACATTCATTTCAGTTATGTCTGATTTGTGACTCATTTGGTGTTTTCTTGGCAAAGATACTGGAGAGGTTTGCCATTTCCTTCTGCAGTCCATTTCCTTCCTCATTTTACAGATGAGGAAACTGAGGCAAGAAGTGTCAAGTGACTCCCACTGTCACACAATTAATAACTGTCTGAGGCTAAATTTGTACTCAGAAATATGAGTCTTCCTGCCTCCCAGTACACTACCAACTACACCACCACATTCTTGGATATAGCCTGAATAAACAAAAGTTCTTTGAAGAGGAGTCCTTAATAATTTTTAAAAGTTTAAAATAATCCTGAACCCCAAAATCTGTGCTAGGGTAGTAAGCCAAATTTTCTCTGTTCTGTCTTTCACCCTCTGTTTTAATTGGTTTAAAAAACTCCCTCAAATGGTGCATGTCAGTACCCACGCTAGTATACTATGAGGTTAGATGAACTATTCAATATTTACCAAAAAATGAAATTTGAACTCAGATATTTCTGATTCCAAGACTATCTTTCTACCCACTATACCTCTCTGATAAGATATTAGATTTCGTAAGGTAAAATTTGGTAGAAATAAAGGTAAGGCCCTAATTGAAAAGATCAAGTTCCCAATTCCAAGGTTTTGGTGAGTAGTAGAGGCTTAGGACAGGGACAAGGAGGAGGTGGTAGAATTGAAGCAGGGACTGCTGACTTCTTCATGTGAAAAAAGACATTGGAGTTGAGATTTCAAGTTCAAATTGAGTCTAATGTTATTTGTGGCTGCACTGATAGGCCCAGGTTAGGGAAAGAAGTATCACTACACATTGCCTTGGAGAAATAAATCACATGTTGAATATACATCTATTTCTTGTCACCACACTTTGTTCAATTATTTCAATCATGCCACACCATGGATGTAATACAAGATGGATCCCTATTCTTCACCATAGCTTCATCTCTACACATCTCCTCCTCATTCATCTCAGATTATTTACCCATTTGGGGATTGTTTTATTAAAGGCACTTAAAATGGTTTGCTATTTCATTCTCCAATTCAAACTGAAAAAAAAAAGGTTAAGTGACTTTTCCAGGATTACAACAACTTTTAAGTACTTGAGGTTAGATTTCATCTCACAAAGAGCCTCTTCCTCACTCCAGCTCTGGGATTGCCGCCTACCTGCCCACCATGTTTTAGAAAAGACAGAATAGTGAGCAAACTCCAAAGAATTTTATAAAGGGTTTGGTGAAAAGAACTGAGAATATCCTGGAGAATTAAAGCACAAAGAAAGAGACATGATAGCTTTTTTTCAAGCAGATATATAAACAATTAAAACTAGAAGGGAACTCAGAGATCTTCATTTCAAATGAGAAAATCAAAACTCAAGAAAATTAAGTGACTTGTCCAAGGTCACACAGCAACTTCACAGAAGAATGGGGACTTGAAGCTATGTCTCTTGACTCTTAGTTAAGTGCAAATTATAAAGAGGTAGAAATGAAATAGCAGTGAAAGTCTTCTAGATGAGATCAGATGATCCATTAGGGCTTTTGAAGAGAGGATTTCCAGTTAGTTATACCTTGAACTAATTGAAATTTAGGTTATCTCCTTGACTAATTTTTTTTTTTTAACAATCATGGTTCTCCATGCAATCTTAAAGGAAAACAAGTTTTATTTCTAATTGGTTCCATTTAAATTACTTGATTGACCTCCTGCTTCTTCTAGACTTTTCCCCTTATAATTAGCCAACCCATTCCTTACTTGGAAAATAGCAAGTTTCTAAGCTCTTCTAGAATCCAGTATTTAGCAGCACTGAGAGTGAGAACCCTACCCTTATTTTCAATGAAGTCCAACTGAGTTTCCATCTGTAAAAAATAGTAGTCTCATTCACTGTAGTCCTGGCATCCAAGAAACCTGATTTTTGCCCTACAGCTGTCTGGGTAAGGAAAAATTTTGCCAATGAGTTCTTCTTTTCAGCTTTTTTTTTATGCCTTGACAAGATGTTTGACTTTGAGAGATGCTCCTCACTTAGTAAACCCATGTTTTCTCTTTTTGTTGTGTTTTTTTAACTTGAAGCAAATGTACTGAATATGACTTATGGCTTATACATTATTGTGAAGTTGACTTTTCTACTCTTTTGCCCTAAACTGTCCTTTCTGAAGGCCACAAAGTTCCAAAATAATGCAGTCTAACTGGGCCAAAAATGAGGCCCTTCCCCTGAATTATGGACTGCTCAAAGTTCAGGGTATCCCTTTATCCTTTATACCTCCTTTTCAAACCAATGTTTTCTTCCTATTAAATCTTGGCTTATAGCATTTAGACACTGATAACTCACACCATGGATCTAATATAAGATGGATCCCTATTCTTCACCATAACTTTGTCTCTACCCATCCCTTTCCTCATTCATCTCAGATTGTTTTTTTTAGAGCTTGACATTACTAGCTTGACTCCAGATTTTACAAATAAGATAAATATTTGGCACCTGGTAAGTAATAGCAAACATTCCCCTACCCTCAATAAATAGTAATCCTTCTCTAGAGTTATCTTAATACTAGAATCTCACTTGTTGTTACTGCAGCAAATGCAGCATAACACAAACTAGAACATAATAAGCAACTGCTCTCATTAATGATACTAATTGGGGCTTTCAATTGGCACTTGAGGAAGGAATGACCAAAAGAAGAATATATCTCTTGATTCTTTTGAGGAGAAACTGAGTATTTGAGTTAAAACTTCTCCAAAATATTCATTCTACTTTGTATGTTACTGGTTCTTTTCTAACTTCTTTATGTCAGTGTGGGGGCAGTTAGGTGGCACAATGGATAGAGCACTGGCCTTGGAGTCCAGAGGACAGGAGTTCAAATCTGCATCAGACATTTGTGACCTTGAACACTTAACCCTGGTTGCCTCACATCCAGGGCTATCTCCACTTATCCTGATTCATATCTGGCCACTGCAACCAGATAATTCTTGAGGAAAAAGTGAGACTGGTGACTTAGCACAGCACCCCCTCATAAAAATTCAATTCATGTGTTTGCCATAGCAGCACCTCCATGATTCCATGGTACCCTTCAATAATGAAGGACAAACATCATCTCAAATCTAGTGTGGGCATATTGAACCAGGTAGATAAATCTCATTTGCTTTTATTTAATTTGTTTTGGTAAAAGATTTCCTAGCACTAACTTTCTTTCATATTCTTGTTTTAGGAGAGCAATATAGAAAGCAAAATAATACCTTTTTATTATTTAGGAGTTGCTCTTATGTTACATGTTAGACATTAGAGGAATCACCAAAAAAAGAGCAGATGGTATATTCCCTGGCCCCAAAGAGCTTATTGTCTAGTTAAGATAATACTCTGATTATGGTTTTATTCTCTTTCCTGTAACTGCATGTTTACAGTTAAAAGCTGCTCCATTGTAAGACACGAGTGAAATATAACTGTGACAGATACCAAACTACAGTTGTCATCTAAATCTTGTACAAAGGCATTCCATCTGTGTTTTAAATTTCAGAGCAATAAAATACGCCCGGCGTTATGTCTGCTTTTCCAAATCAGTTTGTACCATTAGAAGTAGAAATATGATTAAGGCAACTTCTTACCACTAACAGTGATAGAATAGAGGATTTTTCCCTTCCAAAAGGAAATAGACTAGTTTATTTTCTACAATCCTTATTTGCTTTGGAATTCTGTGGCTTTACATTTATTTTTTAATTGAGTATTAATAGAGTGTAAGGGATGGATATATTATTGGTGAAAAATGCATGTTAAAGCCATAGCACTCCAGGGGTAAACATTCAGTGGCCAAGGAACTATTTCTCTGCTTCTATAAGAGACTGGATCCTTCTAGATCATTTCATTATATATGGCATTGTTATACCTCATTATAAACTTCATGGATAAGGAAATTTGACAAAGCCTTTTCAAACCCATTCCCACATCAATCCTTGAGCATACCAAAATAAATTATCTCCAAAGAAAGGAAAATATGTTATCTAGGCATGGCAACCATACTCAAACAGTATCTAAACAAAAACCGCAATATAAGCACCAACAGATCTTAACTTTATATTTTAATAGCAATAACCAAAACCTTTACAAGAGTGTATGCCAGGAAACACTGAGTTCCTGAAAAGATTTCAATGCAGGTGGTAATTGTAAAAATATGTTTGCCTGCAAAATGTCAAATGTAGCAAACAAAGCTATGGTCCCTTAATAAAAAATGAATTTTGTTGTCAAATATGATTTTATACTTATTTTGGCCATCTTGTGTGGCCAGCGAAAAATTTTAAGAACAGAGCATCTGTATTATTGTGTAATCGAAGAACCTTTGAATTTTGTTTTATTATTTGGATCAGGTCTAAGATTTATTCAGTGCTCATAATTCTTATAAGGATTTCATTCAACTGCAGATAAATATATGGCTCTTTAGTAGAAAATTCTCCTGAGTCTAAATTAAATCTTAAAAAATAAAAATGAAGATAATAGTGATTATATAACATTTTATGTGAATTATTGATATCATTTTATAACATCATCTTTACTTATGGATATACCCCCTTCTTCTGATGCCCAGTGAGCTATCCCTCTGAAGCTATAAAATAGAAAAATGAAAAGAAGGGAGCAGCAGTTCATTGAAACTAATATATTGATGCACACCCACAGTTTTCCACCTCTGCAAAAAAAGAGATGGGGCTTCTCAAGTTATCTTTGGGGCCATTCTTGGTAATTATAATTATACAGTATTCAATTAAATTTGTTCTGTTCTTTCCACTTCCATTGTTGTGCTCATCATATGTATCATTTTCATGGGTCTGCTTAAATCACCCTCAGTTCCTATAAATCTCCTAATGGGATTATTTTTATAGCAATGTGTCTATTATGGTCATAAATTCAATTCTAAGTAGTTAAAAACCTCCTTTATTTTCCCAGAATTTCTCACATGAAAAAAATATCAGTCATGATACAAGGCTAAATAATTTCAATATATATTTACAAGGAATCAGTCCTCTAGTGCATTATAAGAATCATTGTGAATAAAGCACCAAGAAAACAAAGACAAGATTGAAATAAGAAAACAGTTCCTGCCCTCAAGGTGCATAAAACCTAATAGAAGGAAGACTTGACTTAACTTAATCTATGAAGCAAGTTTGACATTTGCATCAAAACATTAAGGTCTTTTGGTTGTTTCTGATATAATATTATTCATTATTCATTTTCAGGAGACATTAATGTTAAGAAGGTTTTTTAATCTGTATTATTGAAATACAGATTTAATTTAAATACAAATTTAAATACAATTTAATTTAAATACAAATTTAATTTAAACTCCTCAATTCAACAAATAACTTCAGCATTTCCCCCAAATCTCAGGGAGGTAATCATTTGACTTCTGCTGGAATGCTTCTAGTGTTAAGGATTTCCCTCTTCTCTAGGTAGTCCGTTCCATACTTGTCTGAAACTAGTCAGTTTTTTCAGACTACACAGAGTCTGTCTTAAAGTATACAGCACAAACTAATTATTTCAGGTTCTGTCAGTCCAGAACAATATATAATCAAAATATTACTGTTCTTGATATGGATAATACATTTCTATAAATATAGTTTATGAATTCAAATCAATGAATAATTTTTTACTGCTTACTACATGATAGGAGATTTTTTTTAAATGAAAAAATGGCATATGTTCTGCTCCCAAGCAGTTTATAGCCTATTAGGGATGATTCAGTATGCACAAAAGGATATTTTGTGAAATTTTTGTCAGAGGAAGAGAGGGGCCCTAGGAACAAGTACACTAAGGAGGTGTAAGTTTCAGAATTGATGTGATCTTATGGGAAAACAAGTTTCTGAAGAGCATTCAGGAGAACAGCCAGGTAAGAAACAATGAGATTATTAAAACAGATGACATGAAAATATTTTCAATTCATTTATCCTAGTCTTTGAATTCAGATTTGTTTCCTGAATCGAGAAAGTGTTTTCTAAAATTTGACTATAATGATGTAGTGTGGAAATCATTGTTTGAAGAGATCAGTTAAAATATAATGTCTTTTTTATCTTCATGAAAACCTTTGCCATACCTTACTGAATCATAACATTATCATCATCATCATCATCATCATCATTATTATTATTATTATTATTGTTATTATTATTAATACTCATAGAACCTTGTGATTTGCCTGTGTCTTCAAAGCTTTAAGTTCATTTCAGTCCAGTCATTTTTCAGTCATTTCTGACTTTTTGTGAACACATTTGGGGTTGTCTTGGCAAAGATACTGGAGAGATCTGCCATTTCCTTCTCCAGCTCATTTAAAGATGAGGAGCTGAAGTAGACAGGTTTAAGTCATCAAATTGCTCAGGGTCACCCAGCTAGTATGTGTTTGAGGCTGGATTTGAAGACATAGAGAAGTCTTCCTCACTCCTGACCTGGGATTTTATCCACTTTGCCACGTAGAGCTTACTTTATTAGATTTAAATTTCCTTCTGTAATTATTTGAGGTGATAATTTGTTTCTTTAGCAAATGACCCAGCAAATGGAAACTTACCTGCAATGCAGAAATTTTAGAACAAAATGTTTCTAATTTCCTAATTACTTGAATTTAAGAAAAGGAAAAAAAATAAAACTTTGGTTCCATTATCATTATGTTTCACAGTAAGCTAAGAATCAACTTCCAGGAACTCTTTTTTTTATCCTACAAGCCTCCAACATCTTCTCTTTAGCTAGTGAAAAACCTAGTTATAAAACTAAAACAAGCTGTCCTTACTTCAGTCCCCTAATGTCCCATCCCCCTTCCATTTTTCAGTTTCAGAATTTCAAGTTCATAGACAGGCAGGATGGTGTAAGCTTTCATAAAAGTGTGTTGTCAGCTGGTAATGATAATAGTGTCTACTCTTAGCTTAGCTTATTCTAGAAGGGATTGTTAGAATTACTACTGCTATGTCAGTGCCTAATGCATGTGTCCATTTTAGCTCTGTATGGCTTAAATTGGTCTTAGGCTAGTAGACTTCAATGATGTGTTAAGCTTTCTCCCAAATGCAGAAGGTGCCACTAGGAAATGCATTTGTCTACTATAGATATATCCTTAGACAAAATAATTGAATGTTTAGTAGTTAAAAAGTGGTCTTTCTAATCAGATTGAATGATGAGAGAGAGCATATCTGCTATTTAATAAGATTGTGGCCAGCCTGGTATTGGTATGGAAGGTAGATAAAAATTATTCCTGCTTGCAGGCTGCAAGGATGTCTGGTTTCTTTTTCCTGTATCTGTGCCAAAGTATATCTCCTTTATTCATCTTGCAAACTGTCCTTAAAGTTAATCATGCTGAACATTTTGTGTATGTTTGCCTGACAATAAATGAGTTTGGGGGTAGGGAGGGAAAGTGCCGAGAAAAAAAAATAACACAACTTTATTAGGACAGATACAAAAAAGTGTTCCCTTTGTTTAGATTAACCCTTACTGCAAGTGTCACTAAGAATGAAATTTGAGAATCTTTGTTTTGCTTTGTAAGATACTAAAGATAAAATACCAATCACTCAAATTATGCTGGTTTGAAACAACACTATAGGGATGATGATTTTTGTTTTATTCATTTATTCTTTAAAAAACACTCACCATCTTACAGAAAAATGTTATCTGTTTGATAAAATTGCTCTCTTATGCTACCAAATCCCTAAAGTAGGCAAAACCATTTATACTTATATTTTCATGGGGAAAGAAAAGTACCCCTAAAAGCAAGTTGAAAATAGTTTACAGTTTTTTTTAGTTATATTTAAAACTAGAGGAGAGAATGTTTGTGTGTGATTTTTTTAGGATTCAAATTTATTATTAAATTTTAACAATTAAAAGTTTTGTAGTTTTTTCCCCCTGATCCTTTTTCTGGATGATAGAATGTCAGGTCAGCTTAGTCATTGATTAACAGTACAGTTTGTTCCCTACCAAGTAGCATCTTAACTTTACCAGCTGGTCAAAAAGTTTTCTCTTGTATCATAATAAATCTGCCATGAATAGTAACGGTATCATTTTCCTTGATAAACTTGGATTTCAATATTTCAAATTCATATTCCTATAATTTTCTATATTATGGATCATTATTATTATTATATAAGAATATTAGAAATCTGGCCATGATAGCTACATTTACAATAATTCCCCATTATCTGTAAGACAGACTGACATTACCAGATTTTTACAAGTAAAGGATTTTGAAACACCTGACACTCATGTAACTTATTCTGTAGAGGAGAGTTGTCTCCTAATTCATTTAAGAAACATTTATTAAATGTCTATTTATACATTATTATTGCCTTAGTTCTTATTTAACACACATTTCAAAATAGTTTGGCTATTGAAGATATGTTTTCCAGGCTGCACAGATTTAAAGTGTATAAAGGAGTAGTATAGGAAAGAGAATGATAGAGGGAAATGGAATAAAAGAGTGATTTTGGTGAAAAGTCATTGAGAGCCCATATGTAGTGAGAGCTGAAATCAGTGTATGAAACAGAAAAATGAAAAAGAAAATAAAAAATTTATCAAAGCAGATTGGGCTCAGTATTCGTACTGGATTAGTAGATTAATGTTTCACAGTAGCTCTGAAGGAATCAGAGCACAAAAAATACATTAGGGGAAATTACTAAAGATAAGTCATTAAGGACTGATTAAATGATGATCAGTACCTCTTTTCAAGAAATCAAAGAAATGTATTATATACTTGAGAAAGATATACATTAAAATGGATAAGAGAAAGTATTGAAGTTCAAAGGAAAAGCTTGCTCTATCTTTACAAAAGAGGCCTTGATTATTTGACCAGTTATCTCTTCCAAATTTCAGAGATGGTAGAAAATTATTATGTCTCCCATGTTGTCCCTATGGAAACAGATTATCCCCCCCCAATTCTAACCTCAATAATTCCTATGGCCTTTAATGTTCATTTGGGAATGCAGCTTGATGAACAGGATTTGGAGTTGAGGAGATCTGGTTCAAATCCTTTGTCTTATCTTTACTAGTTCAGTGATTACAAGTCAATCATATTTTATTTTTCTGAGCCTCAGTTTTCTCACCTATTGAATGGGGATGATAGGGATAACTATAGTAGCAAAGCTCAAAAGAGATAATGTAAACTATGCCCTGAAAATATAAAAAAAGTACATAGTTTAGATATGGGGAGTTTCTTTGTTCATTTCAATTTTCAAAAGAAATATAAAATAAGGGGTACTGTGTTTAATATATGAACTGTATTTTTGTTTTTAATGACAAATCTTGTTAGACTTTATGGATTCTGCTTATATAAAAAGTATAACTAACTTTGATTAAATCAAAGCACATTTGGTCATTTATTATGCTAGACAATAAAACAATGTCATAAAAAAGTTTATAATGTATTATTCCTGCTTCAGGAGAGATAATCTGACATATGTATGTATCTATGTAAATGTGTAGGTATGTGTTATATATATGTTTATGGCAGCTAAGTGGCCCAGTGGATAGAATGGCCTGGAGTCATAAAGTCTGTCCTTTCTAAGTTTAAATCTGAAATCAAATACTTAGTAACTGTGACCCTGGACAAATCACTTAACTTCTTGCCTCGGTTTCCTCATCTGGAAAATAAAATAGCAAACCAAATCAGTATCTTTTCCAAGAAAGCCCAAAATGGAGGCATAAAGAATTTGACATGACTAAAATGATTGAATAATAACAACAACAAATGTATGTATGTATGTATGTACATATATATATACTGATTATACATGTTTATATAACATTACACGAATTTGCCTTTTTATCTTCCACATGATGTAATTCTTAAGTTCACATCAGATTAATTTTATTTACATAACTAAATCCTTCTTGAATGATCAGAAGTCATCAGTGACATGTCAGATCTTAGCAGGATAGGCAAACTGACTAAGGAGTAAAAAACATTCACTCAAAATGATGTCTACAGAGATGACTGATAGTTGAAAGTTCAGAAGTTCCCTTTTCACCTTGATTTCTAACTAACTGAATTATTTTAAGTCTTCCTTCTTAGGTCTTATTATTTTAATCTTCCTTTTAAGGTCATATTTCCCTATCTCATAACCTGTATTGAGGTAGAAAAATACTTTGGAAAATGTTAGCATTTAGAACCTAAAATAGAATTATAAAATTTAGCCTCCTAATATCAAATTTCTGTTCAGTTAATCATAACTTTTTATTTCTTCTCCGTGACTTTAGTGACTGGTTTGGACAAAGCTAAATGATTCATTACCATCTTGTATTGACATTACTGAAAAAGTAGCAATACTTCTTAAATATTCTTGATTCTATTATAGCAATGATAAAGTTCCCTCAATTTTTCTTTAATTAAAGAAAAAACTATGAGTTGATGGGGAAAACATTTGATAATTTAAGGTAAATCTAATCCATTCACTTTTTGTTTATTGGTACATAGGAACCAGTTTGTACTATCAAAATGCCTTGATTTAAATATATATGTCTGTGTGTGTGTGTGTGTGTGTGTGTGTGTGTGTGTGTGTGTGTGTACCTTTTCAGAAGTTTATTTTGTCCTTCCTTCTTTACAAAAAAAGTTTTCTTTTTACTAGGATAGCAAAATCAGACACTAAAATTCCACATGTAATAGGGAATTAAATTCACAGCTAAAGCATCAAAATCTGTCATCAATATTTTTTAAATACATGGAATTACAAAACTTGAGAGATTGAAAAGAACTTAGCAGTCATTTGATCCAACCAATACAAGAAAGGAATCCCCAGGTATTAATTCTTTAAGCTTCAGGAAACAAATATTCCATCAGAACTAAGATGAAAATAATACTTGACAGTGTTAAAAAAATCATTCTTTATCTCTGATCTGTTGATGATTCATTCAACATCAAAACCTTGGTTTTTACTATTATTTCTAAAATGGTCTTGCATTTGATTAATTTGTAAGGGAGAAAAATTAAGCAAGAAGAAAACTGAGACAAGCCTAACATCAGTATTTCTCAGAACATATGACCAATAGATAAAACCAAGAGAGAGTTTATAGGAAGAAAAAGCTCCAAAAAAGGAAATATCTAGGAAAAAATATTAAAGGTATAATGGAATCTAAAATATTTAAGATACATTTTATACATTAACCAATATATGTATATTTTGCAGATGTCTGTAGAAATTTCAGGTGCCTATAAGTTACTGGGAGCCAGAGGGATTTTTACCCAGCACAATTTAATTTCTTGAAGAATGGAGAAGTAACTTCTAATTTACTCCTGATTCCTAATTCTTGTGGGGAGAATTTTATATGTTCTGGAATCCTTGTAGGGACCAGGTTCCCCTTGGAGAGGGGGAGGCTTGGAGAGAGGAGGCTTTTTATTAAAAATTTTTCTTTTCCTAACAGTCTGGCTTTCAGTGGACTTTTGCACTACACAGGGAACCAGGCATTCTGCAAAATAATAACATTATAAAAAGTTGAGTCAACATGATTTTGGAAGTGAGTGCAATTCTCAGGTCCACCAGCTATGGTCAACCTGTATACTGGTAGGAAAATAATAATTTCCAAGCTATTTTTGAACTATTAACTATCAATTTTTCCAAAAAGCACCCCAGTTTGATAGGGACATTAAAATGTATGTTGTTCAATAATTTTTCATTCATTTCAACTCTGTGACACCATTTGGGATTTATTGGCAAACATACTAGGATAGTTCATCTTTTCCTCCTCCAGCTCATTTTAAAGATGAGGAAACTGAGGCAAGAGGCTAAGTGACATTCCCAGGGTCATAAAACTAGTAAGTGTCTGAGGCCAAATTTGAAATTAGGAAGGAGTTTCCTGAATCCAGGTCACACTCCTCTATTTACTAGGCCACCTAGCTGCTTATCAAATGTTTTATTAGGGAAAAAAATATAAAGGCAGGACATTTTCCCTCAACTCAGTTGATATATTTATAGAATGTAATTATAGCTAATATGGTTATAATGTGTCAACAATGTATTAGCCTCCCTAGTATCACCTTGTAAAGTATGAACATTTTTCTGAATCAGCAGGAAAGAATATTATTGGATTAGTAAAACAAGGGTCATAAGTGAATTTTCAGAACTTTAAATTATTAATCTCTAAAAACAAAGATCAAGAGCTAATTAAAGATAAAGAAGTACAGAACCCTTTCTTCACCTTTTTTTAGATTTTTTTTCTGTTCTCCCAACTTTCCCCATATATGAGTTATGGTTTCTAGTAACAAAGCTACTTTCCTAGAAAAAGAACCACTATAATCCATTAGTTGAAGAGTCAGTGTTAGAGTAGTTGGGGTACAGAGTTGCAGCAAGCAAAGACAAATGCTACACAGATTGGAGTTCAAAGGCAGCTGAAAGGATTGTGACCCCTTGTAACAACAAAAGCCAACTATCCATTGACAAAGAGGTGAACCTTAATACCTGAGTGGTAGACAGGAGCAGACCTTAGAAACCCTTCTGAGTACACTCATACTACATACCAGAGGGAGCTTAGTGAGAGACCTTTAGTAGAGAGCAGTGAATTGGGGGGGGGGTGTTCAGGGAGTTCTAGCATCTCTGATGTGAGGGCATTGGACCCTTTTCAGGTCTACCCATCCAACTTTGGTGTCCACTTGTAAGTCACCTCTCATGTATGGTTTCAAGAAGCTGTAGCATGCACAGCAACCTCAGCCAGTAAACCATCTCAGGAGAGGTAATCATCAGACCTCAAACCCATAGGTGAATTAAGTGACTGTATATCCCCAAGCTGAATGGACAGAAGTAAATCATTTCTTCCAATGGTAGGAAGGTAGCTGAAGTAGGAGCAATGGAACACTGAGAATTTGGTCAGACATCAAAGTCTCCAAGATCATTCAATGCAGTTCAGATTATTGCCAGTCATCTTGACTCTTGTCTTGCCACTGGATTTCAATGAATTTGGAAAAAAGGAGTGAGGCTGATAACTGTATAATTCTGCCCAACTTAAATCAATGCATGTGCAAGTCAAGATATCACCCTGAAATGTCATTGGTCCTCTTCAAAAACTAAGAACATAACAACAACAGTAGAGAAAAAATTTCAAGGTCCAGTCACACTGAAGTACTAAATAGACTTGGTTGTAGAGTTCACTACCCATGTGTTCTTAAATTTGTGCCCATTCTCCCCACCGAATTATGGGGGGGGGAGAATAATTTTTAGCTCACCTCCTTACTTTAGCATTTTAGCAATGCCTTCACTCTGAATTTGTTGTGTTTACTCTTTGGTTGTAAAGGGGAAACATATTAGTAAGGACTAATGAACTATTGTTTGTGAAGTCAGTACTCACAGAATACCCTTTGAATCTCAAATCACCACTCACCCTCTGGGAAACCAGCCCATGTGTATGAATATAAATTGAGAGAGAAGCCAGTATGGGGTGTTAGTGCTGCATGTCATTTTAATTATGTCCTAGAGGTTAATCCTTGCTGCAATAGATCATTGATATGACTACCTGTAGATGATTAATCTCAGGTATGACTCCCACATTGCTGATGGGTCATTTCTTGTTTATTAAAATGTAATCAATTTAATTTTTGTAATGTTATTCAAGTTTTATCATCTAATGCTTTCTTATTCTTTTCCCAAAGAAAGTATTCCTGAAGTATGGTAATGATGTTTCTGCATAATAGATAAATCTTTGTTCTTTCTCATTCCTTGTTTTGAATCCATGTTTTCTAATATATTTCATGCCATTCTTGCCCATAGCCACTTTTTCATTGAAGTATTAGATATTTATTGAAATAATTTGAAGGATTTTATCAAGTTTCTTTGGGAAATTTCTCCACCATTTCATTCTCTGAAATAAAATTTGTGGAATAAACTGTGATTACTTTATAGTGACCTTTTAGCACATATTTATAATTAACTCTACAATGTTTCTTGATAATTTGGGACAAAACATGAAGCCGATTCTATCAATGCTTTTCTTTGCCTTCTTCCAAGAGCAACCTGTGAATCATCCTGTCATTTAAATGCAACTTTTTTTTTTCTGGTTTCGTTTACAGTAAGATAATCTTAGCCTGTATCTCTGCCTATTGACACTAGAACCTATATCTCTACTGGTTGCACCTCTAACCAGTTCCTAGTATATCTAGGGTCCTCCTAAGAGCTCTGTATTTGATATTTGTTCTCCCACTTTGAGATAACACCACATCCACACAATTGATTCTGTTAGAATCAGTGTTTAACGGAGGTGCTACTTGCCTCCATTAAACATTTCCTATCCCTCCAGGGGTTAATACTCTTCTATTTCCCCTCTTACAAAAAAAATTCCAAAAGACTTATTTACTTTATTGATACCTACTTGGTATATGCTTTTCTGAGTATATAAATTTAAGTCCCCTCAATAGAATATAAACATTTTAAGGCTAGGGACAGTATACAGTTTCTAATTATATACACACATACATATATGTGTATGTGTGTAAGTAAGTATATATAGATGTGTATATGTATATAATTTTATTTATATATAATTTCATTTATATGAAATTGTATTTATATATTTATACTTCCCTTAATAAATACTATTAAGAGAATAGAAAAATGAGTTCACAAAGTAGAGATAACTAATTTTGACTTTACCTTTAAGGAAGAGATTAATTTGGTTGACATTGTATATAGCATGCATAGCCTCTGGTTCCATTGCTCAATATCAATCTTGTCTATGAGGGAGAAGTGGGCTCTCTTTCACAGATGAACAGATCTTTACCTGGGAAGGATCAGGTGATGATTGTTCTATATCTACTGAAAATCTAAAGCCAGGTATTGATAGAGGTAAAGGTGGGTTTTTTTTGGTATTTTTATTTCTTTTTTTTCTTTAATAATTTATACTTTT
Source organism: Macrotis lagotis (assembly GCF_037893015.1). Classification (NCBI taxonomy): domain Eukaryota; kingdom Metazoa; phylum Chordata; class Mammalia; order Peramelemorphia; family Peramelidae; genus Macrotis; species Macrotis lagotis. The sequence continues at coordinate 140,860,285 of NC_133659.1, read as the reverse complement.
ACCTCCTATGTTATTTCTTCTCTGATTCTGAAGTTTTTGATCAAAGAGAATACTGGAATATTTTCTCTTTGTTTATAAAATAGAATGCTATCTCTCTTTCTGATCTTATGTTATTATAGCTCCTGACTTTACTCTTTACCTCCTTTTACTAACACAAAGCCATGTGGAATTTTTTCAATCTTTATATTCCTCAGCCCTACATTTGATATAATATATTTGATCTGTTAGCTTCATTAGACTCAATACAAAGTTCTCTTCTTATATGTTGCCTTGGATGTATTGGAACCATTTACTCCTCTGTCTAATTCAATTCAATTCAATTCACCATCCAGACAAGATATTTGGAGACTTGTGTTTTGGAAGGAAACCAATCCAATTAAACACTGGACCATTAATAATTGGAGCTTCTGAATACTGGGAATGAAAATAATAATAGGAGTCAGCTTTCAATAAGTTTAATTACTTTTTATTTATATAAAATAATGTTTTTAAAAAAGGATCACACTTGAGCCACAACCAAAAGAAACCTTATTCTCTCACTGTAACCCTTTACTTCAAATTTCTTTCCTTTCCACACGTAACTATTCAGTCCAAGTGGGGAATTGGGGTGCTAAAAAGGAGCATCCAGATAGAAAACAGTGACAAGCATCATTGTTCTACTTAGTACAAGCTTGCCAAGGACCCACAACAATAGGCTGGAAGCTCTGGAGAAGAAGGCTACATGAGAACCTGTAGAAAGAGAGCCATGTGATATATAAAAAGAGAAGGATCGTTTTACATGCTAGCAAAGTAATAAGGCAATTAGGAGGCATAGTGATACAATGCTGGCCTTGGGATCAGGAAGACCTAAGTTTGAGTCCTGTATAAGGTAACCACTAGCTGTGTAACCCTGGGCAAGTCACTGCTCTTCTCTTAGCTTCAGTTTCCTCATCTGTAAAATGGGCCTCTATTGATCATGAAAAAGGGTAAAAACATCACTTGTACAAAAATGTTCATAGTAGCTCTGTTTGTGGTGGAAAATTAGAAATTGAGGGGATGTCCATCAATTGGTGAATGGCTTAATAAACTGTGATATATATGTATGTGATGGAACACTATTGTTCAATTAGAAACCGGGAAGGATGGGAATTCAGGGAAGCCTGGAAGGATTTGCATGAACTGATGCTGAGCAAGATAAGCAGAACCAGAAAAACACTATATACCCTAACAGCAACATGGTGGTGATGATCAACCTTGATGGACACGCTTATTTCATCATTTCAACAATCAGGCATAATTTGGGGTTATCTTAGATGGAGAATGCCATCTGTATCCAAAGAAAGAATTAAAACAATTATCTTATATAATTTTGCTATCTCTTATACTTTATTTTTCTTCTTTAGGGATGCTTTTTCTCTCTCATCACATTCAACTTAGATTAATGCATACCATGGAAACATTGTAAAGACTGTTTCTGTGGTGGGTGGGGTGAGGAAAGTAAGATTAGGAGGGAAATTGTAAAGTTCAAAATAAATAAATAACTTTAAAAAAGGATCATAGATTTTGAGAAAAATTTGCTTGAGAGTCTTTCTTTGTCCCTTGCCCTTTTTATTTTCTATTCATGCTATATTTTTAAAAAGTATTTTCTGCAACTGATGCTTCCATTTAATCCTTAATCATTCTTGTTTTGGACTCTTAGAATCTGGCTTTTGGCCACTCTACTAAAAGTATTCTAACACTGCCAATGATCTCTTAATCACCTAAAATACAAAGGCACATTTTTTCCAACTCACATCTTTCTGGACCTCAATATATATCATTTACTCAATAAATCAGACCATCAGCCAATCTACCAACAAGCTTTTATTAAGTATCTGCAATGTGCCAGGTACTCCTCATCTACTCTCTTATTTCTTAATAGTTTTGCCCGTTCTTTCTTTCTTTACAAGCTCTCCCTTGGTAATATCATTCACAATTAGGATTTTAACTATGACCTAAACAATTGACGCCCAAATATATCTTTCCATCTTTTGAGCTCCAGATACCTATCTCCAGCTATATTTCTATTTGGATATTCTACAAAACCTTGAAAATCAAAGCTGACAATGGGTTTTGGATTTGTCCTCTCCATAAACCTTTTGCATTTAATCTTTCAGTGAAATTCATGCATCTAAATCTCCCATTTTTCTAAATCTTTGATTGTTCCTAGTTCCCTTCCTAATCAAATTAACAATATTAATTAGGTTGCATGGGGTCTTATTAAAAAAGTTTATTTTGAGCAACCTAGCACATTAGTAGTTTATATGATTTTTTATGTTTATAATGTAATCTCTGACAGCTTGACTATCTCCTTTTGTTTTGTCTTAACAAATGCTTATTAATTGATCTGAACATCCGTACTTTTCTTTACAAGTTTAATCTAGCCATTTTTTTTAACTAAAGGGGGTCCCTTAGGATGTTTATCTGGAATTAGGTTAGCAGACAGATTGAATTAAAGTATTTATCAAAATAGCAAATTTCCTATCTTTTTAATAAATTATTTCTTGTCATTTTTGCCCATTCATATTGGCTCCCTCGCTTCCCACAACCACCACATGTAATTAATTCAGATTAATAAATATTTTTTCATCACAATTTTATGAAAACCTCTATATTTTGTGGGATGTATCACCTGGGACCCAGTTCATAAAGTGATGGCTAAATGACATAACTATAAAAATCTGGCTTTCCTGGTTTTCTGATTATATTATATCTCATAGGCAAATCAGATTAATTTCAACTTTTGATTCTGACAATTCTAATCAATCAGCCTGTGTAAAAAAATAAGAAAAAAAATTTAAAAATCATCTTTGATTCTCTTTTTTTTTGAACATCACATTGTCTCTGTAATATAGCAATTTCATTATTAGTTTAGCATGAAATGAAAAAATCTTTTATCATTGCACTCAACTGTTCACAAATAGCTAACATGTATTTAGAAAAGAAAATAGAAAGGTAGAAAAATTAGGATTTTCATATTGTTAGATATATAATGTCAACAAAATTTAAAAAGAAAAAAATGTTTTTAAAGAGTCAAAAGTGAATTTAATAGTGGGATCTACAGGATTTTGACTAAGTACACAAAAAGTTCTCTCTTAATGTCTCATCCAAATACTTCAACTTAAATTTACTGGTAGCTATTTCAGGGGAAAATGTGGTCTCTGTGATCATTAGCTTGTTATAAAGAAACTTTTTTTTTCTTCTGCAAATGTTTAGAGGGAGGATTAAAGACAATTTATTGCTTGGGTAGAAAGTAATAAAAGTAACAACAATGGAGTGTCTTCTAAATTGTCATCATTTTCTGGAATTACTAACAAGATCAACCCCAGCAGGCTTTTTATGTCCAAAGGAATTGCTTTCATTTGTCATGCTTTAATGTATACTGTATCATTAATCATCTTGCCACTGATATTGGACTGTATTTGTTTCATTGAATTGTAAAAAGTAAATGTTTCATTCAACTGTATATAAGATGAATTCCTTCATCAGAGCTTTGCCACAGACAGGACTTGAGAAGCATATTTATTATACATTTCTCTTGGATAAATTGGCCTTCCAGAGCTGCATAAAAGGATTGGGTTAAGATGTAAGTGCCTGCCTTTTTGTTGTTGTTATTTTTCCAGGAACACAGTATGCACAGTTCTAAAAAGAAAGATGATCTTTTAAACATAAAGTAGCCTCACAGACTCATAGATCATTAGAGTATCAAGGCCTGGAATGTTAGAGATTATCTAGTTCAATCCTTATATGTGATAGATGAGGAAATTAAAGCCTAGAGTGGGTGACTTGACCAAATTCATACCACTAATCACTGAACAGTTAGTTTCTTCTCTTCCCCAATCCAAGGGATACATTTTTTTCTATTTCCATAAACAAAAAGGCTATTTCCTATGAGTATGTATTTGAAAAAGGAATCTTTAAATGAAGCTAAAGAGTGAACTTGTCTTCAAGCACATTTATTAGTTCACAAATAAGAATCTATGAATCTCCCTGATCAAAACCTTCCAAGACTGTTCTTCAGAAAATGAAGTTTTAAAAAATAAGGTGAAAAGCAAATATTAATTATATCATAAGCTCTTACAGCCTAGCAGGATCTGCCTAAGCTTATTTTTCATCAGCTTGGGCTTGCAAGAGAGGTTATTCTCCTGCTTTCATGTTGTCCCCAAAAGGAGACTTTAGAGTTTGGCTTTAGTACTTCTGATAGTCACCATTTTACAGAGCTTTCCATTGTATTTTTTGGGATATGAGTTGTAAGTCCCTCTCTAAAGTTTTTACCGGTTATAAAATTCTCACTTGCTATAATAGGAATTGTTTATTGTTCTTTAACTTGTGTTTCAAAATGTGTTCTCTGTGTCTTTAGAGTAAAAGAAGCCGAGGAAGTGTGTAGGCAGAAAAAAGAAAAATCTCTGTATAAAATAAAGCCGAAACATGACTCTGGAATTGTAAGTATATAGCATACTCTTTGTTTACTGCCTATGGCTTCCAGAACTTGCTCTTAAAATGTACATGAAGATACACATACAGTTAAACTGGACTATTATTTCATTCTTTTCACATTTGTGATTTTCTTGCACAAGCAATTGCTCACACAGAATGCTGCCATTGAGCTGAGGCAAGGGTTTCCAGAATTTTCAGATTGGAAAAGAGGATGAGACCATTGAGAAAAGGGAACTCAAACTTTCTCCATACTTCCCTTTGAAGTTAGAGTAAATGTTACAATTTGATTAGCTTTATTGGGATAGGGAGAAAAATGGGAAATTCCAAATAGTGTTGTCCTTTGCCTGTGACTGTGAAAACTAAATTCAGAACCAAGAGTGGCATTACAAAGTTAGTTGCTTAACAGATGTCAGATAATGAGCTGAATTTAACCACCCAAGTTAAGATTTTCCTTTTGCTCACTTGCTCTATTTACATAATGTGACAAATTATTATTCATGGGGAAAAGGAACATTAAGCTTCACTACTAGTGAAGCAAATAATTTGTATAATGTGTATGTTATGGAGCATGCAAACTGATAATTAAATTATTGAAATTTAGATTATGGAAAAGACATTCATCATAACAAGTTCTGCAGATGATTTTATTTAGGTAACACATTGTATTGATTGTATCATGTGATCCACAACTGAGTTTGATATAATTTTTAGTACAGGAAAAGAAAGCAAATACATAAATAATATCTCTTTAATCAGAATATAATATGCAATTGATATGACAAGCCATTGAGTTAGTATGTTTATTGCATATATCTTGGATTAACACTGGAAATGGACAATGAACTAGACCCAGATTGAACAAAGAACAGAGTAGATTAAGCTAAATTTGGGAAATGTGTGCTTTAAACAATCATAAGCCATTTTCTAAAACAAAACTCATCTTTTCAAATTCTAAATTTTATTCTTCTAGGATTGCTGTGTGACTACATCACTATAATCTCTAAAACAACCCCAAAATTATAGGCACCCCAGAAGCAATGGAAAGATTCATCTTTTGGTTTAGATAAGTTACAGCAAATTACCAAAGATGACTGGATTATAACAAATAACAAAAGAAATCAGCCCAGAAATTTATGATCAGGAAAAGAGATGGAATGTCCTAAAAGCAAATGGATAATTCAAGCATTATACTGATACTTATCTAATGTTAACCATTTAAAACACTCCATTGCAATGCATACATTCTTTATGGGGAATTTATGGCAGCATATGAATAAGAGTCATACATATTGAGACTTTGTAGATAAGCTGCTGTGTCATCTTTGTCTCTGTCATTACATCATCCTCTGAGTTGGAATACCAATATTTATGAGATCATATATAGATTCATTGAAATATTGAATCACACAGTTTAGAAAATGTTTGATGCCACCAAAGACTGAAGATACAAAAATGAATTGGTATATATTTTTAAATTTGAAGAAATTTGACAATTGAGTTTTGTCAGCACTGTCTATAAAAACAAGTTATTAAAATATTCTAAAATGAAATATAATTAGAAAGGGGAAAATATATGTTTAGTAGTCATATTTTACTTACTAATACTAGTTTTATTCCTAATCCTACAAATCATAGTTCATTTAATTTGGATCAAGTTTCAAATTTCAGCTTGAAATGTATTGTGCAGACAACATTTTTTCAGTACTTTGCTTTCTTAATTGAAATATATGTTTAAAAGGTCACAAAGGAAGGGGAGTATTGACTAATATGTTAATTTTAGTCACATTTTTCTGAGACTGATGGAGAAATGTGGTACATAAAATTGGAGGAGGGGCTTGTTGATTTGGGGGCAGAGGCAAATGCCTTTTTTTTAATTTTACAGTAAACAAAGCTGAACATTAAAAGCACTTACTCTCCATGAAAGGATAGTATTTTTCTTGGAATCTATTCCAAATAAAAAAAAATTGTACTTAGTAACATTGAAGGATGTATATAATTACATTTCTTGGAAATGTTGATATCTAACTTTTTTTTCTATCTTGTCTGTTTTCAGAAAGCAAAGATAAGCATGAAAATATGATCACCAAAAGTCAGAATGGATATATCATTGCCACTAGATCAACAAAATTTAGTGTATTTAGAGGGGAAAGGAAACTACATCACTTGGATCATTTTTTTTTCATTTTGACCTAAGTCTAGTTTCTGTTTTCATGACTGATTTACTGATCAATTCCACTGTACTGTGCACAAATTAAATATAAAAAGTAAAATAATTAAATTTATTGACCCAGAAAATAAACTACTTTTTATATTAAGAAAAAACTTATTACATGCAATATGTCCTCCTGTTTATTGGCAATCACTTGTTTATTTTATTTGAGTTTAATTCACAGAATTTTGATGAATATTATCTAATTCTTCATTATGAAAGAAATATTTTATCACTTTTATTTTTTAAGTGTATCTTTTACCAATTTTTCTTTGCCTAAAATTTTAAAATGGGTTTAGTTCAGATAATTTCCCAGGCTAATGACACATCTTTTGGATATATATCTTAACCTTCATGTTACATTCTAATTCAAAACAGTAGTAAAATATTCCATCTCCATTTGGTAATTCCTACAATTCTAGAACAACTCTGTTTCCTAGTATATCAAAATATTTTTCATATGTCATCATTCCCTCAATGGGCATGTACTTCTAGATTTTCTGAAAGATTAAAAAAAAGTCTCCAAAATATTCTTTGCAGGTGGATGTTTTATATCTTATAAAGAGTTCTAGACCTTACAAACTCACGTGGACTTACTTAAGCATTGTTTTTGGAATGGCCTTGAAAGAAAAAAAAATTTTCATCAACCAAAAAAACCAGAATAACAACTTTTACCAATCTTTGGTACAATATTCATTGCATCATCTTACCCATCATGAGCATTATTTATTTATAACAATGGTTAGTAACTGATTTTAAACTGGTCTTCTAATTTCAAGGAATCTATCCACAAGGAATCAGTAGCAAATCCTCCAATTGGTAACCACCTCTCTCAAGATCTTCACCTGTTTCTGAGGACTAATCAGGTTATATGGAAATAGTTTATCTATTTGAGGTTCTTGGTATTTTTTTAACCATGTCTTGCTCTGCTGGTTGGTTTAACTAATATTTAATTAGGGGCTTGAATTATCCTTGATTTTCCCATATTGAAAGCCACTAAAATATCCCTAGTAGTCACTGAAGTATGAGTTATATCTTTTACACATTTTCTCAGAGTAATGTCAATTCTTAAAAAAAACACTATTTTAAAAAATCTTTTAAAAAATCCAAAAATAGGAAATAATGAAACATGAATGGCATGAAATTTAGCACTCAAATGATTTGAACTCTGACTAAATACAAGAAAATCAGCTCAATCCATTTTCCTCTAGCTAAAGACTGATGTTCTAAGTCAGCTTGATGGCAAAAGTAGCACATTAACACAGCCATTAATTCTTCCAAGATGAAACTAGATCAAAATTATTATATTTCCCTTTGTAATTCACAAACCACACTATTTTCAAAAGCAACATCAAAAGTGACACACCTAGAAATAGGCTAGTAGTAATACCTTCTATTTTTATCATATTCTATATTTTATTACTTTTAAGCCTAGGGAATAGTTTTAAAGAAATTGCATGGGCATCATCAACAAAGATTTTGAACCTAGTGGAAACTTAAATCTGAGTTTAAACCCTCAGATTGCAGTGATGTGAATTAATGTTTCCAGTCCCACAAACATCTAGATTCTACCACACTGCTCTGAGTTTCAGAAAGGAAAATGTTACTCCTAGTGAATTCTTTGCAACAATCTCATATCCACATTTGTATTTTGTATTTTAAATATTTAAGTGCTGTCTACCCAGTATAATCAATGCTTTCCCTGCTCTTTGGTTACTCTCCATACTCAAATAATTGTGAAGATGATTATGGGTATTTTTCCCCAAATGTTAAATTATTCCAGATACTGAATGGGGTCAGGAGAGAGAGGAAGGAGGCGCAACCACAACAAAAAGAAACTATTCTTAGCAAATAACAGGAAATCAATGGAAGTTTCTTTTTAATGAGGATATTTTTTACCTAGTTTTAAATTTTCTCTCCTAAAAGAAACCAATGATTTTCTCAGTTAGAGGCAGCAACTTATCCTCTTCATTCCTATTTCACATACTCTCTCAAAAGGACCATTTATCAATATTTTGAAAGAATTTAAATGCTTGATACCCATAAACTTTCATCTTGTGGCAAGAATTGGAATAAAATAAATAATCCCCTGATTAAATTATAATCTACTCTTTAAATTAAAATCTACACTTTATTTGGGACCTGCCACAACACTAAAAGCAACATTAAAAGAAATCAGAAATGTCCTTGGCTCTTTCTGAATTAATAATATAACAGGATAATTTAAAAGATGCAGAATGAGAATAAAGTTATATTTGTTTTCTAACATAATATTTTTAAATTTTTTTCATCTTTCTTTTATGTTTTCTTCTAGCTGAGAAGGAAAAAAAAATTTCTGGGAAAATGGTATGTTGTTGGATTCTTGTTTTGTGTTAAAAAGGGAGAAGTTTTGTTATTTTGAGCCAGCTAGGGAAAACAATTAAAAATGATAGTCTACTTCAATATCACTGATTCATAATCATGTTTGTATTTATGTATAGTCTGATATTCTTATATTTGGGACTTATTTTAAGTGAAAAGACAGAATAGTTTATTTTATAGTCTTCCTGTTTCCCTCAATGACATGTATATTAACCATGCTACAGTGAAATAAGTAAAAGGTCATTTAACAAGATCACTATGTGCAATACTGTATTTAGTGTTTCTATTTCAATTTTTTCTAGAATGTTAATTTATATGAAAATAAAATGAATAATAAAAATTGTTTTCTTATGTTATATGTGTTGTCTAAGAATATCTTTAAAATCTTTAGCTGTATTTTTACACTAAGAAAAAATGAGAAATAAGATCTTACATCTATATTTTAGAAGGAAGAGGAAAGATAAATTTCTACTGCAGACCTTATCATTATTAATATTTTAAAAGCATATATTAGATACTTGTATTTTAGAAGGAATACTAGTTATTCTATTTTTCCATCCATTAATAATGTGTTTTATTAGAAAATGAGTATTATGCACAAATATTAAATATTAGATTCTACATAGCAGATAGAAAATAGTACCTTCCAAAAAAAGAATATAGTTAATAGAGGTTTATTGGAACAGAAATATAAATATATTGGCAAGCATGTGTGCATTCTCATACACACATTAATATTAAAATTGCCTAGTCATGTGTGGAGTGTGGAAGATAAACTCTCAATGTGTTAGGCAGACATCCTGTAGTTCATATGTGTGTGTATATATATATGTATATACATGTATGTAAGTATGTATGTATATAAAAATAAGGATAAGAATTAATGAGACCATAGATTCTTTGGTTTATTGGAGATAGAATAACTATATTTGGTAATTTTTTTTTTATGTTTCTTTGTGTCCATAGCAGATGAGACAATATGAAAGATAGGGGTTAAGAAAGTAGATAGGAATAATAAAAACACAAAGATATTAAGAGAATTGAGAAAAAAGAAAAAAACTGAAAAATTCTAAAAAGAATGCTAGCATTTTTGCTTCCATAAATAAATCCTACCCATGCCATTATTGTTAATACTGATGATTAACTTCTTTCCTGTTAGGGATGTAGGTAATGTGCAATTTTAGATTTATGAGGCTTTTTAGGAAAGGAAAGCATCTTAATCAGGATTTTCATTCTTCTCACCTTGACCTCTGACAGCAAGGAAATACTGAAGTTTCACACTTTTGAACAGGGAAAGGAAATATTATCTTTAGTAGAATTTTATGGCCTTGAAACAACTTTTTATTTATCTGATAAGTACTTGTATAATAATTTTAATAACATTGATTTTTAAGCCACTCTAGGAACCATAATACAGGGTACTATGGTGCCAAAACTATTTTTTGAACTAAATTTGCCATGTATCACAATAAAATCTAGTGCATGAAAAACATTGCTATGATGGTTTGTTCCCAAGTGATCATTTTCCTGATGGAGGCAAATAGCTCTGTTTGTTTTAAAATATTTGTAGAAATAGTGATTCATTAAAATGATGCAAAAAATCTTCTATATCTCTTACTTAATTGTTATTCATTTATTTCAAACTCACAAAGGCAAGAAATAATTCACTTTATGTATGCTTTGAATTTAAAAAATTTTCTAAGTTGAATAACTCTATTAGACACAAGCATCCATGGGTGAGTATGATTATAAGAAAAGTTAATTGCATTAAGTACCGATTACCTGTGTTAGACTCTGAGGGTGAGATTACCATGAATAGCCCCTGTCCTCAAAAAGCATATATTCTATATGGGGATACAAAGTTCACAGAGTATACATTCAAAAAAGAAAAACCACATGATAATAACTAGAATCAGAAAAGGCTTCTTGAAGGAGAAGGCTAAATCTTGAAATAAATTTGGGATTCTATGTAGCAAGGCTATGGAAGAAGGAATATTGTTTGTCACTAGGGATTAAGAAGAGACTGGAACCATAGTATGCAGAATTTAGTCTAACTTTTCTGATATCTTTATATCTAAATACCTTTAAAATCTTTAATTTTTGAGGGAAGGGTGGGCTTTAAAGACTCGGGTAGTTCTTTTTTTTCCTTTTTTTGACTAACTTAACATTTATTTTTTTAATTTATTTTTAAATTTTACAATTTCCCCCCAATCTTGCTTCCCTCCCCCACCCCCACAGAAGGCAGTCTGATAGTCTTTACATTGTTTCTGTGCTACACATATTGAATGTGAGGAGAGAGAAATCATATCCTTAAGGAAAAAATTAAGTATAAGAGATAGCAAAATTACATAATAATAATGTTTTTTGTTTTTTAAATTAGAGATAATAGTCTTTGGTCTTTGTTCAAACTCCACAATTCTTTTTCTGGATACAGATGGTATTCTCCACTGCAGATACCCCCAAAGTATCCCTGATTGTTGCACTGGTAAAATGAGCAAGTTCATTAAGATTGATCATCAAGCCCATGTTGCTATTATGATGTACAATGTTCTTCTGGTTCTGCTCATCCCACTCAGCATCAATTCATATAAATCCTTCCCAGCTTCTCTGCATTACCATCCCTTCTGGTTTCTAATAGAACAATAAAGTTCCATAACACACATATATCACACTTTGTTCAGCCATTCCCCAATTGATGGACATTGATTCATTTTCAAATTCTTTGCCAATGCAAACAGAGCTTCTATGAATATTTGTACCAGTGATGTTTCTACCCTTTTTCATTATCTCTTCAGGGTATAGACCCAGTAGTGATATTGCTGGATCAAAGGGTATGTACATTTTCATTGCCCTTTGGACATAATTCCAAATTGCTCTTTAGTAAGGTTGAATGAGTTCACAGCTCTACCAACAGTGTATTAGTGTCCCAGATTTCCCACATCCCTTCCAACATTGATCATTGTCCTTTCTAATCATATTGATCAGTCTTAGACGTATGAGGTGGTACCTCAGAGATGCTTTAATTTGCATTCCTCTAATCAGTAAAGATTTAGAGCAACTTTTCATATGATTATGGATTGCTTTGATTTCCCCATCTGTAAATTGTCAGGCAGTTCTTGTTTGATGTCCAAATTTTAGATTGAGCTCTGGTGTTTTCATCATGAAATGTTGGAAGTCTCCCATTTCATTAAATGTCCATCTTCTCCCCTGGAAGTGAAGGCTCAGATTTTCTGGGTAGTGGGTTCTTGGCTGCAATCCAAGCTCCCTTTCTCTTTGGATTATCTCATTCCAAGCCCTCTGATCCCTTAATGTTGATGCAGCCAGGTCCTGTGTAATCCTTATTGTGGCTCCTTGGTATCTAAATGGTTTTTTTCTGACTGCTTGAAGGATTTTCTCTTTCTGATAGTTCTGGAATTTGACCACAACATTCCTTGGTGTGTTCATTTTAAATTCTCTTTTGGGAGGGGATCAAAGTATTCTTTCAATAATGATTTTGACCTCTGGTTCTATGATATCAGGGCAGTTTTCCATCATTAATACTGTTATATTAAGTCCAGGCTTTTTTTCTTTTCAAAGTTTTCATAAAGATCTATTATTCTCAGGTTGTCCCTCCTTGATCTATTCTCAAGGTCAGTGGTTTTTCTGATGAGGTATTTTACATTTTCTTCTAATTTTTTTATCTTTTTAGTTTTGTTCAACAGGCTCTTGCTGTCTCATTAAGTTATTAGTTTCCACAGACTCCATTCTTTTTTTAGAGAAGAATTTTCTTCATTTACCTTTTGCAGTTCCTTTTTCAATTGGTCAATTCTATTTTTGAAAGAGTTTTTCATTTGACCAATTGAGGTTTTGAGAGAATTATTTTCTTTTTGAATTTTTCCAATTGTATTTTCCAGTGATTTTTTTCTTTTTGCAAGGTGTTGTCTCTCCCAAATTTTCCAATTGATTTTTAAACTCCTTCTGGATTTTTTCAAGGAAGTCTTTCTGTGCTGGAGACCAGATCACATTCTCCTCAAAGGTTCTAGGCATATCTGAGTTAGGGTCTTTTCCTTCTAGGAATTTTACTATGGACCCTCCTTTTTGCTGAACTTTCTTCATTTTCCTAAGATCTTATGTTGGTGAGGGGCTGGTTCACAGAGATTTGGTGCTGAGATTCCTAGAGGCTTTACTCACTGGGTTTAGTAACTCCAAATGGGCTGGCCAGTAGGCTGTGCTGGTTGCTTTCTCTGGAGTTTCTGTGACCTTAATTTGAGGCCTTCTCCCTTAGCCTGGAGGGGGTAGATGAAGCTGTTGAATATTTTTATCTTAGACAAATGGATGGGTTTTGTCCCAGGGCAAGGTAATTGATCTCCCTATTCACAGCTAAGGGAGGTCTGCTGCTCACACTAGCACCTTGGGGCAGAGGTAGGCTATAATTGTGTTTGTTCTGGGAAGAGGCTTCAGCTGAAATGAAGGTATGGCTGCAACTCTACAGCTCTGAACTCTCCCTTCAGCTCTGCCTGTAAACTTCAGACTATCAGTGCCACATCCTATGCCTCTGCTCCCTAGTTGGCCCACACCACCCATGGCCAATCAGGCTTGCCCCTGATTTTAGGCTTTCTAATCCTGCTGATCAGGCTACTCAAGTTCTCAGACTCTCACCCACCCCTTTACTGATCAGGCTGGGCACACTTTCAGGGTCTGAAGATCTCTCCCACCCCTCCAGTCAGGCTAGTCAAGCTCTCTGGCTCTGACCTCCTGTGCTCCTGGCAGAGTCCACCCTCTGAGCCTGGATCACCCACTATCCCAGAGAACAAACCTTAAGGTAGATCTCCTAGTTTCTCTTTCTGGGTTTTGTAAATCGGATTTCTGTTAAGAGGTTTGTTTCATATTATATGTGAGGGAAGATCAGGAGACTTTAGCACTGTGCCTGACTTCTCTTCACCATCTTGGCCAAAAGTCTGTCAGGAAGATCTTGATATGTAATCAATGGAAAGAAATTGCTCCTACTTATATGGTAAGGGAACTCAGAATGTCTTCTCCCAGAAGCAGGAGCAGGTCCGTGGCATATTTCATGTGGTTGTCTCCATTTTTTTTTAGATTTTTTAAGGCAATGGGGTTAAGTGGCTTGCCCAAGGCCACACAGCTAGGTAACTATTAAATGTTTGAGGCTGGATTTGAACTCAGGTACTCCTGACTCCAAAGCCTGTGCTCTATCCACTGCGCCACCTAGCTACTCCTGGTTGTCTCCATCTTGAATCTGGGCATACACCAAAATCTGATTATATATATATATATATATATATATATATATATATATATATATATATATATATATATTTGATTCTCAAAGAGTTGATTTGTAAGATTTAAAGTACTAAGAAATTTTACAAAAATGTAGTCTATCAAGGGGAAATTAGGGAAATTGGGGAGAATAACACTTCCAGACCTCAAATTATATCATAAGGTAGCAGAGAGGTAGATCAATTGAATAGAGCTCATACAAGAGAATCAGAATTGGAATTAAGTAAATGTCCTTCAATTGGGGAATGGCTTGGAAAAATGTGGTATATGTATGTCATGGAACACTATTGTTCTATTAGAAACCAGGAGGACTGGGAATTCAGGGAAGCTTGGAAGAATTTACATGAACTGATGCTGAGTGAGATGAGCAGAACCAGAAAAGCATTGTACACCCTAACAGCAACATGGTGGTGATGATCAACATTGATGGACTTGCTCATTCCATGAATACAACAATCAGGGTTTGAAGAAACACCAAAGACTATTACCTTTAATTTAGGGCAGGGGGGAACCATTATCTTATTATGTAATTTTGCTATCTCTTATACTTTATTTTTTTCTTCCTTAAGGAATTCAACTTAGATCAATGTATACCATGGAAACATTGTAAAGACTAACAGACTGTTTCTGTGGTGGGTGGGGTGAGAGAAGTAGGATTGGGGGGAATTGTAAAACTCAAAATAAAATCTTTCTTAAAAAAATGGGGGGCAGAGCCAAGATGACAGCATGAAGGCAGCATTCCCCAAGAACCCCAAACCCCCCAAAATCAAAGGATGGCTCTAGCCAAAATTTAGTGGGGCAGAACCCACAGAAAGACTGAGTGATACATGTTCCCAGTCCAAGATAACTTAGAACTTCTGCAGGAAAGGTATGCTTCACCAAGACCAGAGGTTGGGGGAAAAAAAAGCCCAGCCCAGCCTAGAAATGACTGGCAACAGCTTGAAGTGGCAGCAAAGAACTCTGCTGCACCTGGGTGAATGTGGAGTGAGGAGAATAGCCACAGAATCTGCAGCAAGAATCAGGAGAAAGCAGCCTGTGCCCCCAGAGACAATAAGGTAAGTCTTCAGAGATTTCTCTGCTCTCCCTGGGGTGGGACTCTCCTGTCTGCCTACACTCAGATACAGATTGCAGTTTGGGCTTCCATAGTAAGATAGCAGGATCCCTCCTTATGGCCCCAGGGCAGAGGGCAGTGCTGTGGTCATCTACATATCAAAGCACAGGCAAGAGAGCCTAAGACCTTGGAGGAGTAAAGATGGGGTGGTGTACCCCTGAAAAAAAAAAAACAACCCCAAAGCCTTGGAAGTGCTGTAAATTAGTCTTGGGTTGAGGATAAAGAAGAATCTGACCATAGAGAATTACTCTAGTCCCATGGAAGATCAAAACACATACTTAGATGATGACAAAATGGAAGTTCTGTAACCAAAACCTCCAATAGAAATAGAAAATGGTCTCAGACTATGGATGAGCTCAAAAAAGATTTTGAAAAGTAATTAAGGTATTTGGAGGAAAAAGTGGGAGGAGAAATGAGAGCAATGTGGAAAAATCATGAAAACCAAATCAACAACTTGGTGAAAGATATACAAAAAAAGACTGAAGAAAATAATATGTTAAAAAACCAGTTTAGGCCTAATGGGAAAAAAAAGCAAAACAAAAGGCAAATGAGGAGAAGAATGCCTTAAAAAAGCAGAATTGGGCATCTGGAAAAGGAAATAAAAAAGCTCTCTGAAGATAATAAATCCTTCAAATGCAAAATGGAACTAAAGGAAGCTGATGACTTTGCAAGAAATCAGGAAGAAATAAAACTCTTCCAAAAAAGCCAAAAATTAGAAAAAATGTGAAATATCTCAATGGAAAGACAACTGGCCTTGAAAATTGATCCAGAAGAAATAATTTAAAAATCATTGGGCTATCTGAAAGACACAACCAGGAGAAGAGCCTAGACTTCATTTTTCAAGAAATAATACAGCAAAATTGCCCTGAAATCCTAGAAGCAGAGGGTAAAATAGAAATGGAGAGAATTCACTGGTCACCCCCTGAAAGGGATCCCAAAAGAAAAACTTCCAGGAATATTATAGCCAAATTCCAAAACTCCCAAATCAAAGAGAAAATTCTAAAAGCTGCCAGAAACAGACAATTCAACTACCGATGCTCCATAGTCAGGAATACACAGGATCTGGCAGCATCTACATTAAGGACTCATAGGGATTGGAATATGATATTCCAGAAGGCAAAAGATCTTGGTTTACAGTCAAGAATCAACTACCCAGCAAAACTGAGCATCCGCTTTCAGGAGAAAAGATGGACTTTCAGTGAAACAGGGGACTTTCAGACTTTCTTATCCAGAGCTGACCAAAAAGTTTGATCTCCAAGTCCAGTTTGCTGGTGAACCATAGAGGGGGTGGAAGAGAGGAACTAACTGTGAGGAATTTGATGATGTTGAACTGTTTGTATTCCTGCATGGGAAGAAGATATTGATAACTCATATGAACTTTCTCATTTACAAGAGCTGTTAGAAGGAACATATGTAGAAAGGACATAGGAAGGAGCAGAATATAATGGTATGATGTGGTAAAGGGATGGAGTCAATGGGCAATGGGGGGAAAGTACTGGGAGGAAGGAAAAGGAGATGAAGAAGCTGAAAGATTTCACATAAGAGTCAAGAAAAAAGCTTTTTCAATGGAGTGGAGATGGGGAAGGCAAGGGGGGGGGGGGGGGAATGAGTCAGACTTCATTCTCATCAAAATGGCTCAGGGAGGAAATAACATCCATACCTAATAGGGTGAGGAAATCTGTCTTGCCCTGGAGAAGGATGGGAGAAAAGGGAAGGGATGAGGGGGAATGGGGGGAGGGAAGGGGGGGATAGGTGATAGACGAGAGGGAAGATCAAGGGAGAGGGTACTCAGATACAACACACTTTTGGACAGGGCCAGGATGAAAGGAAAGAATAGAATAAATGAGAGTGGGGAGAAATAGAGTGGAGGTACAGCTAGTAATAGCCACTGAGGGAAAAAATATTGAAGCAACTTCTCTGGTGGACTTATGATAAAGAAAGCAACTCACCCCAGACACAGAGTCATTGAAATCTGAACACAGACTGAAGTACATTTTTTTTCTCTATATTCTTGAGGCTTCCCATCTTCTTAGGGGGTTTATGTTTATTCTTATATTTACTCTTATAACATTCAATTTACATCAATGTATGGCATGGAAACAATGTAGAGAGAGACTGTCAGATAGCCTTCTGTGGGGGAGGGGGAGGGAAGGGAGGAGGGGGGAAATTGTAGAATTCAGAGCCTTGCAAAAATTATGGGTACCTATTACTATTATATATAATTGGAAAACAAATAAAATGTTTAAATGTTTAAAAAAAAGAGAGAACCAGAAACAGTGCGACTTAGATATTAGCTAAAATCAAAATATAGATTACTTAGGAAAGAATCCTTATTCTATTTTTTTAAAAAGCTGCTCAGAAAACAATTGGTCTCAGAAAAATTAGTCTTAGACTAACATTTCATAGTATTTCAAAAGTATTCTAAATAGATATAGATTAAAAAATAGGAGAGGAAATGATATAATTTCCTCCAATGTTCTATCCATTGGGCCACCTAGCAGTTTCTAACTTAGATGATCCTGGTCTTATCACAGAACATGAAGAAAAAATTCTCTGAAGAACTGCAAACTATTGACAATATATGAAAAAATCCTTAATAAGAAAAACACAAATGAAAAGAATCCCATACCCTGAAAAATTAGAAAAATTGAAAAAGATGAGAATATTTAATGCTCCAAGAATTGTGGAGAGGAAAGTATACTAGCTCATTTGTGATGGAGCTTTGAATTAGTTGATTGGTTCTTGTACTTTTCCATCAAAGACCTAAAAGACATCACTATATTAGATAGAGACAAATTACAGTGTGCCCAACTGTGACCGATCAGACCAAAACAAGCTTGGAATGCTCCATCACAGGTTGGCAACAAATAGCTGATGTGAACACCTGGGGTGGCCACTCTAAACTTACATATCTCAGGTTTACTTTAAACTACTTCCATTCTGCCTTCCTCATAGAACTCAGAACCCACATTGATGAGGGCATGGATGCTGGACAGTTCTGTTCAGTGTCTCCCATGCTACACAATCAATTCTAAAGTTCTTAAGAGAGACCTCCAGGATGTCTCAGTATCATTTTCTGAGGTTGCCTTGTAAGTGCTTGACCTGTGTGAGTTCTCCATAAAATAGTCTTTTTTTGGCAAGCATATCCCTGGCATTCTAACAATATGCTAGCCCATTGTAGTTGTGCTTTGGGTAGTAATATTTGAATGCTTGGGAGTTTAACTCAGAAAAGTACCTTAGTGTCTGGTATCTTCTCCTGCCAGGTGATCTTCAGAATCTTTCTAAGACAACTTAAATAGAAGTGATTCATCTTCCTGGCATGATGCTGGTAAACTGTTTCACAGGCATACAGCAATAAGGGCAGCACAATGGTTCTGTAGACCTTCAGTTTGGTAGTCATTTTACTACCTCTTCTCTCCCACAATTTCTTCCTGAGCCTCCCAAACACTGAGCTAGCTCTGACAAGGAATGTCTCATTCTCATTGCCACTAGGTACTTCTCTGGAAAGGACACTGCCAAGGTAAATGAACATGTCCACAGTCTTCAAAACATCTCCATTTGCTGCAATAGATGATTCTACACATGAATGGCGTGGTGCTGCCTGATGGAGCACCTGTGTGTTCTTGATGTTAATTGTTAGTCCTAAATTATCACAAGTAGCAAAGAATTGATCAATACTTTGTTACATCTCAGCTTTAGAGGCTGCTTTGAGTGCCCAACCATCTGCAAACAGAAAATCATACACCAACATTCCCTCAACTTTGGTCTAGGCTTTTAGTGTTTTCAAATTGAAGAATTTACCATCAGTGCAGTAGCTGACTTTGATGTCAAGTTCATCCTCAGTGAAAGTATTTGACAACATGATTGAAAACATTGTGCTTGGGAGCAAGGACACATCTTTCTTTCACTCCATTGGTGACTGGGAAATCTCAAGAGGATCATTCACTCTCCAGAATTTGGGCAAGAAAGATGTCATGGAACTGATGTACCATACTGATGAACTTCAGGCAACCAAATTTTGACATCATTTTCCATAAACCTCATGACTGATGGTATCAAAGACTTTGGTCAGATTTACAAATAATGTATACAGATCTCTGTTCTGCTCCTGCCATTTTTTCCCGGAGCTGATGGGCAGCATATGGACTGGTCCTTAATTCTTTCTGAAGCCACAATAGCTCTCATTGTGGATCATCACAATGTGGAGCATCACAATAGGATCATCAACCTATGGACAAAGATTTTGGCAAGAACTTACTGACAATGACTAAAAGAGAAATACCCCTATGATTGCATAGAACAATCTATTCCCTTTACCTTTTTAGAGATGGTATGGTGGCATTCTTGAATTTTTATGGGTATAACTTCTTTATGCCATGTAATCTGGAAAATTTCAGTGAGCTTTTTTTGGTATTGGAACCCACCCCCACTTTATAAGTCTCAGCTGGAATAGAATCAGTACCAGGTGCTTTGCCACATGAAAGGAGACTAATGGCATTCAAAATCTCTTCTTTGGTTGGAGCTTCAGCTATAGATAGATTGAATTTAACTTGAGGTAAACAGTCAATGACTTCTGCGTTGATTAATCATGATCTGTTAAGAATGCCATGGAAGTATTCAGTCTATTTCTATAGGATCATGTTCCTATCACTAATCAATGTGAATCCATCAACACTGAGTAGTTGAGATGACCATATGTCTTTGTTCAATAAATAGCCTTTGGAGCATCATAAAAGCACTTTGGATTACTATCTGCCTTCACACTGAACCAAGTATCTTGCCTCTCTCTAAACTCTACTTTTGATGGAATCAAATGCTGCCGTCTTAGAAATGGAAGAGTTATCCTGCTGGTAAATCCTGTGGAGTTCTCACTTTTCATTCAGCAGCTTTGGTATTTCCCCAACATTTCAGCAAACCAGTTTTAATGTTTGCAAATACTTTACACCAAATTGTGAATTAGTAAAACAATTTAGGAAAGCAACTTGGAATTATGCAAAGAAAACCTTTTAGCCAATGATTGTGAAGCACTGATAAGGAGAAAGTCCCCATCCCCATCAAAGTATTATAAAAGTACTTTTATGAGATAAGAAAGAATTAAAAAATAAAGATGTTCACCAATTGATGAATACCTAAATGCATTGTGGTATATAAATGTAAGAGAACATGATCATCCTATAAGAATTGATGAATGCGATGAATATATTGCAATAAGGGGGGGAAAAGCTTCATAAACTGATATAGGGTGAAGTAAGCAGTCAAGAAAACTATTTACGGTCAGACCCCTTCGACCGCCGCCACCAGCTCCTCTGCCACCAGCTCTTGCACCACCTCAGGCCGGGCAGCTAGGCATGGCTCCCCCAGCCCAGTGGGAGGCAGCTGAACGGGGGCAGAGGTTGGGGGACCTTCACCTTGAGCGTCTGTCCATGCCCTTTAAGTGTAACCACTGCACCGAAGGTACAATGGTAGCCTTAACAGGACTTTTTTTTTTTTTTTCCTGAAGAACCACCTTCGGTGTACAGCTAGAAATAGCCTGTCTTTAAATTCCCTCTCTTAGTTTTTCCGTTTCATTGCACTTTTAGGGTTTTGCAAGGCAAATGGGGTTAAGTGGCTTGCCCAAGGCCACACAGCTAGGTAATTATTTAAAGTGTCTGAGACCAGATTTGAACCCAGGTACTACTGACTCCAAGGCTGGTGCTTTGTCCACTACACCACTTAGCCGCCCCACGTTTTGTTGCACTTTAGAGGAACATCAAGAAACCATGAACAACTTTAGCAATAATGAATTTAACTTCAGTTTCTTTGATGAAGGCTTTACTGCTAAGGATATTCTGGACCAGAAAATTAATGAAGTTTCTTCTTCTGATGATAAGATGCCTTCTATGTTGCTGACCTTCATGACATTCTAAAGAAACATCTGAGATGGTACAAAGCTCTTCCTCGAGTAACTCCTTTTTATGCTGTTAATGACAGCAAAGCTATAGTGAAGACATTTGTTACTACTGGAGCAGGTTTTGATTGTGCTAGCAAGACTGAAATACAAATAGTACAGAGTGTTGGGGTGCCTCCAGAGAGGATAATCTATGCAAATCCATGCAAACAAGTGTCACAAATTAAGTATGCAGCCAACAATGGAGTGCAAATGATGACTTTTGGTAGTGAAGTAGAGCTAATGAAAGTTGCCAGATCCCATCCAAAGGCAAAGCGGGTTTTGAGGATTGCCACTGATGACTCCAAAGCCATCTGTCAGCTAAGTGTTAAATTGGGTGCCACTCTCAAAACTAGTAGGCTACTCCTTGAGCTAGCAAAGGAGCTGAATATTGATGTTACTGGAATCAGTTTCCATGTGGGAGGTGGTTGTACCAATCCAGAAATGTATATCCAAGCAGTTTCTGATACCCAATGTGTCTTTGACATGGCGGTGGAATTTGGTTTCAACATGTATCTTCTTGATATTGGTGGTGGCTTTCCTGGATCTGAAGATGCAAAGCTTAATTGTGAAGAGATCATAAGTGTAATCAATCCAGCATTGGACAAGTATTTTCCTTCTGACTCTGGAGTGAGAATCATAGCTGAACCAGGCAGATACTATGTTACATCAGCTTTCACACTTGCAGTTAACATCAATGCCAAAAAACTTATATTAAAGGAACAGACAGGTTCTATTGATGAAGATGAGGCAAATGACCAAACTTGCATGTACTATGTAAATGATGGAATATATGGATCATTTAATTGCATCCTCTTTGATCATGCACATGTTGAACCTATTCTACAAAAGAGACCCAAACCAGATGAGAAATATTATTCTACTAGCATATGGGGACCAACATGTGATGGCCTTGATCAAATTGTTGAATGCTGTGATTTGCCAGAAATGCATGTGGGAGATTGGATGCTATTTGAAAACATGGGTACTTATACTGTTGCTGCTGCTTCTACTTTCAATGGATTCCAGATACCTACTATCTAGTATGTGATGTCTAGGCCAGCATGGTAATGCATGCAACAAATCAAGACCCAAGGTTTTCCAGCAGAAGTAGAGGATCAGGATATCAACACTTTGCCATTATCTTGTGCTTAGGAAAGTGGAATGGAACGTCACTCAACAACTTGTACTTCAGCTAGTATTAATGTATAGAGGCTGTTTGTAGCCATTAATTGCAAGTTTAGCTTGTATTAGAGCATTTGGGGGACCATTAACTTAATTCCTGCTAGAGTTTTTAAATATTTTAAGAATAGGTTTGGCGCAAATGCAACAATATGGAAGACTTAGAAATGGGGTCACACTTATCTGTGTTCCTATGGAAACTATTTGAATATTTGTTTTACATGGATTTTTATTCACTTTTCAAATATGCTTCTAAAGATTGCCCCTCAACTGCCAAGCAAGCATTTGTAGCTTGTACAATAGCAGAATGGGATTGAGTTTAGTGTTGTGACCTGCTTTAAAGTAAAATAATATATATATATTGAAATTAAAAAAACAAAAAACTATTTACACAGTGATTATAACAATGGAAACAGAAAGAAAAACCACAAAAAATTAAAATGAATGTTGAAAAAGTATAAAGAAGTATAGATCTAAAGAAGAGGTAGGAGAAGATAACTCTAACAACATACCTTTGCAAAGGTGAGAGGTCAATGTTATGGTATTTTGCAATTTATTGCAGGAGTTTTTTGATGTATTAAAATTTCCTACCTTTATGATTTTTAATCTCATTTGCTAAATTGTAGAAGGCCTTGAATATCAAGAATAGTAGTTTATTTTATTCAGTAAGCAATAAGGAGCTACTGCTGGCTTTTTAGCAGAGGAATGACATGATCTATGAAAAAGAAAGTTTATTCAGATCTTGGTAAGATTATAGAGATCTATGGTCAGCAGTTAGTAAAATTTTATAATAGGATAGGTAGATCATAATTAAATTTGTACTAAGGTGTTTATAGGAATACAGGAAAAAATGGATGAATGAGAACAAATTAGATTATTATTGCAAAAGAGTAATAGGACTTTGAAACTAATTAAGAATAATGAAAAGGATAGAATAAAAATATGCTTAAAGTTTTAAACTTGGAAGAATAGGCAAACAATGATACTATAGACAAAAATAATGGAGTCAACCAGAGAAAAGATGTTAATTGCAAAATAATAATCACAATTATAATAAATTTTAGTTTTTGGCACACTGAATTTGAGTTGGAGGGTAGGAGAGAAATAGTCACTGAGGTAGAGATATCCTGAAGGAATAATGTATTCCTTACAAACTGTTCTTATACTATAGCACTAGTATGTCAAAGGGCTAATCTTCATCTTAAAACTTTTTTTTTGTAAAATAAAATTAACACAGCCTATTGAGAGTATTATCTTTTCTCATGCACAATCACCATACTCTCTCCCTGAGTACACATAGTCAATCATATAAACGAACTTAAGAAGAAAATAAGATTCACTTAACAATGAAATTCACTGGGAAGCATCTATTCCAAAAGGAGCAGCCACTTTTACTGGAAATATTTACAAGGTATCATGATCTATGACATTTTTGTAAATCTGTATTTTTAGCATTCCTTCTTTCTATTAAGTAAAGCATGACTGAATGATGGGACTCTGTTGCAAGTAGCTGTTTAACCACTGTCTCTCGGAAACTATGCCCAAAGACCAATAAAACTGATCATACCCTTTGACCCAGCAATTCTAATACTAATATCCAAAAGAAATTATAAAAATTGGAAATCTCACATGTTCAAAAATATTTATATCAACTTTTTTTGTAGTGGCAAAGAATTGGAAAGTGCAATTGGACAAACAAGTTATGGGATATAAATATTATGGAATACTATTATTCTATAAGAAATCATGAGTGCACAGATTTTAGAGAAGCATGGAAAGTATTGCATACTGTACACTGAATGAAGATTGTACACATTTACAGCAATTTTGTGAGATGATCAACTATGATGGATGCAGCTCCTCTCAACAGTTGGAGATAAAGAACAACCCTGAGAGACTTCCTATGGACACTGCCATCCACATACAGAGGGAAAAAAACTTAAGAATCTGAATGCCATTGATGTTCACTTTTTCAAAACTTCTCTTGGGGTGGCTAGGTTGTTCAGCAGATAGAGCACTGGCCCTGGACTCAGGAGTAACTGAGTTCAAATGTGGCTTCAGACACTTAATAAGTACCTAACTGTGTGGCGTTGGGCAAGCCACTTAACCCCATTTGCCTTGCAAAAACCTAAAAACAAAAACCAAAAACCTTCTCTTGTGTTTTTCCTTCCTATCCCAATGTTTTTCTTTTTTTCCCCCTTCTTAGTTCAAATTTCTCTTATGCAAAATGACCAATATGTAAATATATTAAACACAAATGTACCTATACAACTTTTACCAGATTTTTTGTCACCATGGGGAGCAGGGAGGGAAAGGAAGTGGTTGAAACATGTGTAACTCATAAATTTGGCAATGGATCAATGTTGAATAACTGCCATAGAATGTAATTGGAAAAATAAAATAAAATTTCAATTAAAAAATTGTTTCTACCAACATTGTCAGGTTAGGGGCATTAGCATTTTCTATTTCCCCTAGCACTTTTCTGATTTGCTATAAGCAAATAATTCATCACCAAATGGCCAACCCAACAGACATTAGTTATTGAACAGATGAAGCCTTTCCAGGATGGAACTATCTGCAAGAGCTTGTGCTCCTGACATAGCCCTTGGAAAGGCAGACTCAATCCCTTGCCTTAATGAGATGGATGGATGGATGGATGGATGGATGGATGGATGGATGGATGGATGGATGCATGGATGGACAGAGACAGAAACTTTATTAAGCACTTACAATGGGCCAGGCACTGTGCTAAATGATTGAAAAAGAAATTAAAGCCAAAAGTCTCTCCTCTAAAGAAAGCTACATTCTAACGGACAGATCTGTATTTGAAGTGAATACTACATATGGATATTTCCTCAAATGGAGTTCTGGAAGGAACTCATCAATCATAGGATACCAGGAGACCAGAGGGATGGAGGTGCTGCCGCATGAGGAGACTGCTAGAATATAGGTAGAGAAGTTACCTTGGGAATAAAGAGCTAAACCTAATTTAAAATGAGATAGCAAAGTAGGATTTCAATTGCTGGAATGGAACACTTCATGGAATTAAAAATCCCTAGTTTAGACTCAAGAATTCATATGAAGAATTTTTGTCATAGAATCAAGGTATTTGACATTTTGTCAGTTCATCTTTTAAAGCTGATGAAAAAAGTACTACAAAATATATAATTAGGGCCTTCTAAGAATTATAGAACATTAGGATAAGCGCTGGAGATGGGTATTAAGATGATTAAGGCATAGTCCGCTCCCTTGAGGAATTTATAATCCTGTGAGAATATATAATACATATACACAAATAATAATTATAATTACAGACATTCCTATCTTGCTTTGCAAAGACCTTAACAGATATATTATTGAGTCTCATTTTAACCATGTAAAGAAGTACTTCATTTTTCAGAAGAGTAATGTGAGAATCAGTCAGTCAAATGTCAGTAAGTATTTATTAAAGAGCTTACTATGGTCCTAGCATTTTGTTGAGCACTAGAAATACACAAGTCCAAAACAAAAGAAGAAAAATAGTCACTGCCCTCAAGTAACTTATATTCTAATGAAAGAAAATAAGCCATAAGAGGAAGTTGAAAGGGGGAAGGGACAGAGGTAGAATCAGAGAGGGTAAGTGACTTATCCACAGTCCCTTAGTCAATGTATCTGAGATGGGATTTGATCCTAAGCCTTCCTGACTTCACAGCACTCTATAACTAAACCATGTGATGTAAAATAAAGCATAAAAATTATATTAGAGAATCAAATAGCTAAAACATTTATTAACCACTGGAGCTCCATGCAAATCAAAACTAAAAATTGGTCCTGCCCTCAAGACGATTCTATTCTAATGGTGGAGAAAAGAAAGAATCCTAAACTAGATCTGAGGGAGGGAAAATGTTTTCTATTCTGTGCCAAGCTTTTCTATTTCTATTTTATTATTGCCTTAAATTAAAACAAGTCTACAAATGTGAAGACTGTTCTATTGCAAATACAAGTAAGGCAAGTTTGCTTATTTTCTTTCTTTTAGATTAAGGCTCCAAATTTTATATTTCAGCTAAAGCAAAAATATGCCCTACATGGGAGACTCTAGGAGAGTCTTTTTTCTGAAAAATCTTTTTTGCTGAGCTCCTATTTCTAAACTCTCAGTGAGGCTCTAGCCTCCCTCTACAAAGCAGTAAAAGCTGTCTTGCTCATGGTAGGTACTTTATAAAGGCTTAGTGAATGAAATTTGATTTAAAATACCATCTTGATATGTGTGTAATGTTATATGATGCCATAAAGTAATTATTATCTGGAGATTTAGATCCCACAAAATTCCAGTTATAATGCTCATCTGTTTTTAATATGAGAGTTTAAATTAAAATAAGAAAGAAAAATTCGCCACATTGTTGCTTGTGATTTCTCACCTCCCCCCATGTATGATGGCAGAAATCCTTTTCTTTCCTTGATTCAAATAATGTTGAATATAATGTAACCACCCTTCAAAAATTATGCATTGTACTTATTCAGTTATCTCCCCTTCCACAGGAAGAAGAGCCATCATCATAAGGATCCATGCCTTATTCTAAAACCCTTGATTTTTCTG
The DNA here is from genome assembly GCF_037893015.1 of Macrotis lagotis. Lineage (NCBI taxonomy): Eukaryota > Metazoa > Chordata > Mammalia > Peramelemorphia > Peramelidae > Macrotis > Macrotis lagotis. The sequence continues at coordinate 140,833,188 of NC_133659.1, read as the reverse complement.
GAAAAAACTACTTTAGCATCTAAACAAGTAGGATTGACAGCCAGACCCAAGTCATTGCTGGCAAGCAGAGTTGATTCAGTCGGTGTATTGTACCCTGATAAGAATTACCTTTCCAAAATAGTGAACATTGTGCTATGTAAATTATTTTTTAAATGGTGAAAGAAAAATTCATTAGGATTTTCTTTGCTACCAATGCCAGTAAGGCTGACCACACTCTGGAATTCCCACATGAGAGAACAGGATAATTGTGCAATGATGAGTTCCCAGGATGCTATGTTCTTGCAGTGACTTTAAAAAATTTGAGTACTGGTAAAAAAAATGCTGACTGCAGAAAGAGGAGTTATGGGAGCACTGAAGCTGGCCTGGGCAGTGAGATCTAAGAGGTGAGAACAGCTAAGTTATTTGTAATATACCCATTCTATCACCTTTTTTACAAGCTGCTATTAAAGAATAGACAGATGCTAGAATTATAGGATTTGGAATACAAAGAGTTATTGTAGAAGGTAATCTGTTCCAACAAGTTCATTTTATAGATGAGGAAATTGTGTCTTGAAGATGCAATTACTTTTTTTTTCTTAATTTTGTATGTGTGGTTTTTTTTTAATAATTATAAAAGTTCTGACAAATCCTATCAGGATGGAAAGTCTTTGAGAACAAGGTCAATTAAGTCTATTTTCCAAGGATGAGCCAGTTAAATTCAGATATACTCATTACCAGTTTAATCAGATTTTTTCTGGTGCAATATATCTGAAAGTTATTCTATCATTTTAGAGAGGAGTTATAATCTTTGCCAGTGAAAAAAATCCACTGATAAATTCATGCTTCCCTAAGGACTAGAAGTATTTTATCATTGCAGTCCTATTTGCGTCTAAAAATGACCTTTTAAAAATCTATTTACCAAGATTCTGAGAAAAAATGTAATAAGCTTGTTCTAAATTGGGAAAAATAAAGGGAAGAAATAGTCTGCTGGTTGTTTTTAATAGTTTATTTTTAATCAACTTTTTTGCCAAAATGACTAACCAAATGCCTTTAAGAGATAACTTTACTTACATAAGGAATGTCATATGTTAACTAAAATAAGGTGAGTAATTTTATCCAAAGTCCTTTCTGCGTGTACACATTAGCCATTTATTAATATTTTAATAAAGGCTAATGAATCAGGGAAGTTAGATGGCATAATAAATAGAGTTCCAGACCTGGACAAATTTAACCTCAGATATTTACTACCTGTGTGATGCTGGACAAGTCACTTAACCTGTTAACCTCAGCTCCTCATCTTTAAATTGAGTTAGAGAAAGAAATGGCAAAACCACTCTCATATCTCTGCCAAGAAAACCCCATATGGGGTCATGAAGAGTCAGGCTTGACTGAAATGATTCAACAACAACAGTGAATCACAGTCCCCATAGGGAGATCTGACATAGAGATCAGGCCAGGGGAACTTGGAGGAATGCTACTAATAGAAAGGGAAAATGGATTGTAAATAAACTGATGCAAAACCAAGTGTGATTAATCCTATTTTGCCCATTCTATATTGGAGAGATCTAGGGCAATTTAAGCTTTAGTAAAATTAATGGATTAATTAGTCAACAAGCACAGGAACATTCCTATCAGTTCAACTCAACAAGGTTTCACTAAGTACATACCAAGAACCCTGGACTTTTCTAGTCATTGCAATAGAAAGTAAAATCTCTGAAGTTCAAGTAAGACAAAACTACTCTACTCTGATTTTCTAGAACCCCATACTGTACAGATTTATTATTTTAAGAGATATATTTTAACTTGCTGAAGGTATTCTCAGGACCTGAAGAGACCTCTTCAATGAGATCTTTCTCAGTGATCCCATAACTGTTCTATTACAGATTGAAAAAAAAAAAAACAAGTAAAGATTTACCCAGCTGAAAGGGCAGATGAAAACCCTTTTGTTCCCATGGCCATGAAGTGAGTTGAAGTAGGAATAACTCATAGTCCATGTCCTTCCATAAGGAACTGAGTGAGACATTGAAGAAAACCAGGTCATCCACTGTATCTTAGGTTGCCACCAGCTGTCTTTATTAACTATTGGCTTGCCACTGGATTTTGATAAACTCTGTGCAAGAGAGATTGAGGCCAATGACTTTGTGCAACTCTGTCTTACTTAAATCCAATTCAGACACAAGTCATGTGTCAACCATAATTTCATCGGTCCTCTTTGAAATGAAAGACAAACAACAACAACAATTTTCACTCCACCATGCTTTCCCCTTGTATTCTTTTCAATGATGAAGAAAAGCAAATATGAAAAAGAAAATCTCAAATCTGAAATATGTATACATGTGAGTGGTGAATGGATCTCCTGGTGAGGAAACTCCCTCTACTAATGCAGCAGCATGAGCTAAAATTCAATACTTCTTTGGATGAAATATTTGCTGAGGACATGGAGCAATGCACAGCAGAGGAAGAGTGTTAAATTTGGAGTGAGAGAATCTGGGCTAGAATGTCTAAATTTGGGAATGTAGGTTAATCTCACTGAGTCCATGTCTCCTTTTCTGTAAATGGAGGGGAATTCACTACATCAGTGTTGCTCAGATTTATTTTTTTCTTCTCAAGACACAGTATTTTATTTTCTTGAGGAACCATGGGAGACCAAGAATTTAAGCTGGATACAAAAAAAAGAGTTTCTGAGAAGCCAGTCTTCTATACCTTTTACCTTGGTTTGGGATTACTTTGTTTTTCCTTCCCTGCTTTTGCTTCATTACCTTATTTCTTTACTTTCCCTCAGAAAGTTGAGGATTTGTGTCTCTAAGTCAGGAAGAGACTTTAAACTGATCTTGAGAAATTAGAGAGAACAAGAAGGCTGTGGATGAAAAAGACTTAAAGATTTGCCATAGATTCAGAAAACTACTAGTGTACCTCAGCACATTCTTTCAGAAACATGGAACAAAGTATCATCTCAGGTCCATTTCTACTCTAGAAATATCATCTATAAAAATGCATTTTTAAATACAAAGCAATTATCTATTTTCTATAATATGATACTAGATTGCCTCAATGTGGCTATTCCATTTAATTGTTCAGATTATAACCCATGTATGCTCTCTTATCTTGGTTCAAGTCCTTCCACAAGGCCTTCTCACAGTACTCATTCAACATCTTGGAGTCTTCCTCTAGCTCTTTCATTGGAGCATAGATATCATTGGAGCACAAAGGTTGCCTTATACTACACAAATCACTCACTTCCTTTTCTAGTCACATATCTCTCCAACTGAATTTTTTCCTTACATTATTCTTCATATCCTTATCACTCAATGCTTATTAAAAACAATCATTTTTCTTTTTTCTATTCCTGAAAACACTACTACCCATGGAGACAAGTGACATTTTCAATATAAACCAAGCTCCAATTTCCTTGATGCCCAACTGATAGCCAGAATATTTCTGGAGTCATAGATCATTTCTCACTCCTACTAGAAAAGTATAATAAATTCAGGAAAATGTTCAATTACTTCCTATAGTAGCTATATACTCCAGAGATTTATTTTTCATGCTAGACACACAAACAATAAACTCACAATAGTAGATCTCCCTAAATTATAGATTTGCTCCTTAGATCTCCGACTGAAATTGTTAGAAAGTATCTTAGCTAGAATGAATTTCAGAGTCCAAATTTCTCATTTTATAGATGAGAAACAGATTGGAAGAGTTTAAGAGTTACCTAATATTACACAGAGATTTTGCAGGACAATGTTACACTCTTGTCATGGGTTTATTTTTTTAATATAATTTTTATTTTTTTTCCAGAAAACCAGTATCAGTTACTACAAATTATGAACACTATATAATTCTGATACAGGCAAACAGGACTACCACATACTTTATAAGCTAATTATGTTACATGAAATAATTTTTTCTTATTTAAGGGCTGTCATAATTTGAGTAATGATACAATCATATACATGCCATAATTTAAAGGGCTCTATTATTACACTGATTGACTTTAGGAACAGCAAGATGGCATAGTAGATAGATTTGTTAGGTCTGGAGCCAAGAGTACCTTATTTCAAAGCTAGTCTCAGATAATTACTTATTGTGTGACCTTAGGCAAGTCACTTAATCTCTTTTTACCCTCATTTATAAAATGAGGGCAATAATAGCATCTTCCTCCCAGCATTGTAATGATGATCAAATGAGATAAAGTTTATAGATCATTTAACATAGTGCAATATAAATGTTAACTATCCAATTGCTTACTTTCTGGCACCTATCATTAAACCTTCCTAAATTAGAGGTGACATATTTTTTTTTTCAGAAAGACAAGAAGAGAAAGGGAGAGGCAGGCAGAGACATAGAGGCACACAGAGAGACAAAGAAAGACAGAAACAGAGACTGAGACAGAGTCTTGAGTGTTTTTAGCAAAATCAACAAAGAATTGTAATTAAAGACTAAAATAGATGCTCCTGATATAATGCCTCCCATACATGGGAACAGGGCAATGTGGTGCCTATAGTAACCCAAGTAGTATATTCTCTGTCTCCTTAAACCAAGGAAAACAAAACACCACTACCACAAAAATTAAAAAAAAACAACAATAAGAAACTACAACCATAAATATTTTGATAATTCTCAAATGTTATGCTGAAGTTTCAAACATGGAATTTTTAGTTCCCAGCTATGGTGAGACACCCAAGTGGTAATTTATACCCTATATGTCCTCACCCTAAATGAGCAAGTTTCAACTTTTAAAATAAACAGTTTTGTCAAATGTAGAATGTGGTCTTTTTAGGAGTTATAGTCGGGGTAATGCCTTCTTGTCTATTTAGCTTATTCAGAAGCTGTTTACTTTCCTCAGGGAATTTGAAATGAGCATGCATATAGAAGTATAAAATGAAATCCCAGACATCAGTGGCATTGTGGAGAAAAGAAAAGCCCCCAAGTCTCCTATTTCCCCAGTCCTCAGGTAATGACCTTACTTCCTACTAAGGAGATTAAATTCTTTTAAAAAGTTCCCCTAGTTCCTTTGTTCCTAATCATCCTAAATCAAAACTTCTTCATGACTTCATCTATCTAGCCTTCCTTCCAATTTCAAAATAAAGAAATAGCTGAAGTTAACACTTCATTATAAAGGTGCAAAGCTATGTATGATTCCTTTTGCTTCCTTCCTATTCCATCTTTGACTCTTCTAAAGAATTACTACTCAATCTTTCGTTACAGCCAACCTTCTTGGAAGTGCTAACCCCTTGTAACATATATATATATATATATATATATATATATATATATATACATATATATATACATATATATATATATATATATATATATATATATATATATATATATATATATGCAATGTTGGTGTGGAAACATCAGTGGCCATCTAATTTCCAAATCTAATCAGATTTTTCAAATTCCTCTTTCCTTAAGTTTTACAAAAGATTTGACACTCTTAATGAACTGTTGATTGTACACTCTTAACTTTCATGACTACAATCTTGATTTTCATTCTCTATGAATACATTTTCTATGTAATTAGCTTAAATGTAGTTAATCCTACTAATTCTGTTCTTGGCATTTGCAGTTCTCTCTACAGGACACTCTTCCTTCATGATTTTATACACCTCTATGATTTTAACTATCATTATTAGAATGTTGACTCACAAATCATACCTCAAGCTATTTTTTTACTCATACCTCAATCTCCCATATCACATCGATTCAGTTCATTTACCACTGCCAGATTTATTATTCAAATTCCTCCCCTATAATAAAATCCCTCAATGATTTAAAGAATTTTTAAAAACATCTATAGTGGGGGCAGCTGGGTTGCATAGTAGATACAGCACCAGCCCTGGAGTCAGGAGGACCTGAGTTCAAATCCAGGCTCAGACACTTAAGAATTCCCTACTTATGTGGCCTTGGGCAAGTCACTTAACCACATTGCCTAAAATAAATTTTTTTTAAAAAGACCTACAGTTTACAGAATAAGTGTAACCTCCTTAGTCAGATATTTAAGACCCTCTGCATTTGACTCCAACATACCTTGCTAATATTATCTCAAACTAGTTAATCCCTGCCATTTATACTATACTTCAGATCAGCTAAACTAGTTTCTACTCCCTGCATAGTTTATCAACATCATTCTTTTATTGACACCATTCTAAATGCCTTTTCTTAATTATCTTTGATAATATCAGAGCAACTAATGGCTTCCAGAGATTTGAAAGGGAACAAGAGTAAAGAAGAACTCACTTTTGCTTCATTTAGTTCTAGCCATTCTAGGATTGATTACAACGTACAAATATAGGGAATGATTTTCTATTAGAGATATTCTATTATGGTTCCTGAAAATCATGCATATTTGATTGAGAATATAAGCAGAAGAGAAATTACAAATTCGAAAAACAAACTTTTTTTAATTCTAAACTTAATGTCAAACAAAATGAGCATTTCCCTATTCATGGTAGAAGAGAAAATATGGGTTAATCATTAAAATGTGAATCTCTATACATCTTGCTTTGCTTTTCTTTTTTTAATACAAAATATGTTACTATATAATTTTCCAAGTTTTCTTTCCTGTCACTAATCTGTACTAGCTTTTCGTGTTCTTTACATTGCATTTTTGGGGTTTTTTTTTAGTTTTTTGTAAGGCAAATGAGGTTAAGTGGCTTGCCCAAGGCCACACAGCTAGGTAATTATTAAGTGTCTGAGACCAGATTTGAACCCAAGTACTCCTGACTCCAGGACCAGTGCTTTATCCACTGTGCCACCTAGCTGCCCCTAAATTGCATTTTTAAGGAAAGTACTTCATAAATTTGGTTTTATTTTCTTTTTTTTTTGACAAATCCATGCCTGCCCCCTTTGTTCCACCAACTTCCCAAATACAATTGAAAAAAAAAAGAAAAGCCCTCATAATAAATATGTAGTCAAGATCAATAATTTTCGTGTTGTTCATCTTCAAAATCTTATGCTTTTTTTTGCATCTTCAATCCATCACCTCTTAGGAAGTGAGTAGACTATATCAGTCCCCTAGAATCATGGTTAGTCATTTGCTTTGATTAGTTATTAAATCTATTAAAATTGTTTAGCTCAGAGGAAGAAAAACAAAAAAAAAAAAACAAATCACACAGAAAAAAACCTAAACCTTCCAAATCTAATGAATACTTTAGAAAAATAATCTCTTATGTATCTCTTTCCCTTAATCCTAATTTCTCATGCCAAAATTTACTAATTTTTAAATGTTTAAAAAACTATATATGTAAAATGCTAACCTGACTGTTCCCTGCTGAGGGGAGTGGGTGGGAAGGGAGGGTGGAGGGATATTCTGTAATTTGAAAATATGCATGTACATATGGATGAAAATAAATAATTTTTTTAAAATTTGTTTGTCTTTACAATGGTGTTTTTACTAATGAATTGTTTACCAGCACCAGTTTACTCAATTCTTGCCATGATTCCCTAAACTATTCTTTTCATCATTTTTTATGGTACCGTAATTTTACATTAATTGACATACAATAATTTGTTCAGTCATCACCCAATTGGTGGGCACCACCTTAATTTCCTTTTTTTATGATCATGAAAACAGATCAAATAAATATTTTGGTGTATATATTGATCTTTTCCTTCTTTCTCTGATCTCTTTTGGAATAGATGTGTAATAAAGATATTGCTGACTCTTCCAATTTATATCCTTCCTTAGTAAAGGGACACAACAAACAAAATTCTTAGATTTTGGGGTCTGACAGATTTTTATATATATTTGTTTTATTTTTTAGGAGAGTAGATGAAGAGACACTTTGGATCTATTAATAAATTGCATGACCAGAAGCATGTGATTTAACTGGACTAGTTCTAGTAATCTGGAGTTCAAGATAGAATTTTTTTTTTGTTTATTCTTGAATTTCCTTTCTCCTTCCAAATCTCTCCAAACTTTCCTCCCCTCCCATTTCCCTCTTTATTTTCCATTTTCTCTCTCCTTTTCCCTCTCCTTCCTCTTTAAAGCTCTTCTGGAAAATAAAGAAACCACCACTAGTTTTTTCTAATCCCATTTTCCTTTTCTTGACTTCTTCCAAAAGTTGAGATGTCACCATGGCCTCATGACAAGATATGTGCAAATGAACTCCTGAAGAGGCAAGCCATCATCAAACTCTTTTCAGTAATAATTATATGCCTTGTATTTTTGTTTATTATTAAAGCTTTTTACATAAAAGTAATTTTATGTCATTGAATGGTTTGCATGCTAGGAAATGTCTCTGATATATGTACTTGAGAGCTTCCAATTGTTTACAGAATTTATATTGTCTGTTATTGAGCTGTTAATTAATCCTATAATCCATATACTGTATGGTTCCCATTAAATAGTTCTTTTAAAAAAAAGACTTATTTATTTATTTATTTACTCATTTGCTTATTTTCTGTGGATCCTATTTCAAAGCTCTCTAATGTTCAATGCTTGACTCTTGTCCTTCCTTATCAAAGAAGACCAAATGACATCACTATGTTTGAGACAAATTACAGTGTATCCAACTGTGGCTGATCAGATTAATATGAGCTTGCAATGTTCTACCACAGGTTGGGCACAAATAATCCATGTAAACACCTAGGGTGGGTGCTCTAAATTTACAAATTTCATGTTTCCTTTGAGCTACTTCAGTTCTGTCTTCCTCATAAGAGTGCATCACCCTCACTGATGAGTACGCCATGCTGGGTGGTTCTGTGTCAGTGTTTCCATGTATGCAATGAATTCTAAGGTTCTTCAATGTGACATTCAGGGTATCTCAGTATCGCTTCTTCTGACCCCCTTGTGAGTGCTTGCCTTTTGTGAGTTCTCCATAAAATAGTCTTTTTGGAAAGTGTATGTCTGACATTCTAACAACGTGTCCAGCCCATTGTAGTTACACTCTCCATAGTAACATTTGAATGCTAGACAGTCTAGCTTGAGAAAGGGCCCCAGTGTTTGGTATCTTCTCCTGCTAGATGATCTTCAGAATCTTCTTAAGACAATTTAAATGGAAGTGATTCATTTTCCTGACATCGTGCTGGTAGAATGTCCAGGTTTCACAGGCATGTAGCAATGAGGTCAGCACAACAGTTCTGTAGACCTTCAAATTGGTAGTCAGTCTAAATACCTCTTCTCTCCTACAATTTTTTCCTGAGCCACCCAAACACTGAGTTAGCTCTGGCAATGAGTGTGTCATTCTCATTACCACTGGGTACCTCCCGGGAAAGGACACTGCCAAAGTAATGAACTTGTCCACAGTCCTCAAAACTTCTCCATTTGTTGTAATTTATGGTTCCACATATCACTGGCTGATGGAGCACCTACCTTTTCTTGTTAATTGTCTGTCCTAAATTAGCACAAGAAGCAAAGAATTGATCAAAACTTTGTTACATCTCAGCTTTAGAGGATGCATTGAGTACACAATCATCTGCAAATAGAAAATCATGCACCAAGACTCCCTCAGATTTGGTCTAGGCTTATGTTTTCAATGAAGATTTACCATCAGTGCAGTAGCTGAATGTGATCCCAACTTCATTCTTAATAAAGGCATTTGATAACATGGCTGAAAACATCATGCATGGGAGCAAGGACACATCCTTGTGTCACTCCACTGGTGACTGGGAAGTCTTGAGAGCATCATCCATTATTCAGAACCTGACCGTGCATGCTGTCATGGAACTGACATAAAATACTGATGAACTTCACCAAGCAACCAAATTTTGACATAATTTTCCATAAACCCTCAAGACTGATGATATCAAAGGCCTTGATCAGATCTATAAATGTTGCATACATACCTCTTTCCTGTAGTTGTTGGGCAACAAACATTGTATCGACTATTCTCCCATAGTCTTTGGTCAGCTAGTTTTTGTAGCAAATAGAGTGCTGGGAAATAGTAAACCACTCCAGAATCTTTGCCAAGAAAATCCTAAATGCAGTCATGAAAGTCAGACATGACTTAAAAAATTGAACAACAATAATCAGCCCATTCCCTGAAGGCATGAGAAACCATTTCTTCTCAAAATAAATTCTCTTCCCCAAGAGAGTGACACTGAGTTTATAAATATGAAAATTAAATTATTTTGACTTTGAGCTTTTTCTCACCAAAAAATTGATGGATGTAGACAAGTATGAAGTTCCACTGCTCTCAGGGAGGTGATCATCTTCCAGGTGGAAGATCAGCCTATTGATAAAGACTCTGTGATTATCACAGGACAATCTATTCCCTTTACCATTATAGAGATGGACAATGGAGGCATCCTTGAATTCTTGTGGGATAATCTCTTAATATCATACAATCTGGAAAATTTCAATCAGTTTTTGGATGAGCAATGGACCCCCACCTTGTAGATCTCAGCTAGAATAGAATCAGCACCAGGAATTTTGCTACTTGAAAGGACTCTAATGGCATTCAAAAACCTCTTCTTCAGTTGGGACTTCAACTAGGGACTGATTGCCTTCAACTTGAGGTAAATGGTCAATGGCTTCTGCACTGATTGATAATGGACTTTTAAGAATACTATGGAAGTATTCAGCCCATCTCTCTAGGATCACGTCCCTATCATTAATCAATGCTTAAATCCTGAGAGTATAGAGCCCATCAGATTTGGAATATAAACAATCTAAATAATAGTGTCAGTGAAGGTGGGGAGAATATTCCTCATGTCCTTACCTCCTCTAGCAAGCTAATTTACATTATATTTCAATGTCAGAATGTTATTCTTGCTTTATTTATAGTCTATTTTATACCAAAAGTTCATAGGATCATATATTTGTAACTCCTAGGAACTGTAGAAATTGTTATTGTTCAGTCATTCAGTTGTGTCTGACTATGTGACCCTATGGATTTGTCCACATGGTTTTCTTGACATTACCATTTTCTTCTTCAGTATGTTGCCATTTTACAGATGAGAATTGAATCAAATAGGTATTAAGTGACTTGCTGGGGGTCACACTGCTAGTTAACATCTTCCTAATCCAGGTTTAGTGCTCTATCCACTCACCAACTACCCAGATTCCTCATTTTGCAGATGAAGAAACTGAGGTTCATATGGGAAAATGATTTAATCATTGTCCCACAGGTGACAAGTAAGTGTTAGAAGCAAAATTCTAACACAGATCCTCTGATTCCCAATATAGTGCTATTTCTCTCCAGTTATTTGCATACCTTTCTTATTTTTTTTCTAGTAGAATTTAATATAGATGCATTGAGAAGACATGAGAATTTTATGTATTCATGATATATAATTAAGGTGAAAGTAAAGGCATAATATTAAATATATACTAGTTTTTTAGGAGGAAGGATTCTAAAGAATCCAGAAAATTTACAGAGAGGAAAATAGAAATCAAATAAATGATTATTAGAAAATTGAACTTCATACTAGTTAAATCCCTCAATTTTTAAGTGAGAAAAACTCAAAATCAAAATAACTTAACTCTCACACTTATAATCTCAGTGTTACTCTCTTGGGGAAGATAATTTATTTGAGGAACAAAGGGTTTCTCTCATGCCTTTAGGGAATAGACTGATTATTGTTGTTCAGTTTTTTAAGTAATGTTTGATTCTTCATGACTACATTTGGGGTTTTCTTGGCAAAGATACTGAAGTGTTTTACCATTTCCCAGCACTCTGTTCACTATACCAACTAGCTTTCCAGAGACCAACATGAAGGAGCAAATTCTGAAGCTGTTGATACTACCCCATCATGCTTTGTAAAACAAGACTTGGATATAAAGTGAGACCATCAGTAAGGGTGGAAAAATAGAGTACTTATTTATCTCTAATTCTAAAGGAAAAAGTTTAGTCTTCTCATGACTCCATTCCCTTCCCTTCAAAAACTTTAGAAAAGTTTGAGAGAATGAATTCTGAGATCCTTCTTAACATACTACCTTTCACCTTTGTGCATTTATATACTAACATTCCATTTTTGTAATCCAATCTTAGACAAAAAGAATGTATGGTAATCCTAGTTGAATTTTCCCCAAAGGGCTGTAATAGTACTTAGTAATGTTCACTGTAAGATCTTGAATTACTGTGATTTGTGGTTGAACAATATCTATTGTTGGATTTCCTTTCTTTTATTATAACTTCTTTTTGCTAGCTTGACACAATTACACTCGAAATTGTAGTACTGTAGGAGCAGATGATTTGGGGAAGACCAGGGTCTAAGGTCACTTCTGCTATTTCCTGACTCCATGATCATAAGCAGGTCATAAAACTGTATGATATTTAGTTTCCTAATTTGCAAAATGGGAATAATGCTTCAATCCCTTATCTTCTTTTTTTTTAAGTTTTTACAAGGCAGAGGGGCTAAGTGACTTGCCCAAAGTCACACAGCTAGGTAATTATTATGTGTCTGAAATTGGATTTGAACTCAAGTCCTCCTGACTCCAGGGTTGGTGCTCTATTCACTGCACCACCTAGCTGCCCCCCTTACCTTCTTCATAGAGTGGTTGTTAAAATGGCCCTTTCTAAACTCAAAACTTTTATACATATATGGGTTATTGTTATTGAAAGCAGGAAAAATTAGGACCACCCTATCCAGATGTAGTGTAGAGACAGTTTCTGAGGTTAATGGAAGAAGGATCAAACTTCTAGAGCTGTTATACACCCAAAAGATAGTGTCAAAACTCTCCTCAAGTAGCTAATAAGTTAATGTTTATATTACACATTAAGATTTGCAAAATGCTTTACACACACACACACACACACGCACACACACGCACACATACCTATGTTATCTCATTTTATCCTAACAAGAACACTATCATTTAAGAGTTATTCCCAATTTAAAGATAAGAAATCTGAAGCACATAAGAAGCAATTAATAAATTCTTTTTTAATTAAATTTGATTTACATATTATAGCATGTAAGGGGTTGAAGTGAAAATATTTTCCCCTCCTTACTGAAAGGCAAGATAGGTAAGGAGAGAATTTTAAAAGAGTTTAGCCAAAGGATAGAGAGAATGAAGATAGAGAATCAAAAAGAAGGAAGAGAAAATAGAGGAGGATAGGAATGTAACTCCTATAATTCCTGGGCTAAGGAGATATGGAAAAAAATATTTATTACTCATTGCTTTCTCAGGATTCCAGTGATTGATTTCTCCTTCCTTTGTCTACTGAAGAAGGAGGAAGTTATAGACTTTGAGCTGGAAGGTATCCTAGAGGTCATTGAATCCAGATCATTCATTTTACAGGTTAGGGAACTGAGGCCAGGATCACACAGCTAGTGTATGTATGAAGTGGTATTTGAATCTATGTCTTCCTGACTCTAAGTCCAATACTCTATCTACTTGAGCTAGAACTTGAAGGGACCTAGGCACTCAAAGAATTAGAGAGATGGAGTAGGGAAAGTACTCCAGCCACAAAGGATGTACATTTTTTTCATAATAACTTTTATGATTATCCCTCTCTTTTCCATATTAAGTTAAAATCTAGTAATTTTGTTCATGTACCTCTCCATTACTCTTTGAAAGATAGGAAGTTTCAGTTTTCCGGAGATTTTTTTGGCAAATGGCATCACCAGTTAAATTAAACATCAGGAAAATTTGCTGATGATCAAGGTCATGAATATGGACTATAATAGATATAAGGGAATCACTCCTTAACATTTTAAAGTAGTAGGTTGTCCATTTGTGTAAGGGAATCCAGATGCTATAGTCTTAGAGAAAAGCAACAAAAAAAAATAGACAAGCTTTTTGTAGCTACTTACTAGTCCTATGATAACATAATTTTATGATTAACTCATACCATTCTATGGCAGTAACTAGCATGACACAGGTAGCATGGATATTAAAATAGGACTCCGATGTTTCAGATTCTCTTTAGGGCACTCACTATAAATGTTATCTCCCTTTAAAAACTATCTTTGGTATCATTGTTCCTCCTTGTTCATCTCTACCCCCATCTCCACATGCACTTCCAAGTGGGTCTAAACCAGATTAAAATGAAGTTGGAAAATATTAACCAAAATATTAAAAATACAATAAACAGACTATCCTGTTTTGTAGTTTGTTTTTTAAGTCAAGATTGAAAGGGATTCCTTTCTGTTTGGGTTTAACATCACTTTTTAAGAACTTTATGCCTTGACATCCAGGATCATGGAGATTGGATAAATTTATTTAAATTGAGATAAAAGATTGAGATATTATATTTCGATTAAAATTTATTTATATTGAGATAAAAGAACCTTTGAGAGCAGGGAGCATCTTTGTACCCTCAGCAATCAGGTCATAGTCTAGAAGAATCTCAGAATTCTCCAATTTTTAGGAAAATTTTAATTTAGTAGTTAGATATATGCCTCTTTGGAGTACATAGTAGGATATAGAAAAGATCGGTTAGGAAGGCTGCTTATCAAAACTTGTGGAGAAAGTATCCACATCAAAGCATCAAACATCTATTGAATTGCTAGAGTATAAAAATTCAGCTTAGCATCTTTTGTGTTGAATAAAGACAAATCTCCTACATTCCAGCATTTTCATGTTTGTGTTCTAGTCTGGATTCTTTCTACCCAGTGTGCCAAAAACCCTTGATCAGGGCCAAGTGTTAAAGGGTTGGAAGAGTTATCATTTAAAAGAAGGCTTTGCTCTATTTATCCCCCCCAAAAAAAACAGAAAAAAAAGACTAATTAAGTAGAAATTACAAGGTGGTATGCTTGGTTTAAAAACAAATGAAATTTCAAACCATGGAAGCAGTTCAAAATTTTCTTTCCTTCATTGATTATCCCCAATTTATTTTGCCTATTGCCTTTTTGTCCACAGGTATTTATATGATACCTCAATTAGACTATATAGAAGGCAGATACAGTATGGTTTGGATTTTGTTTTGTTTTGTTGTTTTAGCCTCACTTTGTCTCCTAAGCACTTTGCAAAAGATCTGGCACACAGTAGGTGTTAAATAGGTTTTTGTTTACTTCAATAATGAAATATCGGGGACAACATTTAGGATGATTTTTCCTAGGCAAAAGCTAGTCAGGGCACAAACTAGGATGTTGACAAGGGTTATAATTATTAGAAATGAAAAGAGAAATAGTGTGGAGGTAAAAGATGTGGCTTTCAAACATTTGCAAGGTGGTAGGATAGGCTGTATTAAGGAAAAGCAATTATCCAAGATCTCAAGATGGATTGATTCAAAGAATGGTGTTACTAAAGAATTCACAGTTCTGAGGTTGCATGATTCTTATAGAAAGAATTACCTCAGTTTCTAAGTTATCTTGTCCTTAGCCAGTAATTTAAAGTTGGTGATTGTTCTAGTTTAAAGTTGGTTATTGTTTGTGGGTATGTTGGGGGAAAATAAATTTAGGAAATAGTTTTACATTCATGATATTGTACATTATTGTGACTTCCTAAGTGTTTCTTGATTTGAATGGTTATTCCTATTATCTCTTAGAGTACCATATAATAGGTAGGAGGATATATTGAGGATATTCAGAAATATGAGAGTCTATTTTTATCATTTAGTTCTTTGCATGGTACCACTTTAGGAGGAAAAACTCTTCCAACAATCTTTGCGGACATTTTAATCATCAAAATCCGATTCAGACAGCAGGTTGGTGCTCTGCAAACAACCTTTTGATCTTCCTTATTGCTCTCCCTTCCTGTTGATGAATCACCTTGGTCATTAATTTTCATTTTATGTATAATTGAGAAACCAATATGGGAACTTGACAAACAAAGGCATTGGAGTTTATCACTCGAAACTGTATAGCTTCTTGTATTCAGTCAACAAATATAAAATCATCAGATAGCTTTATTGAGTCATATTGAGTCATATTGATGACCATGCCCCAAGTAATCTTCTTTGGTTTTATTAAGTGTTTTATTTTTCCTGAATGGAAATTCTAATTCCTCAAATGGTAGCTGAGTCATCCAAAAGAAAAAAGCAGTGACACTGTAAGAAAGGCAACTCAAACCCAATGAGCAAAATAGAATTTTTGCCTCAACCCATCTCACTCTTTCCAACTTCCCAAATTTTTTAAGGGTACCACCACTTTCCCCTTCACCCTGGTTCTCAAGAAAAGTGTCATCTCTAATTCTTCAGTTTCACCCAAAATATCTAATCTGTTGTTAAATCTTGTCATTTCTACTTTCTCAAAAATTTTTTTTATATATCCCTTTCTGTCCTTTCATATAGCCACTACTTTGGCAAAGATCTTATCATCTCTTAACTGAAATATAACAATATCTCTCTACTTTGTTATTTCCTGCTTGAAATCTTCTCATATTTGAATGCAATCTTCAATCAACTGCCAAAGTTATTTTCTGAAAGCAGAGACCTGACCATGTCACTCTCTCCTCCTCCAAATTAAAATGTACTTATTTATTACCTTTGTGATCAACTATAAACTCTTTTGACATTTACATCTCTTTACAATATGTCCCTTTATTACCTTTACAATCTTTTTAAACTTTGCTCTCTTCCATAAACTCTGCGTTCAATCTTCTGGATATTCCTCATCACATATGACACTGCCTCCTCACAATATGACTTTTTGACTGGCTATCTCCTATGGCTGGATAATTCTCTCTCTTCACTTCTATCTTCTAATTTCCTATGCATCCTTCAATTCTCAATTCAAATCCAACCTTTTGTAAGTCATCTTTCTTGGTTTCTCCACTACTGTGAGCATCTTCCCTCTTGGATTTACACATATTAAATATATATATATATATATATATATATATATATATATATATATATATATATATATCCAAAACAATTTCCATCTTCTTTCTTCCATTAGAATATGAGTTTTCTGAAGGCATAAACAATAAGTTTGCCTTTATTGTAAAGAGCTCTTCATACATAGTAACTTCTTCAGAATTACTTAGTTTTTTTGTGTCTGAGTTAGGATTTGCATCTAGACTCTCTCACTCTAGAGTAACCCTTGCAAAACACTGTCTACCTACTATTATTCTTTGTTCCTTCTTCCTCTGTACATATGATCTTATATTTGACCACAAGTTCTGATTGTTCACAAAGTCTATATGACCCATTTTACCCCAGAAAACCACCAGTAGTCATTTCTGCCCCATGACTGCCCTGACATTCTCTTCTGGATCTTGCCCACAGTCATCACCAGTCCAAGAAGCTGCCTCCCAGTCTTTGATCAGTTTTAGTGTCTTGAACAAGTTGGGTTTTATGAGCACACCACCCCATACAACTTCCCAATTAACCTTCCGCAGCACAATGAGACTTAAATTACATATAATCCTAGATTATCTTTATTTTTTCTATAATTTAATAGTACACCTATAAAATAATTACATTATACTTATAGCTTTTTTCTTCATTTGTAAAACAAAAAAACACAAACAATTAAATACAGTTTGAACCATTATAAGGTAAACTTAGTTATTACATACAATAAACTCCAGAAAGGGCTTCACACTGCAGCATATCATATTGCTTTCATTGATACCCCTGGAGAGTGCATGTTTGTGTTGTGTTTATGTATAGCTTAATCTGCATGATCTTCTGCTAACTTGGTCATAGGGATTGACTTTGCAAGAGAGAGTCACCAAAGGATGCCCATGTAGGCTCCTGAAAGCCCCTTCCTTACATAGCTTTTCTACTGACCTTTGTAATCCCAGAATCTTGCTTTTAATCTCAGAATCTTGCTTTTAAATCATCACTAAGTATAAGAATGTCAGTTCTGAATTGGTAGGACTTGCCCATCCTCCTTCCCTTGCTGCTCTCACCTGCCTACATCTACCCCCACCCCTCACTCCCAGTTTCCTTCACCAAGATTGTAATTTAGTGCTGCTCCCTTTAGGGCCACTACATGTTTAATTGAGAAGCACCTCAAAGACAGGTGCTAAAGCCAAGTATCTTTTCAGTATCACATTCCCCATCCTCATAAATATGAATCACTGATAGAAATTAAAGCAATGAGGCTGGGAAAGGAAACAGGATAATGACTTCTAACTTCCCAGGTCTCCCACTGAAATCCTGTGAAGACTCTTTTAATCTCAACAGGTATATGTCAGAAAGAAATGAATCCTTGGTTTCTGACAGTGTATTTTTCTAATGGACAGGGATGTGAACCCTCTTAGCAAGAGTCTATTAATTTATGCTTGGAGGAATAAAAGAGTCAATTCTTGAGAAATGACCCAAAATTGTTTCAGAGGATGCTAAGTCTAATAAATATGCAAACTTTTCTCACTTGTAAATTTTTATAAATCCTCTTTCGAAGAAAGAGAAGCAGGGTATTGTTGTGACCTGTATAATGTCAGTCCCTTGAGGCAAGGGACCTGATATTTTGAAAATATTTTTTGAGAAAAAAAATTCATTGGCTTTTCTTTGAACCTCTACAACCTACCATAGTAACATGTAAGCAAATGGCACTTAATAAGAATTTGCTTAACTTAAATGAAAATTTTCAATTACCTAAACTTTTATTAGCCAATTAATTAATATGGAAGATCCTATATATCACTATAAAATAAGGGGTTATTTGGAAAAAGTTAACTTTCCAAAAGGAACTCCCATGCCTCTTTTCTTTAATACAAGGACTCCTAACCTGGATTCCCAAGGGATCTGAATAGAGATTTCAGGGGATTCCTGAACATGAATTTTCAAATTTTAAAAATTAATCTCCAAATGAAATTTAGCATTTTATTCATTAAGATTTTAAAACAATATTTATGCTAAGAAGGATTCATAGACCTCATTGGACTGCCAAAGAAGTCTATGACATGTAAAAAAGGTTTACGAATCCCTGATTGAATGGTTTAACTTAGTTTTTTATTGGATATATTTCATTGTTCATTTCTTTCTGCATAGAAAAATGTCCCAAATCCTTTGTCAGTTAAGTTCCTCTTTCTTCTTAGCAGGAAAGGTCTATGCTTAGTTTCATGGCAGTGAAAAATATTCTTTTTTTGTATCTAAACCTTAAAAGTTAATGAGGCTTTTGTTTTTTCAGCTTAACAAATAATCCCATTCATTCTTGCCCTATTCCTCCCCCCAAACCCCAACCCAGTGTTAAGATGCTCTAGTACCTTAAGTGAAATTAGTATTTCCCCACCCTGCCCATCCCCAAGCATAGCTACTTTGCAATGAATGGCTGACTGAGAAATATTTCTGAGTGGCAAGCTTCTGCACCTCAAACTACCATGAAGCTGGTCTATGTGGAGGAAGATTATTCCAACCCCAGCAACTTGGTGTTTACTCAGAATTGTCATCCAATGCCAGAGTCAAAATTGACACATGAAACAATATGTGGATAGGATGATTTTACTTTGAACAACTCTTTACTACAGGTTGATTATAAAAACCAGCGTTAATGTAGAGACCTTTGTGTGTAATAATATTCTAACTGCAGCAACAAAGCATGCAAAACCAAAATCTGTCTCAAGTCCAGGAATGGGGGAGGGGGGAGGGAAACAACAACAAAACAGTGAAGAAGCTGATACCCACCCATGTTTTAGGGTGGTAAGGAGAAGGCAGTGTGTTATAGTGAATCTGGAGTCAGAGAACCATGTTCAAAACCTGCCTCTAACATTGACCTCAGCCTAATCACTTTGCCTCTCAGTCTCAGTTTCCTCATTTGTCAAATAAGAAGATTGGACTAGATGACCTGAAAAGTCCCTTCCAATTCCTCTTAAGGTTCCCTAGGGAAGCCAAATCCTTGGTTCAAAAGACTCCCACAGTCGTCTTGTAATCAGATTTGTCAAGAGTCTCCCCATGATTTTGTTTTGTTTTTTTTATTTGAACCATGTGCTTGTCTACATCACAGCTCAGGCAGCAGTGGTGGCATGAAAGTGAAAAGCTCCCAGTTGGGAAATCCAGTGACTGTGAAGCCATGGAGACATCTTTCACTTCACATGGGTATGGTTGGAGTGTAGGGTTGAGAAGGAGATATATATTTCTTTTCTTTTTTATCTTTTTCCCACACAGTGGAAACATTAATGCTGGATTTAACAGTGCATCACCTAAAATATCCTTCCAATTTCTTTCTTTCTGTCTTTTTTGGTTGGTGACTGTTTTCCATCTTCTTCCTTAGGCCTTGCTTCACAGCCTGGTCTTGGATGCAGGAATCTTGCCAAGGGGCACCTGGGAACACATAAGCCAAGCTTCTATTTCCTGTCACTGTGACACGGAAACCTGCATCTCCCGAGAGAACTGCCTGCTGAAAGGGAAAGGACCAGCCAGTGCGTGAATCTGCTCAGAGGAAAGGGATAGAGGCAGCAGCAAATCTGACAGGAGGTGGGGTGAGGGGGTCCCCCCAAATGCTGAGCAGCATCCTGCCACAGAGGCCATTCACAGTTTGTCTGAGTCACTGAGGTTCACAGACATGCAGCGGCACTGCTTTACCTTCTGGATCTTTTTGTGTCGGTAGGGCGGGTCCTGTCCTGGACACTCCAGTTCTACCAGGACAGAAGTGACCCGCTGGGGCTTGCAGAAGGCACAGGACTGGAAGGACTCTTCGTCCTTCTTCACGTGCCGAGGGATGTAAAAGGAGTTACACTGGCCGTAACAGAAGCGGTTGAGGATGGTCCGGCTCCGACAGCCTTCTTCACTGACCGTCTGCCTCAGGGGCTGGGTCTTACACCAGTCACTCTTCAGATACTTGCGCTCAGTGACCACTAAGGCCTCCTGGCTGGAAGCCAGCACTTCCTTCATCTGATGCTGCCACCTCTCCGAGTTGTTGCCGCTGCTGTCCTTGTATGGGGAGGGGATGGCTCCCTGAGGCCGGTTTTTCCTGGCTTCAGCCACCTTCACCAGCATAGCTACCAGGAACAAGGAGAGGGAAAGTTTCCAAAACATCCTGCAATAGGAAAAGAGGCAGGGAAAAGCATTAATTAGGAAAGACAGCAGGGGCGTGATATTTGCTTCTAACATAGCTTTTTGTAGAGTCGATGAGAAGCAGCAAAACCTTTAAGAGCCATTGTTCAGGAGTTAAGAGAATCAATTGATTTGTCGGACTGCGCTTATTGTGACTCCGGTGGCAGAGTTCTCAGTCCATCAGAAACAAATGTTTCTTAAGTATTTACTAGGTAACACGGGAGATTCGATGAAAGACAGAAATAGTCCCTCTCCTTAAAGAGTGCACATGCTGTTAGAGGAAATAAAATGCTAATAATTATGATTGTACAAAATGTATGCTGGGCAAATACGAGGTAAATTCAGAGGGAAGACACCAGTAGTGAAAAGGAGCGGGAAGAGCTTCTTGCTGAAGTTGAGATTTTAACTGAGTCTTGAAGGAAGACTAGAGCTGAGTTAGGAGTAAGAGAATTCTAGAAAAGGAGAAATCCCAGGAGTCCCCAAAGCAAGTTCACTAAATAGCATCCATTCAAAAGTAACATAGGTCATGGAACAAACAAACTGAACTATTGATTACCTGCAGAATGGGAGAGGAGAGAGCACAAGCCCTAAAATCAAGAGGACCTAAATTCAAATTTGACCTTAGACACTTGATGTATAATAGTTGTGTGGCCTTGAACAAATCATTTAACTCCATTGCCACACCCCCCCCAAACCTCCCAAAATGGCAATGTCCTAGATATTACTATAGAAGGAAAGATTAGACAAATGAATTGAAAAATTAATATACTTAACCTATCTTTAGATTTAATGCATGAGGGTGCACAAATAAACCTTTATATATCTACATTTTCTCATCTATATAGTGGGATTATAATACATTTAGGAATTAACTTTAAGGATATTTTACATCCTTAATATAAACTATTAATTATTGTTATTGTTAGATCATCCTGTAAAATACTTCTATTTCCTTTCACAAATGAAAGCATTATTATCATTCTTGAAAATATTTATTATTATAATATCTCTAGAATTCTGGTATTGAATGAGATATATGCTCTTTAGAGATGTTTAATGAAGATGCACAGTATAAACATAGAAATAGACATTATCTAAAAAGTCATTGAAGAAACTTGTGGGGGGAAGGCAGAAATGTTTAGAAAGAAGAAAAGAGGGGACAGCTAAGTAGCGTAGTGGATAGAGCAACAGCCCTGGAGTCAGGAAGATGAACTCAAATCTAGCCTCAGACACTTAATACTTACTTAGCTGTGAGCAAGGCACTTGCCTTTCAAAAAATCAGAAAAGAAAAGAAGAGAAGAAAAAAGATGAGAAAAGAAAAAGGAAAGAAAGAAGAAAAGAAGAAGAAGGTGAGGATCATAGATTTTGATGGAAAAAGAACTTCAGAGGCCATCTAATGCAACCCTCTCATTTTAGAAATGAAACAGGTTACATGACTTGTCCAAGGACACACATTACAGGGGGGATCCTGAACCAAGCTCCTTTGCCCCGACTAACACTGTTACCTCTCCCCAGGGATCTCTCTACTTGTCCTTCTGTCTCTTTTGAAAAAATAATTCAGCTGGATTGTTCTCAATGATCTCTTCAAATGCAGAGATTCTGTACAACATTAAATTAATGGAGCAAATTCAATTCAAATTCAACAAATATTTATTCTTTTTGCACAACAGGCAAGCATTAAAAAGAAATGTTTGATGAATATCATAATTAAATTTTGCCATCATTTTTTTCCAGTTGGAAACTCAAAGAAAACTTAATATGGTACCTAGTTGAGCAATGTATGAAAATGGACATTAAATAATGACATAATTATGAAGACAATGGATATAAAAGTATTTAGTAAGCCTTCATTGAAGACAAGAGAGTTAAAAAAAGGAAAGAAAAATGAAGAATTGAAGATGAGGAAGAAGGCAAATAAAGTAAAAAGTTTCTTTTTTTTTTAAGCTTTAGCAAATGTTTGTGAGTCTTGGAGCCAAGTTTTTAAAAGTCTTTCGCTATATCTTTATTTCCATGCATAAAAGACACATAAAAGCAGTCACACCTCCAAGAAGTTCATGACAAACATGATATATTTAACCTATAAAATTTAATTGTCTCATTGTATTTGAAAGTGATTTGAGCTTCAGTGTTCTCTTAAAAGGAAAGCATTATGATTTCTTGTTTAATAATTTCCAAAATTATTAGCATTAGAAGTAAATATGACCCAAACTTGATAAACTGCAGCCAGGAAACCTTTACAAAATCAAGCCATTTTCTGTCCACCTCAGAGCCCAAAACAAACATATATCATTGATAAAAACAAAAATCTATCTTTCCCTCAACATATGCTAATTATTGTCTTTGAGAAGAGTATTGAAATATATTCAGACCAGAGACAAATATTTTTGAAAGCCATAATTCTTGACTTGGTGCCTGATAAGTGTGTTTTTCTTGGGTACACTTCTCTCTTATTTTTAACATTAATAGATTTGGTGATCCTCCTTAAATGTTATTCCTTATAAGAATCCAAAAAGAAAAAGCTACTAAATTCTCAAAAGAAGAAAATGAAGTTGATGAGAAGAAAGTGTTATGAGGTCAGACTAAACTGCGTGAGACAAAGTTTAACTACCCTTCCCTGTATCCTTCTCCTTTCTCTTTCATTCAAATAATATTCTCACCCATGACCAAAAACAGGAAAAAATTTAAGGCAGGAAAGTTGGCTAAAAGCTCATTCAATCACCTTTAGAGACAGTATATGGTAGCTGCTACAATTGACATTTTCTTTTTATGTGTTCAAAACTGAAGTAGGAGACAGTGCGTTCTTAAGTACTTTAGCTGTACAATCATCCCCATTCTTACAAATTAAATGAAGGAAGACTTTAATTCAGTAGTCCACAATCCTTATCTATTCCTCATGCACTTTGAGTCAATGAAGAGTCATTTAGTAAAGTTTATTATGTGCAAGTAGTCCTAACTTTAAAAGGTCAGGGTCTCCCAGTGTATCCAAGGCCATCAGCAGTAGTTCTGAACCATATCTGGCCACTGCACCCAGAAGGCTCTGGAGGAGAAAATGAGACTGGTGTCTTAGCATAGCTCTCCCTTACTTAAATCCAGTTCACTTGTATGTTCTGGCATCACCTCACTGATGTCATGGTCTTCTTCAAGAATGAAAGACAAACAAGTGTACAGCATCATGGTAGGTGTTAAGAATATAAGATGAATGAACAGTCCTTCCTTTTAAGAGACATAAGTGGTATTAGATCAATGGCAGATATTACAGGTAAACAGACATTCCAGAGAATGGAATGGGGTAAAGGAAATATCAGATAAAGTGCTCTGGAAAATTTGGAGGAAGAAACACTTTGGTTTGGTGGAAATCAGGGAATGTTTCATGTTAGATGTTAAAATATTGAAGGGAGAAAAGATAATCTGAAAAGGATATATGAAGAAAAGATTCAGGTTGGGTATGAACACTAGTGAGAATGTAATCATGCAACCCAACATATCACAGTTGTTTTTCATTTGCTTCAGTTTTATTTGACTCCTCAAGGCCCCATTTGGAGTTTTCTTGGCAAAGATACTGGAATGATTTGTTATTTCCTTCTCCAGTTTCATTTTACAGATGAGGAAACTGAGCCAAAAAGGATTACATGACTTACCCAGGACCACATAACTACCTGTAAGGTAGCAAATGACCAACATTCTATTCATTGTACCATTTAGCTGTCCTAAAATGTCACAGGGACCATTGCCAAAAGAGACCTTAGAGATCACTGCATCCAACCTCTTCAGCTTACAGATGTTGAGTAAAATTGAATGACATTCAGGGTCATACAACTAGCAAGTACCTGAGGCAGAATATGAACTGAGATCTTCCTGACCCCCAGGCCAATTTCACTGCACTTTAGCATCAATTTTTTCAAGTTAGGCAAATAGTTTAAATTCTAATTTAACTGGAAGATTGGTTATTTATAAATGGGAGAACAACAGAACAGCTTGGTACAATGGAATAAACATGAGTCTGGTGCACATAGATTCCATTTGCTCCTTTGTTGCTAATTAGGTGAGTATGGGCAGTATTTACTTTTCTGGATCTCAATAATCTCCTCTATAAAAAAGTCAGGGGTTAGAGTACTTCATATGGTCATTGAGGTTCCTTCCTAGTCTAGATTGATAATTCTATGCATTCATGGACAGATTAGGAAATTTAAATTTTGTCCTAGTGGCAATAGAGGACTACTGAATGATTAGGGCATGAAATTAATGAGATTTTAGGAAGTTTATTTTGGCAGCTGTGTGGATAGATTGCTACTAACACTTGAATAGATCTTAAAAAGCAGATAATCAGATTGCTAAATGATTAAACATGGAAATGAACTAAATGCATAGGGAAGGAAAGGGTCAACAAACAGGTGCCCAGTATAGTTTGCATGTTACACTGATATTGATTTAGAAAAAGGCACATTATGTGGACCACTCATCTCCAAAGATTTATGGAAGGACTTGGACGAAGGATCTCAAAAGATGAAAAGTTATAGAGAGGTTGCCATCTGTAGCACTTGGAGGAATTGCCCATATTATGGGATAATAGAAATAATGAAATATTGAAGTGAATTGACAGGTATAGTCTAAAGGTATAGGAAGAGAGATGAAAAGCAGGGTAGAAAAGCAGGTAGACAAGCAATAGAACACTGACCTTGGAGTCAGGACATGAGTTTGAATCCAGTCCAGATACCTGACACTTATTAACTGTGCAATCTTGGACAAGTCACTTAACCCTGATTACTTTGCATCCAGGGCCATCTCTAGAAATCATGATTCATGTATGGTCACTGGACCAAGTTGACTCTGGAGGAGAAACTGAGACTGGTGACTGAGCATGGTAACACCTCACTCAAATTCAGTTTACATGTTTGCCATGGCATCACCTTTCTGATGTCATGGTCTTTTTTGACATCGGAGGACAAGTATCATCATTAAGGCAAGAGGCCATGAGATAATTTTGCAAGATGACAGAAGGAGACAGTTGTGAGAGGATTATTTAAGACAGAATCAACAGAATTTAGCAAAGCATTTGGTTTGGTGGTGCTCATTTAGTGAGAAATGATAGTCAAATGACTGGTCTCTCAGGAATGTTTGAAATAACTACTATCCATAACATTGAGGATACTTTATTCTGCCCTTACATCTTGAATTCAGCTGTTATCTGGAGAAACTCATAAATATATCCTGTTGGTTTTATTAACTCTCCTGCTGGTCTGACAATGTTGTCAATCAGCAGGGGAACCAAGGCTATAAATGCAGATGGCCTAAGCAGACTGGACTGGACAAAGGCTCTTGTGCAAACAGAAAGACCATGGGGTCCTTTCTTCCAAGGCATTGCTTTTGGTGTAGGCTATTTAACTACCACAGAGAGGGATGTACAGAACCAAAGTCGCCTAGTCTCTGGAAACAGACTGCCCAGAGTAAAGGAAGTACCTTTCATGTCTTTCTAATTGTAGTCATTTAAAACATTGTTCAGCATCAGGAAGTGCCATAACCCAAGGCAAAAGGTCCCTAGGAGCCAGGGAACTGAGAGACAATTCTGATTGTAACCTCAAGGAAAGGAAACAGGAGTGCCAAGTCATCATTCATTGACAGGTGTGTATACCTAGGGATCTCTGCCTCTCTGAAAAATACTGCTGCATATATGAGCTAAAAACTTTGTCTAATGTCTGGGAGGATGGAAATATCTGTGGTTTCTCTGAAAAAATAAATGAATGAATAAAGTATTGCTTAGGTCCTCATCAAAAGACAGATTGCTTTCAAGCAGTTCATCTTCTAATAGGAAGACAACCTACATGGAAACTTTCAGATGCAATTCAGATGAAAAGGTCCCATGGCCCATGTGCAACAGTAAAGTAGATGTTAATACCTCCATCTTCCTTAATATAATTTCAAGTGATAAAATGATATGTTTCTCATGTTGAAACATTTCATAGTCCCACTTGACTAACATGAAGAGGATGCATGGGACGCTTTTTTTCTAAAATTCTACATTAAGCTTATGTGCCATATTTCTCCTTTGTCAAATATTATTCTTTTCCTTGTCCCTCTGGACTGAACACTGAATCCTTAATTCTCTAAACCTGAATATATCTATGTTTGCTCTAACTGGCATTTATATAGTTCTTTAAATTTTACAAAACACTCAAAATAAGTTTTTACATATTTTCCTCAAAATAAAAGAGTAATGTATTATAACCAAGCTTCTTTTTATAAATGAGAAAATCAAGGTAGGCATGAAGTGACTTGACCAGAGTAATACAATCTGAGGACAGGATTTGAACTCAAGTTTTTCTGATTACCATATAGAAGTATTATCAAAAAGTATACTAGCCAGAGTAAAGGAAGCACCTTTCAAGTCTTTCTAACTGTAGTCATTTAAAATGTTATTCAGCATGAAGAAGTGCCATAAGCCAAGGCAAAAGGTCCCTCTAGGAGCCAGGGAACTGAGAGGCAACTCTGATGGTAGCTTCATGGAAAGGAAAAAGGAGTGCCAAATCATCATTCTTTGACAGGTATGTCATTTTGTGTTGTATTCAAGGTAGCTATCTACATGTCTATCCCTAGTTTCTACTCTTCTCCAATCTGTCTTGGCCAATTGACAGAACATAGCAAAGTTCATTATTTATATTTTGGGAATCACATGGGCAATAAGAGAAGAGTTATCTGATCTGCTTTTTGAAGAAAAAGATAGAAAGAGGATGTACAAGTTAAACCCTGAGTCTGAGAGAGCTATGGCTTGAAGAAAAGGAATAGGTGAATTTAACCAATTCCTACTGAAAGAAATAAAAACAGGAGAAAATATAAAATAATAAACATTGAGGGTTAATTTGCATGATGTGGTAAGGAAAGACAGGAAGTTATTAGTGGTAGGCAAGTCGATAGTGGAATAACCAGGGCACCTTGCATGATTCAAGAGAAAGAACTACAAATTTCTTCATCTACTTTTCCAAGTGATACTGCCCAAGTGGAATTAGTAGTGTCACTTCCCTCCAGGACAGGATTGATTCCTTCTTGGAAAAAATGAGATTATTTTCCCTAAAGGAACATCCAACTACAAAAGAATGAAACCAGTATAACTTCCTTCTGTTTTTGACTATCAAATAAATCCTGAGACTGGGATCTCTCACCTGTTTGTTGATTTGTTTTTAATGAGATAATGTTAGGAGTGGCAGTATCCAATTCAGAAAAGAATTCAAACTGAATGGGGGAAAGTGGGAAATAGGGTTTGTAAGAAAGGTAGACAGGATATGGGGAAATTTAAAAAAAGTAGGAGTTAGGTGAAAGATTTCTATTCTTTCATTTGTCCAAACTATGAGTCACTTTTCTACTTCTCAGTTTGCTCCTCTGTAAAACAGTGTTAATGGTACTTGCCACCACCCTATTCCTTGGAGATGTGAGGAATGTGGTGTTGAATCTTGGGGTAATCCAAGAACTCTCTGGGGGAGGGGGGTGCCATTACTTTTATTTAAAGCAAGGATCAAAATGGTGATAAATTCTTTAAAGCTTTTTTTGTTCAGGAATTGTTCTATGGAATTGTTATGCTGTTTAATTTTTTTCCATAAAAGAGTTTTGTTTTCATTTTTGTTTTTGTTTTGTTTTAGGATCTTGAAAGAGAGAACAATGCTGCTGGAATAAAGGGAGAAAAAAAATCAGTTATCTTCCACTAAGGCACTCATTTTCTCTTAGTGTTAGTCTTGTATGTTGAAGACAAGCTTTTGAACAACCATTTCCAGTTGGCCTGGAGCAGACAGAGAGTTTTTTGCATTTGTATATGTAAAAATTAAAGAGGCCTGTTTAAAATGCTTTCCACAAAATCAAAAACATCCTACCCATGCACCCTGTCTGACCCACCCGTATGCCGCTCACTGCTTCACGCTGCATTTGCTTTGTATATAGTGTGACCAGTCGTGGAGATGGTGATAAACCGAGGAGTGGCAGAACCATTTCCCCTTTGTACTTTCTCTGGTACACATGAAGAATTCTTTCCTTTTCCTCTTTTCCCTGGTTCAGCACACCCCAGTGAAGTTGACCTTTGTGTCCTTCAAAGCAGCTCACAAGAAAAAATTCTAATGATTCTAGCCACTGCCCAACAGCCATGAACCTTTTTGATAGGTTTTAAAAGACAAAGTTAGTTATATTACAGGAGACAGCTGTGGTTTCACAGAAAGAGAACTAG
Source organism: Macrotis lagotis (assembly GCF_037893015.1). NCBI lineage: Eukaryota > Metazoa > Chordata > Mammalia > Peramelemorphia > Peramelidae > Macrotis > Macrotis lagotis. The sequence continues at coordinate 140,804,220 of NC_133659.1, read as the reverse complement.
CCTGGGAGTCAGAGAGGCCTAAGTTCGAATCTTAGTTCTAGTACTTATGGCCTATATGAATGTTGCTAAGTCATTTGGGGAAATAATAATAGTTTTAGTCAAGTTTCTAATGTATTTCCTTCAAAGAATTCCTGTGAAATAGATAATACAGGCATTGTCCTTTTAATTTCACAGATGAGGTCAAACCCATGAGAGAAGGGGCTTAATGAAAGTGGCATATTAGTTGGGGTATGAAGAGAGTAGAACCCCAGTCCTCTGATTTAAGATTCAGTGACCTCTCAAAAAAACTACATACTTATTTCACTACCTTCCATGAACTTAAGAGATCATCAAGTTTCATGTTGTCATATTACACATGAGAAAACAAACTGTAAAAAAGGCACAGTTACGATGACATACGAATAAGTGACTTCAGTATGCTGAGTCAATTTATGTATCAATAAAGTTGGCTTGATTATAGCTTCTCTAACTACTTCTTAGTTACAACTTGAAGATCAAGTCAAATAATGTGTATGTAGGGTTTCATAAACCTTAAAGCACTATGTAAAATGAATTTTTATGTTATTGGTAGAGATCCGTTAGAAAAGTCAGATTTAATTGTATCTCAGAGCCTAAACTATCAAGATCCAAGAAGTTATGTTCTACCCATTATTCTCCTTCTACATCAGTCTCATGCCCATAGCCTTACAACCAATTTTGGGGGAAAAGATTGAGTTTTCATGCCTTGGTATCCAGAGACATGGTCAGTGCTTTTAACATTTAAAAGAATCATTGGCAAAAAAATGAAAATTCAATTCCTGATCTTATTCTAGTGACTTTGAATACTGATTTCAATCTAAACCAAGGCTCAGAGAGACTGATTTAGGGATGAAATGAACATCAACAATGACAGTATTTCCAAAATGGCAGGGTGGCCTGAGCACATTACTGACTTATTCACTGATATGCTTCTCATAGTAATTGATCTGTCAAATCTGAGAGGAGAAAAATGCTCTTTGGGTCCAGAGATAAGGGGAGTACAAAGATACAGTGGAATCTCTCTTTAGGTTATTTAATTAAAATAATAATCTGATTGCAACTGCTATTAAGTTTTATATATAATATTCTTCCCTTTTAAAATATTTCTTTATTAATTATTATTACTTATCATTAGCAATGTTGAATTTGAAGTACCTCAGGAGACAATGGGACTCTTTAAACAAAGGAAATAAGCACAAGAGAACACGAATTAAAGTTTTGAAATCATCTCAAGGAACAAGAAAGTAGAGAAAGAGTATAGGGCACATTTGAAATTAATTTGTAAAAGTACCTACAAAAACAAAACCTCAATAACATACCTCTCAGACCTTTGTGCATTAGAACATAAGCTCCTAGTGAATAGGTATTTGTTTCATTCATTCTATTGGATCAGCACCTGACCATATGGTATAAGTGCTTAATACTTGATTGGCTACTTGAGTGATTTTAGAGCTAACACTGGCATTATGGCTTTCCATAGTAGGGAAAGCACAAATAAGAGCTGCCCATCTACATAATACTTCACACTAGATATAAAAAAGACACAAAAAAGGCAAGTTTCTCATTCTGTTACCCTCCCATTTCTGAAGCTAGGAAGACCAGAAGAAATAGATCAGATGTTTGGAGTTTTGCCTCTAGACGTCCTATTTTATTGTGCTTCTAGAGAAGCTGAAGTCTACCATAGCCTTCATTTAGAGACTAGGGATAAGTAACCTAAACTGAGAAAATCTATTTCTAATGGAAAGAATGTTGTCCTAGACAGAGGAAAACATCTATTTAACATGAAGTATTTGTTCTTAGATTGTCCAATCACAATTTTGTCATTGCATCCCATTTACCATGTCTTCTATAATCTCAAAACTCTGTTATATGCCCCACTCTGCATTCATCTCTCACTGTCCTCAATTTGTTTTGTCTTTAAGACAAAATCTCTGAGTTGGTAAAATACACTCTACCTTGGAGATCATGATTTTGTGACCTTCTTGATGTCTATTATTTACCTTTGGTTACCTTAGCCAAATCCTGAAAATGCAGAATGTCAAATTAATTCTGTGCTTTCTGTTGTCAGAACTGTCATCTATTGAAACTCAAATATGCGTCACTGAAGTAACAACCAAGCTTATCATGAAGTTAAGCTATTGTTTGTAATGGAAGTAATTAGTTAAAACAGGAGGCTGACAGCACACCTGTTCTTAACACCTGGGTACATTAATCCATCGTCCACCTTTTCCCTTTATTCCCTGCCCACACAGAGATCTTTTGATGTTCTTAGGTCTGCCTTCTCCAGTATTTGGTGTTATGGTATTATCATGGGGTCTCTCTCACTTCGTAAGGGTGAATGCCTCTATCATTTCCAGAAATTAGATTAACACAGATTTTTTAAAAATGTGATTAATAATGCTGACTAGTTCTTGTAGTATTTAAAGCCCTCCTTCACATAATTCACACTTCAGTTCCATGCTTGATAAATTAATAAAGAAGGAAATGACAATGTCCTTCATGTGATTACATTTAATTATTTATCTGTGAGCTATTAAGAATTCTGTTCCAAGTCTGGTCCTCTTCCTGGGAAGTAAGAGTTTTGAAATTCTGGTTTAGTAATACTGGAATTGACTGTCTGAAGCACACCCAAAAAAAGAATTAGTCAAACTCAGTACCATACCAAAGAACCTAGACATATAAAATGACAAATATGAAAGACTGGCTTCTTACCAGGTTTTAAGATTGTGAACACTTTTCAGAAAAGTAATCTGTCATTCAATAGAACATCCAACATGTAACTATCAACATTAGTATAGATAACCCCCCAAAACAATGAATAAATAGAAGAAAAACAATTCAGCCAAAATATCTATGATTTTAGCATGCGTGCACCTAAATTTTCTGCTTATACTTTTTGCTTTCCTGCTCCATTCCATTAGGAAAAGAGAATGTTGATGGAAGCACTCCTCTCAGCAGTTCTGAGAACTAGGACAACGATATTAGACTGGCTATGAACAATGTTATTCCATTCAGAGGAAGAAAAACAAAACAAAACAAAAAAAAACCCTTCAGAATCTGATGAACACTTTATAAAAATTATTTCATATATATATATATATACATATATATATTTCCCTTAATCCTAATTCCTCATATCAAAAATGACTAATCTGTAAACATGTTTATTAAAAATATGTATATACAATGCTAACCTGACTATTCACAGCTGAGGGGAGGGAGGTGGGAAGGGAGGGTGGAAGGAAATTTTGTAACTGGAAAATATACATGTGCCTATAAATGAAATAATTAATTAATTAATTTTTAAAAAGAGAATGTCACATCTCAGAGATGAGTTTTCAGTATCATCTAATCCAACCCGACATTTTATTGATGAGTAAACTATACCGAATCAAAAATCACTGCTGTCAAGGTCTGAACTATGATACTGCTTTTCAGATTTTATGTTCTCACCTTAAACTAGGCAAAGAGAATCTGAAATTACAATCTGCATTTTTAAAGGAGGAAATATTTCTTTTAAAACAAACAGAAAATGAGCCTTAAAGGGTTTGAGAGCTTAACCTAATAATACTACTAGTAAAGCAATGGCTGGCTTATGTTAACAGTTTGTTAAATTGGATTGGTCCTGGCTTTAACATGCTTAGCTACTAAATTTCCTAATTTCTGCTGGTAATTCATAACAAAGCATTTCTTTCCTATTTAATTAATGTAACTGGGTTTCTTGAAAATATTATAACCAGTATTTTCATTTACCACATCAATTTCAGATCCCACTGCATCTGTTAACACTAGTATTTGAAATAAATTGTAAGAGTCTGAAGATAACCTAAAGCTGAAATCCTTCACAGGCTGGACCTGTTGCTTCTTGATTTTATATAGAAATTTTACAAATTTATTTTATTTTATTTCTTGTTTGCAAGGCAATGGGGTTAAGTGACTTGCCCAAGGCCACACAGCTAGGTAATTATTAAGTGTCTGAGGCTGGATTTGAACTCAGGTACTCCTGACTCCAGGGCCAGTGCTCTATCCACTGTGCCACCTAGCTGCCCCGAAATTTTACAATTTTAAAAATGGGCATCACGGTAGATATTTGTAGGTAAGAGGTCAACCACATTTGTTGGGGTAGTGAAGTAAAAAGATTATAGCAGGCACATGTTTTTCAAGTAGTTTGCTTAATAATGGAATTAAACAAGAATAGTTCATCAGAACTAAATAAAAAAAGATGCTCATTAATTATTGTACCTTTTTTATTTTTCAAACAGGAACAAATTGTATTCAGAAGACAGATGCTCAATTCTAAGCTCTATAACTCAAGACAATCTGAGGAATAAGGCTAATCACAGTAGTTTTTCTAAATCTTTAATTCTTTCTCAAACTTCTTATAGTTTACCTCTCTCCCCAGCATTAAAATAATTAAAGTCATTCATTTAGAACTCCCTCTTCTTTCCTGTTGTACATCTCCTTTCATTCACTATCTTTTCTTTTATACTTGTGGACAAAGAGATGACCTTTCTTCTTGCCAGGACAAACCTCTCCACATGAACAAGAGATCTATCTGATCCATCTCTTCATTTCCTGAAGATTGTCATCTCTATCACCCACTCTCTCACTAGTTAAGATTAAATCTCTTCCAGACTACAAATTGCCTCCCTATTTACTATAACTAAGGTCTCCATTAATCTCATAACAGAATGAAAACGAATTACAAAAAAAAGCAAAAACCTTCACTTAATCTGTCCATTTACCCTAGCTATACTATGTCCCTTATATCACACCTCCCTTGAGAAGACCATCTGCATTCTGTGTTTCTAATTCCTTTCATGTTTTCTTATCTCTCTACAATCTGGCTTCTGATCTCATCATTCAACTGAATTGCTCTTTCCAAAGTTACCAATTATCTCTTCTACAAATGTAATGAGAGATTCACAATCCTCATCCTTCACCTCTCTGCAGTCTTTGACACCTTTTATTGCCCTCATCATGTACTCTCTTCTCTTTCCTGCTTTCCTCCTACTTGTTTCACCAATACACTCTGTAGGTCCTGTCTGCTAACCATAGATGTCTCCCATATGGGTCTTTGTCCTGAGTCCTCTTTTCTTTTCTCTTTATACCACTGTGTTTGGTGATCTCATTAGTTCCCAAGGATACAATGATCATCTTTGTTCAGATGATTCTTAGAGCTATTTATCCAACTTTGATCCCTCTCCTAGTTTCTAGGTTAACATTTTCAATTTTCTCAAATTGAATTCAATATATCCAAAATTGAACTTTTTCTCTTTTCAACTTGTTCCTAACTTCCCTTTCATTGCTGATGACACCATCTTTCTTCTCAGGTTCCAAACCAGGTTTTATACTATTAAATACCATCTCCTATAGCCATCTGCTAAGGCCTATCAATTCTACTTCATTATATGTCTTCTCTTTTCTCTGTTATCTCCTCTGACACTACCACAACCCTGGTACTCGCCCTCATCTCTTCACACCTCAATTATTGCAATAGCCTTATGTGTTCTCCCTGCCTCAAGCTTCTCCTCACTCTTGTTCATCTTCCATTCAACTGTCAAATTGGTCTTCCTGAAGCACAAGTCTGATCATGTCACCCTACTAATCAGTAAATTCTAATAGTTCTCTAGGATCAAATATAAAATCACGTTTGGATTTTAAAGCTCTTTATGACTTGGTCCCTTCCTACCTTACTAGTCTTTTTTTTTTAGGTTTTTGCAAGACAAATGGGGTTAAGTGGCTTGCCCAAGGCCATACAGCTAGGTAATTATTAAGTGTCTGAGGTCACATTTGAACTCAGGTACTCCTGACTTCAGGGCCAGTGCTCTATCCATTGCACCACCTAGCCGCCCCCTTGCTAGTCTTTTCATACTTTATGCCTTCCATTTTTCCTATCATACAGTTACATTGGCCTTGTTGTTCCTCCATGCCTTGATGAATTTTCGCTGACTACATTCCATGACTGTCATTTTCTCCCTCTTCATCTTTACCTGGTAGCTTCCTTTAATTATCAGCTAAATTCTCACCTTTTAGAAGAAATCTTAATGCCATGCCTTCCTTCTCTAATTATCTTGTGTGTGTGTGTGTTGTTTTACATAGTTGCATGTTTTTTTTCCCCATAAGATTTTGAGATCCTTGAGATCAGGGTCTACTTTTTGCCTTTCTCTATACTCATTAGCACTTAGCATATATTACATGAGACAGTAGGCATTTGATGCTTTTTTTTACCTGATTTTACTCCATAAAATATGCATAAGAATATTTGAGCTGACTACCTGAGCAAGTTTAGAGAAACAAATAAAATAACAAATACAAGTACAATATGAAAATCACAAAACATTATACAAATGCAAACCCTTATCATTTTGGAGAAGCTCTGTTTGTTTAGTTGTATGCATTATCTCATGAGGGCAGATAAGTGCCAAAATGAATAGAATGCTGGGTCTGAAGTCAGGAAGAAGAGAATTCAAATCCAACATCAGACACTTAGCAGCTGTGGGACCCTAGGCAAGATACTTAAAATCTCAGTTGTCTCAGCTGATTTAGAAAAAGGAGCTAGAGAAGGAAATGGCAAACCACTCCAAAATCTTTGCCATGAAAACACCAAATAGGGTCAGAAAAAGTTGGATATAAATGAAAAATGACTGAATGCCACCCCCAACAACTCTCTTTATCATTGTTATATTACTGATATGTATCAAAAAAGGACCCTAAGAACTAATAGGCCTATATTTAAAATCATAATCATCAGTTTGAATCATTAGTTTGGATCAATTTGGACTCATCTTTAACATTTTTATTTAAAACTTTTCTCTATAAATAGCCTAAAGATAGCAGAGGATTTGGTACGATGTGTTTATTTTTGGTTTCCTACCTTATGTCCTTTATAATTCGTTTGTAGCCAGTCAAACATTCTGATGATATTGGTTTCTTCATCTGTAAACTCAGATGGCCTCTGAGTTTCCTTTCATCTACATACAATCCATACTCAGGATACAAACCAGTCCTTGATCTGAAGGAGTTATTATTATTCTACTAGATTAATAGAAGATGAACATAGGCAAAGAAAAAAAAGTATATGGAAAATATTTTTGTAGGGGAGAAGTAATAATTTGATGAGGACTATTGGACGAAGGCAATGTGGGAAGGTAAAGAAATTCCTCTTCTAGGAGAAAGCACCTGAATTGACTTTTGAAGGAAATAAAGGATTTCAAGAGGAGAGAGAGAGAAAAAAAAATACATTACATGCATAAGAAAATACTAATGAAAAGATTAGTTGCTCAATTGCACCTGGCTCTTGGTGGCCCCAGTTGGAGTTTTCTTGGCAAAATATACTGGAGTGGATTGCCATTTTGGGTTGTATCTGAAGCTAGATTTTCACTCTGCCTTCTAGTTGCCTATGATGCACAGATATTGAGATGGGAAATTATGTATAGGGAATAGCAAGTAAGCTAGTTTGGCTAGAACACAAATAGTAATATAGGTAATAAAATGATAATGAAATAATGTATACCATGCCTATTATGAACAAGGCACTGTACTAATTAAATGCTTTACTAATAACTCATTTGATCCTCACAATAATTATATGATTGGGGAAACTGAGGCAAACAAATTAAGTGACTTACTACAGTCAAGCAGTTAGTGTCAAGGTCAGATATGAACTAGGATTTTTCTGGTTTCAGGCCTAGAATTCCATCCATTATTCTAACTGAGTGAGAAAACCAGCATAGTTTATCTAGAAAACTAAGTTGTGACTCAAGGGCTTTGCATTTTAGCATTAGGAAGTCATCAGAGCTTCTCAAATAGTCATACAACATCTTCAGATATGTGAATTAGAAAAAAAAATCACCTTGGTAGCTGTGTAGAATATGGATTAAAGGGGAAGATAAGTGGGAACCAGTTAGAAAGATTGGAAAAATCCAGTTGAAAACTGATGAAAGCTCTATATAGGTTAGCAATCATGTAATAGGGGATGGATGAGAAACATGTTAATGGGATGGAAATGGAGGCATAGAGAGAAAAGAATCAAGAATGATTAAGTTGAAGGCCTAGCTGACTGTTGGGTTGGTGTTGCTCTTAAAAGTAGGGACATTTAAAGGAGAGAAATGTCTTGAGATAAAGAATGAGTTTCCATTTGGTTGTATGGTATTTGAGATGACTATGGGATTTTCAGGCAGTGATATCCAGAATGCTGTGGGTGATGTAAGACTTTGGACAGAAATCAAGAGAGAGGAGATCCCTGAGAGATGATATGGACAGAGAAGGACATAACCTTGGGGGATAGCTACACTTTAGGGGTTGAAGACTTTTAAGAAAGTATTTCCAATTGCCTACTTAGACTGGAATGGTCATTTTGAAATGAAGTGCTTTCCTCACAGAACCACATTTAAAAACACCCATCATAGGACAGAAAAAATGTCTTGTAAGGAAGGACTGTCCTTTTGGGGATTCTGTATCAGTATTTATGATTATCTTTCTTAGTTATTTTCTATAGATCTCCTCATTACTTACTATTTGTTTGGGTGTTTGGTCTCTCATCCTGTCCTATCCTTTGATATTTTAAGTCATTGTTGACCTATGAAGGTTCTGCCATATATTTTGCCCCAATCTCTGAATCTTGTTCATTGAATGAGATTGGTTAAAAAAAAATAGCCCCAGTTCAGTAGAAATGATTTTCTGAGAGGCAAAGAATAAAACCACAATATCACCCTGAGATTAAGAAGAAAATAAAGCAAGTGGGCAGATCTACCATGCAGGTAGGTGTGACCCTTACCTTGTACTAAAAATGGATCCAAATGTTCTGAATGCCCATCAGAGATTGCATAAGGTACTATAGATACCAATAGAATAATATTTAAGAAGGCTTTGGGGGACAGTGTGTGCCAAGAGTCATAGAAGGCATTTCTTTATAGATGATGTATACATAAAGGACCATCTGGGATGTGTGAGGAAAAAGTTTCTCTGCCTTGGAAATTGTAGCAGAATGAATCAAATTGTTTATGATATGATATATTTATTCACTGCCTATGATATGCATATTCTCAAATCCCAAGTGTAAACTGAACACTTCTCTAATCAAATAAAATATCTATTTAGTGATTTATAAAATGAATAAGGGCAGCTTGGTGGCACAGTGGATAAAGCACCAGCCCTGGAGTCAGGAGGACTTGAGTTCAAATCCAGCCTCAGACACTAGCTGTGTGTCCTTGGGCAAGTCACTTAAGCCCATTGCCTCTAATAAAAAAGGAATAAAATCAAAAATTAGTCCAGTATGGTATGAAGACTCATATCCACAATTCTTGCCTCCAAGGAGAGTTAAAGTGGGGAATCTCTGGAGATCAACAATTCTGAGACAACCATGCCAAGAGAAGGTCCACATTATGTTCAACATAAATATAATGAGCTCTCTTTTTGGGAGGTCATCAAATTTTTTCCCTATGGTTAAATATGGTGAAGGTCTAAGACCCTCCACCAACCAAGAGAGGACTAGGTTTGTGAAGAACTCTTGTACTTCCACAACCTGGTTATGATAGGGAGAGTGTGTCTTAAAAACACACATATACATAAAAACACCAAAATCTCACAAACCCCCCCAAAACTATCTATATATTCTCTTTGAATGGCTGATTATGTTTTCCCTTTGTATTTGCCCTATTCTAACATAATTCTAATAATTTCAAATATAATTTTTAAAAGATGCATTTATTTTGCTTGGACAAACCTTGAGCAAGTTTTATAGAAAATCTATATCATATGGTATAACACAGATGCAAGAAATGATATATTTCTTTAGAAAAATTTTATTGACTATATCTGTCATATTTATTCATTATTTTCAGTCTAAGATTTAAGAAAGGGAAAACTGTCACAGTAAATGTACCATAGTTTTCTGTCCCTAACAACCTTAATTGTTTTTATTCCCACTCCATAAGGAAAACTGACTCACCTAGAGTTACATCGTTATCAGTAACAATTGATTCCTCATTATTCCTCCTATTCCTCATTATTTAGTGGGAAAACCTGAATTCATTATTTCTAACAAAATGACAAGGAAAAGGGCAGGACAATTGGTCACAAATCTAAGGGGCTCATTTAGATTTAGGATTTCCTTTCTTTCCAACATTTACAGAAATTTCCTCAGTAGTCAAGAGTACTAGCTGCGTTACCCAAACATGACAGAAAAATCCATGAGTCCAGTCCAGGACTCAGAAACAATAGTCTTCAATTAATATAGTTCTTTGTGTTCTTCATAGATTTCCCATACAATAACATTAATCTTCACAATCTCCCTGTGGAACATACTGGGTATATAAGATATTCAGTCCAAATGTAGAGTTTCCTAAAAATGACTTTGACAAATGAATCAAGTGGCTGGTGAACTAATATCCCTTAATTCATAATGATATTTAAGTAAACTAACAATATTTAGACCCCCCCCCCCCAAAAAAAGGAGAAACTGAATCTTTATATAGGTGATGAGATTTCATGTAGAAGAGGTAGATTCCATTCTCTCTGGGTTGTGACAAGGAGCAGAATTAAGAATTGTACCAATTTTTCTGTAAGACAGCAGATTTTGACTCACCTCAAAGAACATTCTAATCACAAAATGGGAACCCATGAAAGGTAGTTAAGAATGACATAAAAGTAATTATTGAATGAGGCAAAAGGTTCTACTAACAGACATCTTAACATTTTTTTTTCTAGATCTGTTATTTTATTATATGGGATTTGAAGAATTATCTCAGGGGAATATGGAACAAGCTACTTCTGAAGCTTCAAGTTTTTACTGACATAAAACCACAGACACAGGGATATATGAAAGGACCATACCAAGCTCAGTGGAGGCATAAGGGAGATGGGAAGAGTGACTGGGAAAAGATGAAGACTGATTTAATTTCCTGTCCTTTCCCTTGGTTTTCTACTCCCTCTCCAACATAGAAAGCAATTATTTTAATTTAACTCTTTGCTTTACTCTTCTACTCACAGGTCTCAGTTGGCAACAGAAATGGCTTCTTCAAAATAGAAAAGTACAGTATGGAAAAGAGGTGATTATAAAAGGAGGGAATTCTAAAAATGGAATTCATCAGGAAAGTTACAACATAGAGAAAAGGAAAAAATGAGATTAGTGTTCTTTTCATTTTAACGTCAACATAAAAAACATTCAAGAGATAGTTTTAAATGGAGACAATTTCTGTAAACCTGCTAAGAAAATATCCCATAGGGAAAAAAAAATCTTTGCATAGAAATACAAGACAAAAAGATGTTTAAAAAAACAGATGACTTATCCAGATTGCTTAGTAATTCCATAGTAGAAAAAAAGGTAGAAATGATCCAGAAATTGACCTAGACCTTCCTTTCTAAGATGAATTATAATATTCTACATTTTATAGATTAATAGATAAAGAAGTTAGATTCTCATTTTGACTTGGCCTAAGAGAATGATAGGAGAATAGATGGAATTAATCAACTAGCCCTGGTTCTATTTCCTGCTTCATTTAATTACATTTGTGTCATCACTTAGAAATTCCAGTGGATGGAAGCGGTGAAAGGAATATATGCAAGAACATTCTTTATTGAAATATGAAATTTGATTAGAGAAAACTTGCAAAAATTTTATTTAGACCATTCTTTTGGAATCTAAGAGGACTTTAACTTTTCCTTTCATTGACTCTATTCTACTTATCTGTTATGTCATGTTTGTTGCTTAATCTTTTTCTTCCTTTACTCCTCCATCTATAAAATAAGAATATTAATCTGTGATGATTTTTCATTTCAATGGGATTAGAATTAGTAAAGAGTTTCATATCCCATGGAGAAACACTATATATAAATATGGTTTCATTATTACCTTTCCTCATTTCCTTTCTCTTCCTGGGAGGGCATTATCAAGATTACATGGGATTGGAATTTATGGGTTAAACAACACACTTAACAATACACATACTACTGCTTGAGGAAAAAGGGATAGGGGTCATTGCAAAATAACCTAAATTCTGGACCTAACAACTTGGTTTTTGTGGGTTTTCTTTCCTGAGGCTATGTTTCAGGGAGGGTAATAAAGGGTAAAACTCATTAGTGCATCATTATCTTTTGTCTGAAGGAAACAATGTGTGGTTTTTTAGTCAGCCCACTTGATGTTTGCATTGGTCCTGGATGAGTTTCAAACCAACTATATTGTTTGCACAATCCCCCACACCCCCCACTCCCAAACATGAAAAAGCCCACCACTAAACCACACAGTTGATGCTAAATTACTAGGTGATGACTCTTCTGGCTCCTAAAGGTTTCTAAAATCTCAGTCACTGAAATCATGAATCTTTCATATAATGAGAAAAGATCTAAGCCTTTATGGTAGACCTCCCATGGAGATAGAGCCTCCCATTTATTCCATGGGCTCCTCAGTTTAGAGTCAGGTTATAGAATTCTTTCCAACATTTTGTATTACAATTCTACAGGGCTATGTGGTATTTCTATGCCAAAATTTCAAATACACTTTTCAGAGGTAATACTAAAGTTATCTATAAATGTGTACATCATAATAGTTTGCACAATGATCCAATTTGTAAGATGTTTACAAAAATTACTTTTCAGATATCAATAATTTGTGTGTTAAAAAATCATCAGATTTCTAAATATGCTTGTCTTTAATTAGGTTTTTAATGATAGTTTGCTGTGCTAACTTAAGTGTGTCATCCACAAGGAATTCAAATGGAAAAATATTAAAATTTCCAAATTCCAAATGAGTGGATGTAGGTTAAAAGTAATTTTCTTTCATAACAATAGCAATTAGATACTCTTTAAACTTTGCCAAAAGCCATGTATAATTTCTTATTTGAGCATCTCAAAAACTTGGTGACGTAGAGACTACCTTGTTTTCATTTTATGGATGAGGAAGCTAAAGCTCATAGCTAATGAGTATTTAAAACAGGAATTTGAACTCAGATTTGTCAGACTGCAAGAACTGCAGAACTCTACTATGCAACACTGACTGGTGAAACTGTTAATGAAGCCAAGTGAATGAACATTCAATTTAATTTTTCTTGAATTTCTTTCTCTTTCCTTAAAGTTACATGATAAAGTTTTTATGACTTAATGAAATTTTTTAAAAAATATTTCTAGCAAACTCTTTAAATCTAACCAATGTTGATTAACTACCTGCTTTGAACTAGGCACCAAGTATACAAAAATTAAGAGTGGTAATTCCTATCTGCAATCCAACAGGGAGTGAGATGAGTGATACAAGAACATATAGATAGGTACAAAGAAAAATCTAAGTATCCAAGAATTGGGATGAGATAGTGACCTAAGTATTCAGGCTAAAATAAATCATTAAAAATCTGTCTAATTTTAAATAATATTTGCTTCGAGATAATCTGAGGATTCTTCCCCCACCAGGTCCTCCTTTTTCCCCAAAAAATTCCTCTCATAAAGCTTTCCTTAGCTCCTGCAGTTTCGACTATCACACCTATACTAAAGCTCCCAGATTTTCATATAGCTAACCTTACATCTCCAGTCTTGCCCTACTATACTGACAGACGCATATACATCTTAAATTCAATATGTCCAAAGCAAAATCGTTCATCTTTCTACCTGACCCCCTTCTCCTCCCTAATATTTCCATTTCTGTTGAGGATGCCTACCTCAGTTACTCAGATGTTCAACCTTAGAATCATGTTTAGCTCTTCCATTTATTTCTCTTAATCCTTGCATGCAATAAATAGCCAAGCCTTGTTGATTTTTTCCTCCACAAATCTTTTATCTAGCTTCTTCCCAATCATCATCTCTGGTCTGAACTTCTATAATAGCATCGCTCAGACTAGGTCTCCTTGTCTCTAATCTTTATTCAATCCTTCAATAGCCCCCATTCAGAAATCAAATTTGTATTTCCAAAGCACAGGACTAACCTCAAAACTCAAGCGGCTCCTTTTTTGTTCAAGGTGATCCCTCTAGAATAAACCTCAAATCTCTGTTTTTAAATCCCTTTCTAATCTGGCTCCAGTCTTTCCAGGACTACTACATAGTACTCTCCTGAATGTACTCAATGTTCCAGCCAACCTGACCAGCATGCTCTTCCCTAGAAAAAACATTCCACCTCCCGTCTCTGCTTTTGCACATGTTGGAATGCAGTGGAATGCACTCTGACGTCACATCTGTCTCTTAACATGCACAGCTTTCTTCAAAGCCAAGTTCAAGTGACCTCCTACAGGATGCCTATACTGATTTCTTCTCCCCTAGTTGTCAAATGACTTTGTATAAATTTCATCTTTCTTTTCTCCTATGAGTATATTCTCTTCCCCAATACGATATAAAAACACAAGAGCAGGGATGATTTCACCATCTTTGTATCATCAACACCCAGCATAGTACACAATACATTGAAGTGCCAATTTCATTTGCTCTTCTTAAATTAAACTGAAAGATCAAAGATAAAACCCAGCTTTTCTTTTCTTTTTCTTTGGGGTTTTTTGTGAGGCAATTATGGTTAGCCCAAACTCAGTTTTTACAAAGCCTAATTCACATTAAAGCTTAATGTAACACCCTCTTATTAGCTCCTATAATAATTAAGCCTAGAAAACATTATAAAGACTTTGGTTTCCTCCTCTTCAACTTTAGACTATTTATTTCAGATAAAAAGTTATGATTTCAGTCATAATCACTTAAAATCCCCAGTTAGGAAAATGTCCATCACTTAGGAAAAGGTTGGGGACTCTATCCCACTCTATGTCCATTTCTAATTAACATCTGACTACTATGGTTGAGGCAAAAATCAATTTACTGGGAACATTTAAGTAATGAAACAGTTGATTATGATTAAGTATCTCTGAATAGAGAAGGTGAGATATAATAGAGAAGGTAGGGAGGCAGGAGAAGCTAAAGGAGTCTTTCTCAATGCTTTGCTTTGGCTTGGATTCTCTTCCCTAATTTTGGAATAGCAACTTCCTTTTATAGGAAGTGCCCAGTGTGATCCAGTCTCTTACTCAGTGGCTTTGATTGATTCAAGGATATGCAAAACCCTATTCTCATTCAGTTCTGATTATCTGATTCAATTGAAAAAGTATTTGCACCTGGTCAGGGGAGTATTTACAGCCATTACCCTTAAATTAACAATTGGGATTAATTTCATAGTTCATAGCGAATTAATTTTCTACGGAAGAAGGCAATTTACTTACATATAAAGGTAATTTCAATAGATTAATCAATAATCTCATCTTCTGAGATTTTAAAAAATAATCCAGGACTTTTTCTCTAGCACAGAAGTGGGGATAACAAGAGCAAATGGAAAAATGTAGCTGAAAACATTTTATTTTTGTCTTTTATTCTTTATATAATCTTGTGCAAATCATCTTATCTCAATTAAAGAAATGAAGACTGATAGTACTTCTAGCATCACACCAAAAAAGTGTGAAAACATTTTTAAATATAAAGATTGTGTCCTAAATTATTTTTATTAGTTAAAAAGTGAGAAAAAAAAATTCTGTCTAGCAGTTTGAACACTGACATATTTCTGAATTGACATTTCTTTACTTGTTGATCTTAACATTGATAAACTATGATTTCTTATAGTAACATTTAAATTAATTCTGGGAAATCCACATTTTTGGAGTAGGGATGGAGAGGCATTGCTTTTCAAAATAGCAAAGAAATTTTACAAAAATGTACTGAAATTGAAAAGTCAGCACAGGACTTTCAATTACAAACAATTGGTGTAATTGTTTAAGGAAAGAACACAAATCAAGGTAGCATATAGAATAGCAGATATTGTTAGGATATCTTATATTTATAATTTTTCTAATACTGAACTATTCTTTATATTGGTATAAAACATTTTTCATAATAATGTATATTTTATATTCTATTTGCTGGCATTCAATTTTATTTTTTCCTTTTTTACATTTATATTTGTCCTTAAATTTCTTTTAAGAATCTTTTCTTTGAGAGATTTGGGATCAAGACTATGTTTTCCATATAGAAAGAATTAAATAGGATGTCATCTTTGTTTATTTTTAAAAATAGCTTACAAAATATAGAGATTATTTTTCTTTGAATATTTGATAGAATCAGAAACTATCAGAGGCAGCTGGGTTACACAGAATGCTGGCCTGAGAGTCATGAAAGCTAACATTTACATCTAACTCCAGACACTTACTAATTATAAGACCTTGGGCAAGTCACTTAACTACTGACTGTCTCAGTTTTCTCAACTGTACAATAGGGATTACAGTGCCTACTCTCAGAGGCTGTGTCAAATGAGATAGCATTTGTAAAACACTTAATTCGATGCCTGAAATATTCTCATTTGTTGCTCAAAACATTTTATATGGCAGCTCATCAGTAGTGTATATAATTTCTCTCTTTTATTTAGGGGATATATTTTCTGTAATGTGGACAGAACCCTAGGTTTAGAATCAAGAAAAGCTGGATTAAAAGCTTTCCTCTAATATCCTTCGTATTATATGAATGTGAGCAAGACATTTATCTGCTTTGAATTCTTGACAAAGATAATGAAATGGTTTGCCATTTCCTTCTCTATTTCATTTTCCAGAAGAGGAAATTGAGGCAAAACGAATTAAATGACTTGTCAATGGATACAAATCTAGTATCAGAGGTCAGAATTGAACTCATGAAGATAAGTCTTCATATCTCTAAACCTAGCTCTTTATCTATACCATCTAGCAGCCAGATGGTAGTCTCTCATCCAAGTATTAAGCAGACCAGGCTGTTTTCCTTTTTAGGTCAGTCAAGATGTGGCACATCAGGGTGTTATGGACAGAGAAATGTATGAACAAAGAAATTCATAATCGGGATATCCTGACATTGAGTGTTGTCCTTTCCATTATAACACAATGCTTTTCAATGTCCTGGGCCCCAACTCCTCGTTAGGATTTATAACACAAGTGAAACAGGAATGTTCATATCCAAATGGCAAGGGATTTGAATATCAGTACAATCAAAGTTCTAAAAATTCATTTCTCTAATGCAATACAGATATTACTAGCAACTACATATAGGGCTGAATTTTGTTAACAAGTTTTCTGATTTGTACCTTTTCCCCTTGGAAGGCACTTATGGTTTGATCTGCCAGAGCCAAGGGTATACTTTTCTGGCCATCTCAGATTTTCTCCTTGGGCTTGTAGTCAAAGGAGACAGGAAGTGAAGCACAACTTTGTTGTTTCATATTTGAAGCATTGTAGGAAGTTCTACCAAGGTATTGAAAAACTGACAAGCTTGGAGGTAGTTGCTGCCTATTTGTTATCTCTATTTTAGAAATGAAGAAACTAAGGCAGATTGAGGTTCAGTGACTTGTCTAGAACAGTTGATAAAGTGTACCTCTTTTATTCCACTGAATAATTGGAAGATTAAATATTCCAGGGTCAGTGACTATTAAATGTCTGAGGCTGGATTTAAACTCAGGTTCTCCTGTCTCCAGGTCCTGTATTCTATTCATAGTCACACAAGGTGATGGCAAATCCAAAGAACGTTTTGCATCATACCATTCCTCTTCCTCTGAAATTTCGTTTGTTAAATTCAAATAATATAAAATCCAAATCATCATATCAGAAAGGAATCTAACAGAGAAATTTGAAACAAGAAAGGCAAATCTTTAGCAGGAATCTAACAAAGTTGTCAGGAAAACCATTGACAGATAGATGTGAAGAAAAACTATCAAACTTGGATCAATAAATATGTCCTTTTTGGTATTCAAGGAGCAAACAGAGATTTGGGTGGGATACAGTTAGCTTGCTCCATGACCTTGGAAAATTTACTTACTTTTGAGGCTTCAAATTCAAAGCAGGGTTTTATCAGTCTGCCTACGCCTTGGTTGTGTGGGTGTCTGTACCTTTGCTGGCAGAGGACTTTGCATGGAAACAAAAATCTTAAAAATGGATGATTGACCTCCAAAATATATTATAGAAGGTTTCAAAATATTATTACATAGTATATATTAACAATCTTGTGAAATGACAATTATGCCTATTAGTATGTTTAATAAAATTAGAGGCCAAGATGTCAGGACAAGGTTTAACAAGATTTCTGTGTAAACTGCAACAAACATTTCAGAAGTTACTGTCTATTAATGATGATGATATTAAGCTCCTTGTCTTACTCCAAAATAGCATTTCTTAAACATTTTGGTCTCATGATCTCTTTGCATTCTTAAAAATTAATGAGTATTCCTCCATCCCCTTTCTACCATACAACTTTTGTTTATTTGGATGATTCAGTAAATAAGCATTTCTTAAGTGCCTTCTATATCCTGTGTACCAAGATATAGAAAGAAGGAGAAGATACTCCATATTTTAAAGGATGTTCTTTTGGGAGTGACAATAAACAAATATAAACAAGCTATGGAAAGAATAAATAAGAAATGATTAAAAGAGGAAAGTTAATAAAATTAATAATAATTGGGAAAGGCTTCCTATAGAACGTGGAATTTTGTGTGGAATTTGAAGGAAATCAAGGGAACAGAGATAAGCAGAGAGGGCATTCTAGGCATGGAAAACAGTCAGAGAAAATGCCTGGATCTGAGAGATGGAGAGTCTCACTCTAGAAGAGCAAGGCAGTCAATGTCCCTTGATTAAAGAGTAGATGGAGGAAAATAAGGTTTAAGAAGACTGGAAGTGGGGAGGTTATGAAAGGCTTTCAACATCAATCAGATGATCTTCTATTTGATCCTAGGGATGATAGGGAGCCACTGGATTTCATTGAGCAGAGGAGTGCTATGATCATAATTATTGATATTTACCATATTAGAAATTAAAATATCATAGTATTATTGTGAAAATAGTTTTGACTTTTGAAAGTGTCCTAGAGATTCCCAGGGGTACCTGAACCACATTCAAGAAACTAGAAAACAGAGGAGAAACTAGAGAGCATGCAAAACACATTCTTCCTCTACCTTCCTCATCTTCACCTTCATACATATATATATCCTTTTTAGGGAATGGAGATTGTACTTAAGGTTGAGTTTGGTGGTTTGCTACTCTCATCGTCCCTGCCCTCAAGTACATGACTCCCTACAATTGTGGATGTAAATTATAGCAATAATATTATGAGTAATAATATTTTAGGAAAAAAATTGCTTATACAGTATGATAAGTTTGAGTAATAAATAATGAAATTTTCTTAAATCTATTGATCAAAATCAAGGCATTGTTGATATTATGCTATGTGTTTTAAAATATTCTGTGGAAATCTTAAGAATTTTTCAGTAATGATTACATAGTTCTTAAATATGAAATGGGATTCCAGAGGACAGTTAAGAAAATGTACCTCTTTTATTCTACTGCAGGGTTGGAAGACTAAATATTCAATGAAATGGAGAATATTTTATATACTGTCACAAGAGGTGTCTTATGTGGGTTCTTTTTCTCTTTTCTTCTTTCTTTTAATTTTTTTTTTTATAAAGAATTATTTTCTTGGTAGGAGGATATATTTGAAAATAAATGAGTTGGAAAAACAAAGGCATCAATATTTTTTAAAAGAAGCAAATAAGGGGCAGCTAGGTGGTGCAGTGGATAGAACACTGGCCCTGGAGTCAGAAGGACCTGAGTTCAAATTCAGTTTTGGACACGTAATAATTCCCTAGCTGTGTGATCTTGGGCAAGTTGCTTAACCCCATTGCCTTAAATAAAAATATTTTTTAAAAAATAGAAAGAAGCAAATAAGCAAAATAAGACTTTCTAGCTAGAAAAATTGATGATATTAAGTAGGAAATTGAGTCAAACATGTTGTGCCAAGACAAGAATTCATTAGTCAAAAATATATGATTTGTGGTATTTGAAATGCTACTTTTTTCACAGATTGGAATTTTTCTTCAGTTGCCAAACATTCAATTTTTTTCAACTTTAATTCAACATATTGCAATGGAGTCAGATATTATAAACACTCCTCTTAAAACAGTAGAAACTCTAGACATTAATTCCATTTATTTAATACAGAAAATGTCTCTGTAATTTCTGGAAATCACATCAATGTTTGTATCTTTTCTCATGGACTGCAAAGTTGGTTTCATGTATCTTGAGTCCCATCTTTTCCAGATGCCCTGCTTCCTCAGAAAGGTCAAAGTTAAGAGACCTGTTTATAGTCTGTAAGGGAATTTGCATTCTTTAGGAAGAGACAGACCTAGAATTGCTAATGCAAAAGCTATCACAGCAGTTTTTAAATATAGTTAATATATCAAATATGCTGTCAGTCAGACAGGATAAGCTAATTAAATCCATTACAAAGATCAAAATCAAGAAGTACCTTGAATCTAATAGCTTTTTGTTAACTTTTTTAAAGGAGAGGCACAGGGTCATGATCAAAAATAAGTCTTCAGCAGACATTGGAATGAATGAAATGTTATTTTGTTTTCTTTATATTTTATCTACTAAAGTCTGTTTTCATGCTAATACTCTTTTAAAAGAAACGTAAGAGACTTCTTATTAACCATTTGATTCTGTTTGATAACAAAGTCATGAATTCAATCCCCATGCAGAATATTTCAAGTCATAAAAAGAAAAGTCTTCTCAAAACTAAAAGTTTGCATTTTGTTCTAGTAATACAGAAATGTCACTGGGGAATTGGGTAAAAGTATTGATGGTTCAGTATAAGGTATCTCCATGACATCACTGTTAGGACAACTCGTTTTTGTATATGACAGTCAGCTAAAATGTATTTCTTGATGGGTCACTCTCTAAAAATTCCTATTGGCTATCAAGTTCAAAATGTCTGAGAGTTGTCAGGAGTAAGTCTTAATGTTTTTTGATATCTTCTTCTAAGTTTCTTGGCTATCATATCAGCTTACACACTAAACAGTTATCTATCTCCAGTCTGGCTCTCATCTTATCATCTCTACCATCTATTGATCTTTTCAAAGGGTAAAGATGTAAGGTTTGAGGAAGGAATTCATAGCTATCTTCCATAGACAATTTAAGATAAGATGTATTTCACTTAAAAAAAAAAACATAGTCATTCCTTGAAAAGAAAATGGTATGTAAAGTATTTTGTAAATTGGGGGAGCAGGGAACAGAAACATTGACTAAATTTTAAGTGCACTGGAGGAATTTAAAGAAAGGTCTTAGTGAATGAAAATACCTCTGAAATATTAAAGAAAAAGATGACTGCTGTAAATTATCATTTTATAAGAATACATTCTACTTATCAAACTAATATAAAAACAAGACATATTATTTGTGCCTATATTAGAGTTGAAGTAAGCATCTACTCTGTGCTGATCTTTATGCTGGGGGACATGCAAGAAATTTATATTATTATAGTTTGCTAAAATATAAAATGATTTCTTAAAATAGTGGTTTCCAAAGTAAAAGTCAAGGCTTGATTTCAGTGTGATAAATCAATTACGAGTTAAGAAAATGTTTGCATCCCTCCCTTAGTTCCCTTAGAACTATTTTCCAAAACAATCACATCTACCTCACTCCTTAATCTTCTCCAAATCTGTCCCCTTCTTCCTCTGAGCAAGTTTCTGACCTCCCCTATATTCTTAGGACAATAATAACCTATCCACTTCCTGGGACATCTACATCAATGCCTGTAGAGATCCAAATAGGAAAATGATCCCCACCCACCCTTATACCATGTCTTTTTACTTCACTTATCAGCAAAGTTAATCTTAAGTATTCAGTAATATTTAATTCTCTCACTGACAAGTCTCAAGATGTGCAGATATTCCAAAACATGGAATTTTTAGATTCAGAGTCAGAATAGCCAGGTTCAAATTCTAGCAACTTTATTGTTCCATTCGATATGGGCATAAGCAAGTTACTTAATAATACTGGAAATTGTATCCTTTATTAAAGAGAGCCATAGTTGCAATATTTTCATCTTAATGAACTTCAACTCTAACTGCCCCTGAAATCTAGAAGAAAGGAAGCCAGCATGATATTATATGAGCAGGATCATAAAAGATATTTTTCATTTAAGGGCAATTCAAGGAGTCTTAGAAGATCTGTTAGTGCTATAAAACAGTGGTCACTAATATCTGATGTGCAGTATTCTCTAGAGATTTGTAATTAGTGGGATGACTTCCATAAAACCTTCAACCATACACCAAGAAATATATTAATGTTGTGAATTTTAATTGACTCACTTCTAAATATAGGATACTTTCTAAAGGAAATCCATGATTCTTAATAAAAGTTCTTCATTTTAAATCCTCAATAATTTAAGTTATGATCTGCCTAGGCATTTGGATAGCATAATATACTTATTGCAAGCAAATAGATGATCCTGGATATGGAAGCAGGGGAGTGAGATTTCAACTACAGCTTTGTTGTTGAAAGACCTTGAATAATTTTCTACAAGTTTCAGTTTCCTTATTCCAGAATAACTAGATTGGACTAATCAATTCAATGAACATTTATTAAATATCTATGACATACTAGAATTTGAATTAAGTCTTAGGGATGAAAAACAAACTAAAATCTCTCTCCAGTGTTCCTTCTCTTTCTAATATCATACAATTCTTGCATATATATTTTTTGTTCTAACATTATGTTCCTGGTAGATAACACTTTATATTGAATAGATTGAAACCATCATTGTCTAAATCCCCGAGTCTAGGGAAAGAATAGGAGCTTTGAGAGAAACAAAATTACATATCTTTCTCTTTTCCAAAAAGAGATGGACATTCCAACATATGTTTTCAAGAGAGTATGTGGAAGGTAGAAAAAGTGCTTTTCTGAGTTTAAATTGTACAATTTCAAAAATGAGAATAAAAAGGTCCTGGTGAGCATCTTCCAGGTCAACCTTAAATGCCCTATAAATATAAGTTATTCTCATATAGCCAGACTTTCATGTCTTTCTTACTCCAAGGCTCCAGCTCAGTAATTAGGGTAAATCAGAAGAGCTCCTTTAGTTCAGTCCCATCACTAAAGTCAATGTGAGAGTGTACAGATAGCCAATCTAGATCAGGAAGCTCTAGGTTCTGGGTTTGAGTTAGATCTGTGTTCAAGTTCTACCTCTGCTTTACATTGAATATGTGAGCCTGAGCAAGCAAGTAACTGAATCTTTCAGTAGTCTAAACAGCTCTCTAGGTTGCATGATCAGACTTAGGAGGATTTCTTCACTGAGAAAATAAAGTTTCCAATGAAATGAGATCTCTAGTTCACTCATATATATGTGTGTGTGTGTGTAATTTTATATATGCATATATACATATATGTATATGAAGGTATACATACTTTAGTGTATGAATATGTATTATGCTTGTTTTATATTTATGTATACAGAAAAAAATAGGCACAATTTAAAATGGAAAGACAGAAAGAGCACTGCCTTTGCAGTTAGATGATCTATCTGGTCTCTGCTACGAACTAACCTTGGGTAAATCACTTAACTTCCCTGGACCTTAATTTTCCTTATCTGCTAAATGAGGAGGTTGTACTAGTTGACTTTTGAGGTTCTTTCCAACACTAAATTTGAGGTTCTATATGTATTGTATATTTAGTTACATATAATTTTCCATGTATGTGGTACTATTATGTTTTCATGCATGTTTATTTATAGTTGTGTATGTATATGTGTGCATACACATATATATATATGCGTATCTATAGAATTTATTTTTATGAAGAATAGAATTTTCTTCAACCTTTTACTTGAGCAGGTTTATCACAGAATCAGAGAAGGAAGGTATTATATAAAGAGAAAGAGATAAGTGATTTGTTTCTGTTTCCTTTTCACTAGTCAACCTTAAAATCTAAACACTTTCCAGAATGGAAATTATATAAAATTTTGGTGATTCACACCCTCAGTCACTGGGAATAACTACATCAATAGGAACAGAAAGTTTTGTCTGTTTCAGAAAGGAGTATTGAATAATCTAGGGAGGTAAAAGTTGTAGATTCAGGAAAATGGGAGGGTATGGGGTGAGTCCGAGGGAATTTTTCTCATCCCTTTTCTCTAAAGTTCTCAAATATGTCTTGGGGGAGCTTGTGCTAGAGCTAGATCAGTCTGTAAAATGACTCTTAATATGCTTCGCAGTTTCCAAGGTGGGACTCTGGAGGATTTATGTAGGGCATTAGACCAAATCAAGAATTTACCTCTTCCACACATTCCTTAAGGAGGACAACCTTGCCAGTGAGCTAGTAGTTTTTTGTATATCTCCAAGTCACACCACAAGAAAAATCAATCTGTAAAATCTGTTATTCTTTTCCTTCCTTCCTTCCTCCCTCCTTGTCTCTCTCTCTCTCTCTCTCTCTCTCTCTCTCTCTCTCTCTCTCTCTCTCTCTCTCTGTCTGTCAGTCATTAAGATACTTCTACTAAATTTAAAATATTTCTTTCTACCCATTAAGTGCCCCACAAGACTCAGCAAACTAATTTTTATTATTTCTTTATCATTAATACAAAAAAAGCAGTTATAACTCTGTAGTCCCTGGACTTCTTGACAGTTCGATCAGCTAGTCCAAAGAGTTTTCAATGCAGCTGCTCATATTATCATCAGTGCCAAGATCATAGATCAGGTTTCCCCCGTCTTCTTTCTCTGACTTGGCTTTCTTCCAGAAAGTACTTTGATTTTAATATTCTATTACTGATCTACCAAATTTTCTCTAATCTGGCCCAGTCTCATTTTGCATGTCTTCCAAATAGTATTGCTCATGTATGTGTATGTTAATATATATGCATCTATATTGTATTTTGAAGAGAATCTAGGAGACATGTCAATATTCCCCCTTTACTTAGCTTTTCAAATCCATATTCCAATTGAAATGTCCCAATTTTTGTATTAAGATAAGTCATATAACTGATTCTTTGATATAAATGTTCTATTACTTATCTGGCTTATTTCACAATTTTTCCATATCGTATTGTTTATGCATATGTGTGTACATGTGTATTGAAGAGAGTCAAGGATTTCTTTTTTTAGCTAAACAAATCTATTATCTTAATGAAATATCCCATTTTTTGCATTATAATAAAAATTCATGAAGATGCTATCACTCTGAAAAACAGTATATTTTGAAATTTTACTTCACTAGGTATATAGCTCAAGGAACCTGATGTGAAGGGAAACATGATCTTTGAGTGTCAATTACCTCATTACCTCTTTAATCCAATTAACTTGATTACTACTAGCTAAGCAATGCTTGTGGGTGCCAATGACAGGTTTAAGACATCAGCGGAAAAGGAATAGAAATAGGAGGTGAGATGAGAGAGGGTGGGGGAGAATTCTGGTTCCACTACTTACTAGCCAAGCAACCTTAGGTTTGTACTCTAGGCAAGTAATCTAATCTCTGGTCCTCAATTTCCTAATCCCTAAAATATGAGAGTTGAACTAAATTTTCTTTTAGCTCTAAATCTATGATTCTGAGTGAAAAGAATGGAAATGAGGAATATTGGACTTAACAATTATAACTGTCAAATTAGAAGGGAATTTAGAAACTATCTAACCTCCATTTTATAGATGAAGAAACTGAGAGTTGGTCATAGTTATTCAGTACAAACATCTATGTTAAGCTCTGACATTTCCTTTCTGTACATTTGAAACCTTTAAAAGAAGTTTACTCTCAGGGCAGCTAGATGGTGCAGTAGACAGAGCACTGTCCCTGGAGTCAGGAGTACCTGAGTTCAAATCAGGCCTCAGACACTTAGTAATTACTTAGCTGTATGGCCTTGGGCAAGTCACTTAACTCTATCGCCTTGCAAAAACCTAAAAAAATAAATAAAGGAGTTTACTCTGCATAAGATCAAAATTTTGATGTATACAGGTAATTACAATCAAACCTTGTTCTTACAGTTCCTAATTTGTTTCAATGTCTCCTTAAAAATTTCTGAAATGTTTTATTTTAAAGGAAATGAGCATTTTCATCATTATTGAGCTACATTCTTATCTGCCTTCTTGTCTTTTGTACTGAGTTCAAGGGAAGATATCTTTCTAGAATGAGTTATACTCCTAAGAGCCCTTCCAGCTCTTGAGAAAAGAGATAAGAAAAGTAGATGGTGAAATTGAGGAAGAAAAAGAGAATAGGAAAAACTTCCTGTGAAACATAAATTATAGAATCATTGACTTTGAGCTTGGAATTATCTCTTGTTGTACTGGTCTAGTCATTGCAGCTGTGTCCAACTTTTGGCAAAGATACTGGAGTGGCTTGCCATTTTCTTCTCTAGGTCTTTTTACAGATGTGGAAACTGAGGCAAACAGGGTTAAGTGACTTGCCCAGATTCACACCGCTATTAAGTGTCTGAAGCCAGAATTGAACTCAGGAAGATGTCTTCCTAATGATCCAGGTTTGTCACTCATTCTACTGCAACTAGCTGCCCTGGAATCATCCTAGAAAACGTATTATAGTTAACTCCTTAGTTCTAGATGAAATATATTTGCCCTGAAATAACATTTCATTAGATGGTTTTGATTTCCATTATCATACATTATATTTTTATCAGGATTTTGAAACCTCACATTTGGTGCAGTATTTTGCAATATATAGACTTGATAGAGTTTGACTATGGCATTTGGAATCAAAGGTAACTATCAATCATTACTTTTTCATTAGTCAACTAGTCCTCTTTTCTCTCAGTCATGCCAACTTATTAAAGAATTTTTTGGTTACCCACTCAATAATCATTTATTAAACCCCTTCTAAGTACTAGTCATTGAACTAGGTGCCAATTATGAAAGATAAAGTGAAAATGGCATCTGATCCCAGGGAACTCCTATTTAACTGAAAAGAAACAATAATCTACAAATTAGTTAAAATAGAATTAACCCTGAGTAAATATAAAATAATTTCTCTGTATGGAGATAAGATGAAAAGTAAGTTCAGGAGGACATTAAAGACTTTACAAATGGGTATGTTGATAAAATGCTTGTTAAATGTTAAGATAGTAAAAGGAAATGTGTAAATAATTTTTAAAGTACCATGGATTATTTATTATGTTTAACAAAAGATTCATGTTACATAGAATGCAGAACCTGTGTTCAAATCTTTTCCTTGACATACTTTCATAGGAAAATAACTTAAGCCATAAATTAAAAACAAAAAGCTAATTGTTGATGTATTTTATTTAGAAAGCATTTTACAATAATATACAAAACATTCTCATAGACATGATTTAATACTTATTGAAAACTATATTATTCTTAATTAATAATGAGAAGTGATTTTCAAGGTTAAACGATTAGGCCAAGTTCACAGTACTTTTAAGTTGGATAGATTCAGGTCCAAAATTCAAGTTTTTTTGATTCTAAGTCCCTGTCTTTTATTTTTTCACTACACCCTCATGCCACTCGATCCTCTAAGCTTTCAGTGTATCATTTCAGTAAATTCCTGTTTGGAATTAACCTTGCCAATCCTCTCAGTACTCATAAAAGTGTTTCTTTAAAATAAGTTGGTCCTCTCCATCTCAGTTCTCCACAGAGTTTTGTCAAGGCAATGATAAACTGCATGACTGCTGGGCTTTTATTACCTTCTAGTCTTAAAGTCATCCTTTGCATTCACAGTAAGCTTTGAACTTAAGGGTGAAGTTTGCCAAAGTAACATTGTGGAAAATCAGTTAACCTCAGAGCACCTGGGACTTTTCTGAAGGTAAAAAATCAATGGATTCCTATGTTCAATATCCAAAATTTTTGCAGGTAAGGAAGATCAATATAGATTTTGAGATTTTCATATGTCACTGATATTTGTCAAAAACCAATGAAGACTTGCAATTTATCTTAATATCAATCAGTAGAAGTGTGGCAATGTTAGGAAGCAGTAGGGGAATGTTCTGAATTTGAAATCAAAAGATCCAAGTCAAATTTTGTCTTTGCCAATAACCTGTGTGACTTCAGGTAAGCTTTTTGAACCTGTCTTTCCTCATCTGTAGAATAAGGCATTAGACTAGAAGGCTCTAAAGTTCCTTCTAGCTCTAAGTTACAGCTCTAGTAAGTACAGTACAGAAGACAAATAAATATCCTTCCCTGAAACTGGGTTAAAATGATGTCAAGTTATCCACATTTTGCCTACTTGCTTAAAAGATTTAAATTTTTCTGTATTTCTCTTCCTCTCCCTCTCCAGTGATGAGTCTTTCCCCTAGAGAGTTCTAAATTTATGACTGCACATCTGCAACCCAGAATCCAGAGAATAATACTAGGGCATAGAAGGGCACACAATGAGAATCAAAAAATAACAATTTATTTAACAAAACATTGGCACCAACTCCAGGGCTGTCCTCATTCATGATGCCAAGGCACTGACTAGAATGAAACCATATTCGTAGTAAAGTCCCTCAGTAACTAAATACTGTTGGATAGAGACCAAAGCAGACCTGCTTCATATAGAATTCCACTCTACAGCAAATAATCCTAATGAGGTTCTCAAATATTTGCCATAGATCTCCATTCATAAGACAACATGAATTTTTTGTCTTGTCAGAAGAATGGAAAAGACAATACCACAGATACCTTGCCAATTATCAAGTTCTAAATTTCTTTCTAACTGCTTTAATATATTCTTAATATAACAGAAAAGTGATTAGAAATAGAAAAAGTGTGTTGGATTTGTAAATAACCTTTAAAAATCAGAGACTGAAAGGTCCAAGTAATATACCTCTCTACTGATTGTTACTATTTCATTTATTTGGGTATCTGATTCTTCTGAGTGTGTATTTAATAAGCAGAAAGAAGAATATTTTGAAATTGTTTTTGAAAATATAATACAGGGGCAGTTAAGTGAGTCAGTGGATAGAGTACCAGTCCTGGAATCAGGAGGACCCAAGTTCAAATCCTGCCTCAAACACTTGACACTTACTAGCTGTGTGATCTTGAGCAAGTTACTTTAACCCCATTGCCTTACCAAAAAAAAAAGAAAAGAAAGAAAGAGAGAGAGAGAGAGAGAGAGAGAAAGAGAGAAAGAAAGAGAGAGGAAAGAAAGAAAGAAAGAAAGAAAGAAAGAAAGAAAGAAAGAAAGAAAGAAAGAAAGAAAAAGAAAATGTACTACAGATTTATATCTAGGCCAAAATGAGATAATCTATTCAGCGGACTTTGCAAATATCAAAAACTATGCAAAATTTCATTTCATGTAGAAATAGTTCTGAGACAAGTTGTTATCCTATTATTTTTATTTTGGGTCAATTAGGTGGTCAGATAGATAGAGTGCCAGACCTGTGTGCAGGAGGACTCATCTCCCTCCATTCAAATCAAGCCTCATATATTTACCAGCTAAATGACCCTAGACAAGTCACTTAATCCTGCTTGATTCAATTTCCTCATCTGTAAAAAATGATCTGGAGAAGTCACTACAGTATTTTGCCAAGAAAACCCCAATCAGGGCCAGACATAACTGAACAACACTGAATTTTTATTTTGTATTTAGTCTTCTCTAGAATATTAGGTGATTTTGTAGCTGAATATAATTATTATCATCTGTCAAAAACCAATGAAGACTTGCAATTTCTCCTAATATCAATCAGTAGAAGTGTAGCAATGTTGGGAAGCATATCATAATTATCACAATTAGATAGAATTAATATAGTATTTAAAGTTTATAAAGCACTTTATAAATATAATTTCATTTGATCCTCACAAAAGCTCTGAGAGGTACATATTATTATTTTCATTTTACACATTGATGAAACTGAGGTAGATAGAAGTTAAGTGATTTTTACAGGATCAAAAAGCAAGTTAGTTTCTGGTGCCATATTTGGACTCAGGTCTTTTGTCTTCAGGGACAATACTCTCTCTATTCTGCCATCTAGCTGCCACATGTTTTTAAATGTATTAATAGAAATAGTCCTAGGGCATGCCTCTAAACTATGACTATTTATTCATATTTAAGATTCTATAGACTATTGCAAAGAGATAAGGTCACTTCTTTAGTAGCTGAATTAAAATACTGTAATATATGCTTACTCTCATCAAGTATCCAAGAGAGCTCCAGTGACAGATGAGTAAACAAGAATTCTATATATTTCATCCTTTTCATTTATAATTTTGGTCTTGTCATCCAAATTTCTATATTTTGAAAGCTTTAAGTTCCATGTAGCTCAGGGATATAGTTTTAGAATGGTAGTTAATACCTTTTAAAAAGGGTCATTCTTTTTTTTAAACAGTACTTTTTCAGGGGCAGCTAGGTGGCACAATGGATAGAGCCCTGGCCCTGGAGTCAGGAGGACCTGAGTTCAATTCCGACCTCAGCTACTTAATAATTACTTAGCTGTGTGGCCTTGGGCAAGCCACTTAACCCCATTACCTTGGAAAAAAACCTAAAAAAATAGTACTTTTTTCCAGTTATATGTCAAGACAATTTTTAACATTCAATTTATATGATATTTAAGTTCCAAATTTTTCCCCTTCCTTCCCCCTCCCCTCTTCTGAAAATAGTAGGCAATTTGATATATATCATACTTGGTTTACAATGTAAAACATGTTTCCATATTAGTCACAGTTGTGAAAGAAAACAGATCAAAAGGAAAAGAAGAAAAAAAGAATACAAGTAAGTGAAAAAATATGCTTCAGTTTATCAACTCCTTATCTTGATTTAGATATAATTTTCCTTTGTGAGTCCTTTGGATTATTGTATTTCAGAGAAGAATGGAATGACTCATAATTGATTATCACATAATGTTACTGATATTGTGTAGTACTATGTTTTCCTGGTCCTGTTCATTTCACTTTGTGTCAGTTTGTACAAGTCTTTCCAGGTTTTTCTGAAATGCACCTCTGCATCATTTTTTATTGCACAGTGGTATTCCATTACATTCAAATACCGCAACTTGGTCAACTATTTCCCAATTGATGGACATGCTTCAATTTCCAATGTTTTGTCACAATAAAAAGGGCTGTGCATTTTTGCACATGTAGATCCTTTTCCTTTTTTTTTATAATCTCTATGGGATACTGACCTAGTATGGCATTGCTAGATCAAAGTGAGTACAAAGTTTAATTGCTCTTTTGGCACAGTTCCAAATTGCTCTGTGGAATGGGTGGATCAATTCACAACTCGACCAACAGTGTATTAGTATCCTAATTTTCTTACATTCTCTCCAATATTTCTTTTTCCTTTAAAAGGGTTATTCTTAATATTCTATGAATAATATAATGTCCATGTGATTGTGGGTAACAGTTTAATTTGTGAAAATAGTTCTGTCCCAATTTTTATTGAGTATGTTCTTATCTTATTTCTCTGTCTTTTTCTTTTTATCTTTTTAAAATGTTTTTCCTGCACCATATGAGGAATGTAAAATTAATATTTTTCTTTATGTTGGTCTCCTAAAAGCATGTTATAATCCTAGTCTCTTAAAAAAAATTTCAATTCTACTTTTTCCAGGAATCATTCCATCTCCCTACTGTTTTTCTCTTTCAATTTTCACCACCAAATTTAACAAACATTTATTCAGTTCCTAATATATGCAAGGTACCATATTAGTCAGTATGGATACCATAAACAATGACATAGTAATCTTCCTAAAGGAGTTTATATTCTAAAAGGTTGTAAAATACATAAATAAGTTTATGCTACATGATTAATTATATAAGAATTATTACATACAGAAATCTGAGCAATGGAAGGAAAAATCACATCTTTGTAGAGAAGTAGGGAAAGTACCATGGTGCTGGCAAATAACTGATCTATGACTTTAACAAGGAGAGAATGGCAAATTAGCCTGTTTCTTGTTATAAGAAAGAAGGTGTAGGTAAAAAAAGGGTTAGAGAGCAAGAAGTAGTTCAATTTGGTTGTAATAAAGAATTTATCTTGGAGTAGAGGGATGGTAATGATGGAGATAGTATGAAATACATCTGAAAAGGGACAGATAGGTGGTGTAATGGATAGAGCATTGACCCTGGAATCAGGAGAACCTGAGTTCAAATCTGGATTTAGACACTTAATTACCTTGCTGTGTGACCTTGGGCAAGTCAATTAATCCCCCCCCCATTACCTTGCAAAAGACAAAAAAAGAAGAAAAAAAAAAGAATTGCACCTAAAAAAAAGGAGGTTGGGATCAAATTCTGAAAGGCCTTGATTGATAGGACAAGAAGTTTGAGGCACTTTAGGTATATTCTTTGGTTTGGTTTATTTTTTTTTATTTGTTTTTAACAAGGGAATTCTTTCCTCACCTCTGTGCATTAGAAAGATTACTTTCCCAGTGAGGTAGATGATAGGTTGGATTGTGACCAGTTGAAAACTTACCATAATAAATTATGAAAGATAAACATTGAACTAGGATAAGCAGCTATGGAGATGAGCAGAAAGGAATAAATATTTTGGAGAGAAAAATTCAGAGGAAAATCAGTTGAATA
Organism: Macrotis lagotis; assembly: GCF_037893015.1. NCBI lineage: Eukaryota > Metazoa > Chordata > Mammalia > Peramelemorphia > Peramelidae > Macrotis > Macrotis lagotis. Next base: position 140,771,978 of record NC_133659.1, on the reverse strand, counting down.
AAAGGTAATAAGAAAGAGGAAGGAGTTAATTAATCCAGAGATTTGAGCAAGACACTATCAAGAAAATGGGTATATTTGAAGAAATGACTAAATATGTTATAGGAAGAAGATGAGGATTTATACTTTGGACACATTAATTTTGAGACTCTTGCAGAAGATTCAGGCTGAGATGAATGATAATTATATACTTGAACATGAGGGACTAATGATCAAAAAAGAGGTTAGGGAAAGAGAGAAAATTATATTACTCATTTTCATTCAGGTAATATTTCAAGACATAAACAGTCATTAAGCTTTCCAAGGAAGACAATATATAGAGAAGAAAAGAGATAAAGGCTGAAACACAAGTCTATTGTGGGGCAGGACAGAGATGGGGAGCAAGAAATGTTCAGACTTAGAAGAGTGATGGAGATAAAAGAAACTAACCAAAGAGATAAAGATGAAACGCATAGAATTCTACAAATTCATTAAGAAGTAGAAGTAGTGGGTAGTGCATGGAGAGAACAATGTCAGGAAATATAAAAGAGAATCAACTATCAAATGTATAGGGAAAAAGCCTTCTATAAGTGAGAATGCAGTCATTGTTGAGCATAGTTTCAGTAGAGTTGTGAGAACAAAAATCAAACTGCTAGGGATTAGTGCAGGGAAGGTAATAACAGTGACTGTGAAATTCATCTGTGAATGGGAGGAAGAAGAAAATAAAAGCTTGAAGAAGTAACAGGGTCAAGAATGGTGGTATGTCTGATCTCTCTTTCTCGGTTGTCATTGCCAGTTTATCATTCATGTTCTCTCTATTGGTGTGCCCAAAAATTCGGTGCTAAATATGCTTCTCTTATCCACTTACATTCACCCTCAGAGATCTCATCACTCCTCAAGACTTCATTCATCTGTCTTCTTAACTCTACTTAAGAAAAAGTCTCGACCTACTGAATATTTTGAACTATTCTTAAAAGTCAGTTTACCTGTATCTCAAAGGCATTATGTCTAAAACATTACTCATTATCTTTTCCCTTGCATATTTATTTTGAGGAGACTACTATTCTTCCATTTATCCAGGTTCACAATCTATGAGCTGTCTCTGAGTCTTCCTTCTTCTTACCCCACGTATCTAATTAGGTGGAAAATCTTGTTGATTCTACCTTGACTACATCTTTTAAATTCACTTCCATTCACCTGCTTACCACCCTGCTCAATGTCACTACCTAAATTGTCTCTCTCTTTTGAATTATCCTCACCAAATTTGGGAAGTAATATTCAAAGAGTTCACATACCATCTCACTCCCCTGCTCCAGAAGATTCAGTGGTTCCCTAATGTATCAAGAATAAAACTCATAGTGGATACAGAACTGGAGCTTGGTTCACAAAGATCTTGAGTTCACATATAGCTTCAGACACTTTTCTTGCCATGTGACCTTTAACAAGTCAGTTAACATTCTGAACAACTCTTTAAGTCTTTTTAAACTTGACCAATAATGTGGATTTGGACAATAACAAAAAGAAAATGGAACTCTACCAAAAGGAAGACAAGTTAAAACTGACTTGGGTACAGGAGAATTTGGAAGAAGCTTTATAAGTGGAACGACAAGAAAATGAACAAAGATGACTCTTTAAATAAAAGAAGGAACTGCAGCAAATTCTAAAAAGGAAGAATAAGCAGGCCCTCTTAGATGAACTGGAGAATTCTAATCAGCCTGCAGCTCTGCAGAATAAAGATAGATCGACACAGCTGGAAATGCAACTAGAGAAAACTAAATCAGTAAAACCAGTGACTTTCTCCATGGGCATCAAAATGGGCCAGCATATTTCATTAGCCCCAATTCAAAAGCTTGAGGAATCTCTGTATGAATACCAACCATTACAAATAGAGACATGTGGACCCCATGTTCCTCCCTTGGAGATGCTAGGAAGGTTTGGGTATCTAAATCATGTCCAAGCTGCTTCACCACAGGATCTTGCTGGAAGCTATACTTTTTCTCTTGCCTGCCATTGAGCCTTACAAGATGCTTTCACTGAACTTTTCTGGCCATATAGTTAACCTGCACTTATTTGCTAGTTTGTGAAGCTTGGAAATTAGAGTGGAACCAGAATCTATGCCAAGTAAAACAAATGACTGCCACAGCCAGCACAAGTCAATCTAAGTGCTGCCACTCAGGGTAGCACTGTGGAATAAAATCAAGTCACAGTGTCATGTGATTGGGAGATGTATTTTGTGGAAGAAAATTTATTTTTACTTGTATTTTCCTGAGAGGAATTGAAGCAATAAGCCACAACTAATGAAAGATATGAATAATTCAGCCATGTATACTTTAGGTTAAAAGACAGACTTGTAAATTTTTTTTAAAATAAAGCTAGACTTTATATTATGTTTTTAAAAAAGAATAAAACCCTCAACTTTTCCATTTGGTATCTAGAATTCTTCATATTCTAAATTAGACTTTTTCTACATATTACCTCTCACATTCTCTAAATTTCCAACAAATAATCTTAATTGTCATGTTCAAGCATGTCTGTGACTCTATCTGTCTCTATACCTAGGTTGTTGGGATGTACTCCCTCCCTGCATCCATTTTTTTAATCCCTAGCTCCCCTCAAGTTTCAGTTTAATGGCTAGATGTTTTTTCATACTACCACTATTGCTACTACCACATCAAACTACAGTGTTTTTTGCCTTGGATATTTTTGTATCAACTTCTCTTTGTACACGTTATTTCCCTCTAGTAGAAATGTAGAATACAAGAACCTTGGGTACAGGGAATTGTAATTTTGAACTTTAAACAATCCCTGGCCCTCAGAAGGCACAAAATAAATACTTGTTGACTTGACCGGATCTCTTAAAGGAAAGGAGTCCTGCCAACTATGCTTGTCTTCTTTTTTCTTCCCTTTCTGTCTGGTATTAATACTTCTTTCCTTTCACTTTCTTTCTGTTCTGTCTCCACCTCTATTTATAGAAGATTGGCTTTCTCTAAACTGTTAGAACAACTCAGGAAAATTGATGATATAAATACAACACTATTTTTTTCTTTTGCGAGATGACTCAGGGTAGGGGATAGAAAGGCAAGACAGTTAAATTAGGGCAGAAATGGTGGTAAGATTCATAAACCTCAATAGACAGCATACCAAACCTGGGAAATGTGTCTTCAACTTAGTGCTTACCAAGTCACTGTAATTTTAAATCAGATTTGTGTGTGTAGTAGTATTTCATAATTTTCCACTGCTATTTTTCCTTTCCTGGGGAGGAAAAAAATCTTCCAAATAAAGGAAATTAAGAAACAAAACAATATAGAGTATTTGAGTATGTGGTGAGGCTATTTCTCCACCCATCTGGCATCTTGTCACTTTCTGACTGGGAGTTATAATTTATGTGCCAGGTTCTTTCTTGAAATATGATGGCAACTTGGATTTCCTTCCAGCATTGTATCTAGAATTATCTATTAATAATAGAGATTTATTTCATATGCATTGCATATATTGTTACTATTGTTTAGTCATTTCAATCATGTTTGACTCTTTATGATCCACTTGGATTTTTTTTGGAAAAGATACTGAAATGGTTTACCAGTTCTCTCTCCAGCTCATTTTACAAATGAGGAACTAAGGTAAACAGGATTAAGTGACTTGCCCAGGGTCATACAGCTGATCAGAAATTTCAGATTTGAAATCAGGTCCTCCTGACTCCAGACATGGCACACTATCTACTACAGCACCTAACTGCCCAAAGGTGGGTGTAAAACTATATAAATACCTGTATATTTAAATGTATAGATATACATGTGTATGTATATATATATAAATATGTATATATCTATATAGATATATACATATAGATACAGAGAGAGAAAGGAGAAGATAAAGAGAGAAAGAAATGGAAAGATAATATTTGTGCATCTTTTGCAATGGTTATTAACCTTTTTTATGTCACATGCCTCTTTAATTATCCAATGGCTACTCACAAAATATTAAACAAAATAAAATCCATAGGATTACAGTGGAAACCAATGATATTGAAATTCAATTATCAATGTTAACAAAATAAAATAATGCCATGGACTTCAGATTAAGGATATATATTTTAGGGATAAAGGTATATTTTAAATATATACTGGGCCACAAAAGAAAAAATAAAAACTTAAGAAGAAACCTCTTGTTGAAAACTGGACAGTATCTAATTAGTATCTATATAAGATCAAAATAGAAAGGACATTTAAGGAAAATGAAACTAGCTGAAAACAATCCCAGGATTTTCTAACTTCACTCAATATGAAGAAATATTCAGAATTTTTCTCCCTGGGTCTACCATGAACACATGGTATATTTTGCATAGGCCCAAGAGATTTTATAGACAATGAATTAACTGAGATGATTGATTTAAGTATTATATTGGCCAAATGATAAGTAATCAATAAATACTTATTAGTTTGTCCATTGTATGTAGTTTCACACCTAGTCTGGTGTATATATGGACAGTGTCATATCAACTAGCATCTATTACTCCACAGTCAATTACAATGACTTTTAAAATTATGTATATATATATATATATATATATATATATATATATATAGTAAAAAATTGAATACCTCTAATTTATGAATATATTTTTATTTACAAATTACACACATGTACTACTATACTAGTAATTATGTACATTACACAATTTACAAAAATGTTTTAATAATGAGGTAAAGTTGAGGTGATATATGATCTTAGAAGTAATAGCATTGTAGTGTATTATTTAGAGTAGTAGCTCTGTTAGATCTGTATTTTAGGAAGATCAGTTTGAAAACTCTGTGGACTATGAATTTGAAAGACATTATCAGTCTTGAAGTGGCTAAAACAATTAGAAAGTTATCACAATTGTCCATGTAAAAGATGAGGGTTTGAATGATGGTGGTATAAGAAGACAGATAAAAAAGGTAGTGTTAGGATAGAAACACAGAATTTGGTTAACATAATAGGTGAGCTGAGTCAGAAAACCATCAAAGACTACACTCAAGTTCTAAACTTGGTGGACTAAAAGTAAAGTGGTACCACTGCTGAATGTTTGGAGATGAGGCAAAAAAGATAATGTAATAACTTTGTGATGCATATTGCAACCTCTCCAAGTATACTCATCTATGTGACTTAATCTATTCTATCGAAGATGCAAAGGGTTGAGGAAAGGTTCTTTTTCATTGGTCCCCTAACAAAAACACTAGTTCAAAAGTATGACTACCACAGTCATAATATGATCTGTCAGGTAGGGAATGGTTATTTTCCCTGTGGCATCTCTACTACTACTACTACTATGGATGTCCTTTATGAATCATATTATACTTATCCTAAGAGGCTAATTCCACTATATAAGTAGTTCATTTAAGCACTTGAACAGCATGTAGAGATTGTAGTGGAGATGGATAACTAATTAAAAGGTAAGTCTAATTGATTTGGAGACAAATCCCTTATACGAATATGGAAAATATTTGAGAATAAAATATATGTACCTATGTTTCTAATTTATGCATAAACATCATATTTATTATATATTTATGTAAACACATTAAAATTAAGAAACAATAACACATATAGATGCATTTTGGAATATTTATGGAAAGACATGAATAATAGTTGAGGAGGAGGTTCAGAAGGAGTAACTACACTGATAGAGGAGATGTCATTGAAATTATAAAACCATTAATAGCAAAATATGTTTGATATTTGTATCAATGTAAGAAATTTTAAAGAAATGACATATTTTAAATAACATTCTCAGTAGTTCTAGGATTTAAACTTTGCTTCAGTAATTGATATTTATATTTATTTATTTGTTTGTTTGTTTGTTTGCTTGTTTATTTATTTATTTATTTATTTAGAACATATGTTTACCTGAAAACTTAGGCACGTTCAAAATTAAAAGACTTCTTTCAAACCTTCATGGAGCTAATAATTTAGAATGTTCTTTAGTTTCTTTGTGCTCATTTTCATTCATTTAAGAAGAATTTCATTAGAAGCTAAGTAATAAAAATGACTTAATTATAGTCAAATCTTACATGAATTCAAAACAATACTTAAAATGAACTGTGTAGGAGCTACCATGATATCCCCACTTGACAGGATTTAACTACAGACTTTGTTCTTTGAATTACTTTAAAGTATCTTTAAAAAGGACTGATACTGGGGGCTGCTAGGTAGAGTCAGGAGTACCTGGGTTCAAATCCCATCTCAGACACTTAATAATTACTAGCTGTGTGGCCTTGGGCAAGCCACTTAACCCCATTTGCCTTGCAAAAAAAAAGAGACTGATATTTCCAATGTTAAACTAGAAAAAAATTTGAACCACAATAAGTTTCATATGCTTAAAGTGTTTAATGCAAATAAATAGGGGTCAATGAATTAAGGGACAAGTTGAGGTCAGACTCTCTAGAAAGCAGAATTTGTTGGCTTCTTTGACAATGATTAGCACTATTCTTGTTACTTATAGTCTAACCTCAAAGTTCAGAGGTTCAGATTGGGTGTGCCTCTAAAATTCTGTGGTTTGTGAATCAGATTTGACTTTCTTACTGTTTATTCCTCCTAATATACTTTCCTTAATCTTCTATTAGTTGATCTCTTCATATTTTTGTGCATTGCAATAACGTTGGCAATGTGGACTTATATAGTTTAGCTTTTTTTAAAAAAAGGCAATAATTTACCATCATCAAAACTTTCATATTAATGTGGAAAGTAAGACATGAATCCATATTAGACCATAATTAAATGAAAATTTGAATATTTTTCCATGTCCCCTGTGCCCACCAGTAAATATTAACACTCCAAAATCTATCTCTTGGCAAAAAAGATAATGATACCTTAAACAAAATCTCAAAAGAATAATTTTGGATGGCAGTACTGTAAAAATAAAATCACAGAATTAGATCATTGGCAGCAAAGTCATTTTCCCAAGTATAAATGCTAAATTATGGCAGTGATCCATTATGGAATAGAAAAAAGCTAGATATAATATCATGCTTATACAATTTCAGAATTAGTGAAATTTGAAGTGGAAAAGATAGCAATATTTGACAAACTATATAGAATATTCTCCTTATATGACTGATAAGCCCTTCCATCAAAATTTACCACTAAGTTATTCAACAAAAAAATTTTTAGGACAACTTGATACCTTGAAATAGGACCCAAGCTAGACATCTTGTTAAAGATACATAAAATTATCCTAGGGGTTCTTGGTGTGGTGACAACATCTGTATACACACACACACACACACACACACACACACACACACACCACACATATATATATATATATATATGTATGTATGTATGTATATTTACCTAAGATTTAATGCAATTTCAAATCAATTTGGAAAACATTAATATGTATGAGACAGTCAGGATGAACAAAAGTCCCATTCTCTATCCTCAAGTCTGAGCCATCAATGCAGAATGTAACAAAAAAATGTCTGCGAAGTTACTTGGAGAGGTAAATCCTTAACCTATAACTTCTAATGGAGAGAAACCAAATTGTCTCCCTTTCTCATACTCCAAATCCCTGTAAACCACGTGGTTTTGGTTTACAAAATACAGATACTGTGTGTGTGTGTGTGTGTGTGTGTGTGTGTGTGTGTGTGTGTGTGTGAAGCTGTAAAAAGCTTCTTTGTGTGAGTTTATCTCATCCCAGAGTCTGACAAGTGAATGAATCAGAGGATCAGTCTCATTTTCTTCAAAAAATGAAAATGGATGACACAATAAAGGCCATTAAAATATCTTTTAGAACCCTGAGAATTTTCAAGGGCCTCACCAAAATTATGTTCAGATCTACAAGATCTTAAACCCTATGGATATGGAGTAAAGGAAAGCTTGGAATTATCAATGAGCTTTGGGGGATGTAAGGAATGAAAGAGTAGTTTTCTCATCATTCTCTAAACCATGGGTATCATTGATGAAGTGGTGATATTTCACTGAAATGTTACTATAAATTTTCCAGTAATCTAGGTCTCTAACATTGCAAATACTGGAAACCAGTTAAATCTCCCTGCTTCACACAGACAGTGACACTTCCTTAACCCACATCTGAGATCCTGTGGCTTTTGATTCATTATGTTTGTTGATGACTTCTCTCTTGTTTTCTCAGAATGTAAATATTTGTTCTGTCTGCATCCTAATTGGCAGTCTTAGCCTCTTATTGAATATGAGCGCTGTGGTAATTCTAGGGCCTCAGGATCTTTTGCCATGTGCTGGAATTTCACATTTTATGACATTAGCTTGGCATAGCACTCATCCTCCCCGGCCCCTCTGACCCTGACTGAATTGTAGTTGTGTCTCTAATTGAAAACCAAGATTATTTTATTCCTTTCTGTAGAGAGGAAAACCAGAACTATCATTCTGAACACACACCAAACCACAGGAGCCTGGGTGAGGGACCATAATGACAGGGCCTCCTACACAGCACATTTACAATCTTTCTGCTAATTAGCTTAATTTTCTTTGTCTAGACTAAGTTAATACACAGAAGATCTCTACATTTTTTTAAAGAAGCATCATTAGTCCTTCAATTTCTGCCAACCAAAAAGGAGAGAAAAACATTAATAGGCCCAAGGAAAAAAACAACAACAAATAAACAAAACAGAACTAATATTTTTTCATTAATGGGCTATTTCCTAAAACATTTTTGTGGGGGGGGAGAACCTTTCAAATGCTATTTGGGGTGAGGTGAGGGCAAAAGGCATTAAAAACACCAAAGTACTGTTCAGCTATAATAATAATAATTGACATTTATATAGAATTTCCAGTTTTTAGAGGGACTTTGCACACATTATACCATTTGATCCTCACAAGAACCTAGTGAGGTAAATTCTAAAGAAATTGTTATCCCCATTTTACAAATAAGAAAACAGGCTCAATGAACAATTTGCCAGTGATCAGAAAGCTGGTTACTACCAGAGGTGGATACTGAACCCATCTAGAGTCTTGACTCTATGATAATATTTGGAAAAACTACCACTAACAACAAAAACTATAAAACAGTGTGAAAGAGAGAAGGGAGGAGGGAGGGAAGCAGAGTTATTACTTGCTAAAAGACAAAAATGGAAAATAGCAGTCTTTTTGACTCCTTTTGCATAGCTAGCCTGAATAGTTCCCATTAGTATTGATTCTTCCATAGCTGGCTTGCCCTCTCTGAGACATCTTTTTTAATTTGGGTTCCTGGATATTGAAAGAAAAATGGTTTGCATATAAGATACCAAGGCTTTTCCTTGATTTTAAGCTGTTAGGAGAAATACAATATTTTGGACCCAGGGTCTCTTGAAAACTCTCCCTTGGATAAGGGGGTGGTTCCAGCTTAAATCAAATCACTTTGTCTCTTAACACTCCTCAGAAGCCTGAGATTCAGCTTAGATTGACCTCAATGTGGAGATCAGAGCTCACTGCTCCACAATGGCCTTGGGGAAAGGGAGGGGATCCACACAAGTGGCGGCAGATTGTCTATGGTAGCTAGAAATGGCTGCTGTGCCAAACTGGCTTCCCAGTATCCGGTTCAACCACTGTGGCCCAGAGAGTCTCAGAACTGGATGGTATCCATGGAGGCTCTTGCACACTTGGAGAGCTCTGTTCAGTCAACCCCCAGTCTCTGATGCTGTGTTTTACCTTTCTGCTTAACAAATTCCAATTCCAAAACATTCTACATTGTTTGCCTTGCGAAAAGACTGATTAGTTTGCTAAGATGTGATGACAGGTTTCATTTTACTGCTGCCTTTTCTCTTAAATATGTTTCTTTTGGTTGATGTCCTTTTAACTTGAGTTGAACTGACTGTAAGTGGGTCAATAAAGCTTTGGAAGAATCTCCAAACTCTTTCCTTGTACATAGTCAAGATATAATCCCAAGGCAAATAGCACTGACTAAGCCCCATTATGTTATTTCTAAAATGGTGAGTATATGACTCAAGTTACCATTTATAAATTAGAAGAAACTGTAAGTAGAGGGAGTAAGATGCCAAGGATCAGCTTCATGTCACTATAACTAATTTATGCCACATTTTCCAGGTGAATCATCTGTAGTGAATAAAGTTCACATTTCATTGATTCACTTCCTCTTTCTTTTGCATCCCTCCCCCATCTGATCTATTTATTTACTGTTTGCAGACTTCTTTTTCTCCAGTCTCCTGGCAACAAAATTATTTATTTAAATAAAAGAAACTGATTTTTTTTTTATAAAATCATCTTTTTGGCTGCCCTACCTCTTCCCTAAAGTTTCCAATATTCTTACACTTTACTCCACTCCCTATGCTTTTCAGTCTAATGACATTGGCTTTCTTAATGTTACATGAACAAGACACTTTTTCTCTTTCTCACCTCTAGGTATTTTCTCTAGCTATGCCCCTTTCCTGAAATACCCATCTTCCTCATCTCTGCATTCTGAATCCTTCCTTCAAGCCCCAACTAAAATTCTCCCTTCTACAGAACACCATCCCAATCTGTCTTAATTCTAGTGCCTTAGTTTCATCAACAATTTCCTATTTAACCTCAATATAGCTTGTTTTTACATATTTGTTTGCTTGTCGCCTCCCCATTAGACTATGAACATCTTAAGAGCAAAGATTAATTTTTTTTACCTTTCTCTGTATTCCCCCATTAGACTGCAAACATCTTAAGGACAAGGAAAATTATTTTTTACTTTTCTCTGTTTTCCTGACCCATAGTAGGTTTTTAATAAATGCTTACTGACTAACTCCTTCCAATCAGTCATTCAAATAGTGGCTTTTGTCTTATGGGACCCAAAACTGAACTGGATTATGTCACTCCTATTAGATGATCCCTACTGCCTCATCACCTGCTTGAAGCTCTGACTCACTTTACCAAATTGGACAGATGATTTGGCATTGTATAAATACAACTTAACCCAATTTCCTCTCTGCTGAACTTTTGTTATGCTTCTGATACAGGCAAAAACATTATTTTGGTGCAAAGGTAACCCCTCTTCTATATTTAATCCTAAATATCACACTCAGTCAAAGTTCATTTTAGGATTGATTATGCTTCTAGGACTTCAAGGAAATATATTTTCAGGAATAATGGTAGATTGATAGTGTGATATGAATTCATATTCTTAGAAGGAATAATAGATGAATCCTCTAATTACAGTGTGAGAAGAGACAGTAAAAGATATCTAATCTAACCCATATATGAAAAAAAAGTTTCTTCAAAAACATGCGATAGTCATTTAAGTTTTACTTTGCATTCTCCAAAAAAGAAAGAAATGCATTGCCCAAAGGCAATCCCTTTCATTTTTCCATAACTCTAATCTTAAGAAGTTCTTTACATCAAACCTGAATTTTGTTCTTTGAAACATCTATCCATTGCTCCTAGTTTTTTTAAATATAATAAGATAACAATTTTTTTAATGAAAGGTACTAAATAGCCTTTGATCTTTGTTCAAACTCCACAATACTTTCTCTGGATATAGATGGTATTCTCCATCACAGATACCTCAAATTTGTCCTGGATTGTTGCACTGATGGAATGAGCAAGTCCATTAAGGTTGATCATCACCCCCATGTTGCTGTACAGTATACAATGTTCTTCTGGTTCTGCTCATCTCACTCAGCATCAGTTTATGCAAATCCTCCCAGACTTCCCTGAATTCCTATCCCTAATAGAACAATAGTGTTCCATAATTGCTCCTAGTTTTACCAAACAGAACAATTCTCATCCCTTTTCCAAATGAGAGCCATTCAAATATTTTAAATCAGTGATCATATTTTCCCCTAAATCTTCTATTTTCTAGGCTACTCCACTTTCTTAAAACAATCTTTACATGAAGTTATCTCAGGATCCCTCAGTATACTTTTAAAAATCCCCTCCCAAGCACTTTCCAGTTCATTCACATTTTTCCCAAAATTTGTTACCTAGAACTAGACACAATATTGTAGAGGTAATCTGACCAGTTCATAAATTCAAACAAGTGGTAGGGAGACAGGGATTATCTAATAGGAATGACATAACCCAATCCATGTTTGGACATCATCAGAGAAAAGTAACCATTTAATTGACTAATCGTGAAAAATTGGTCAATATTGTATTCATGAAACAGCAAGAAAGTCATTCTCACATCCATAGTTCTGGATTAATTGTATTATTTTCCTGACTCCCATATCATATGGTGGTCTCAAACTGAACATATAGTCCACTAAAAACCCTCAGGGTTTTTTCAAATGAACTGCAACTTAATATCATTTTCCTCCATATAATACTTATGAAGTTGATCTTAATAAGTAAGTATATGAATTCACATTTACCCTTATTGAAATTCATTAAATTTCAAAAACAAAATAGTTTACAAGATGATGGTCCTATTTTACTGAGAGAATGCCCTGAGGAGCATCAATAGAAGAAGAACAAGAACCTCACAGAATGTGAAGATATAATGTCAGCAATCTATTGTATTATTGAAGTATGCCTCTAAGAACGCAGCCAAAATATTAGCTCTGAAATGGAATGGAAAACTTATTTCAGTCTTTATTTCTGATTTAAATTAATGCATAGCATATTTATCAATTTATCATGCCAATTCCAAATTTATATTGATCCTTTATAATTATTATCAAAAAAAAGAATTAAAATATAGGTTCATGACATCTAAAACTCAAAGTCCTAAATTTAGTAGCATATTATAGACAAAAAATTTAGCTATATATATGTGTGTGTGTGTGCATGTATATAGATATATAAAATTAACTATAAATAATCTATAGTTTAATTATGCAAACATCATAATATATTAATATTATATATATACACACACACACACACTACTCTGTGAAGTGTATGAAGCACTAAAACTATAGCAAATTAAAACTAAAATTATAGCAAAGGCAGTACATATTATAAAAATAAGTCCAAAAATGATTTGGAAAGTTCTTACTAATTTACCTAATACCATTTATTAGTCAACCACTTAGCTGGGGCCATCCTACTTCTGTAAACCATCAAAATGATTTGATAAACTCAATGTTACCACATTTGAATTTTAATTGTTTGAATTTCTAATTAGACTTTGAATATTCATTTATTACCACACCAATAATAAACTTATTTATCTTTTCATCATTGTTGTCTTATAGTCATTTCAGTCATATTCAGTTCTTTCTGACCTCATTTGAAGTTTTCTTGGCAAGGATACTGGAATGGTTTTTCATTTTCTTCTCCAGTTCATTTTACAGATGAGAAAACCAAGGAAAACACAAGTGACATGCCCAGAGTCTCACAGCTAGTAAATGTCTGAGGCCATATTTGAACTTAGGCTCTCCTGACTCACACACACACATACATCCATACACACACACACACACACACACACACACACACACACACACACACACACACACACATATATGACTAGTGAGTTTTTAAAATTTAATTTGGGTGGGAGACTTCAAAATAGGGGCAAGAAATAGTGTCAAAGCTCTTAATAACTATTCTGTCCATTAGTCTCCCACTTTGACCTGGCTATAGAAATTCCTGAGCCCCAATATTCCATTATGGCATACTTGTACTTTTTGTAAATAAGAACAAAATCTCTGGTTATACTATCATTAAAAATGTGAATGTAGTATATGATTTGTTTTTAAAAAGGAAAAAAGATAATAATCATAAATTTTTACATAGTACTTTACCATTTTTCTAGACACTATATTATCTCATTTGATCCTCACAACAAACCTGGAGATATAGGCTATTATTATCTCCATAATAATAACTTGAACTTATATAGCACTTTCCCTATGACATGCACTGTATTAAGAACTTTATAAATTTTATTTCCTTTTATCTGCATAGAAATCCTGTCATGTGGGTGCTATTATTATCATCATTTTTAGAGATGAGGTAAATGAAGTAAACAGAGGTTCCATACCCAAGGTCCACCACCATTAAGTATCTGAGACTGGATTTGAACTTGGGTTTTCTTAAAGCAAAGTACAGTACAAACTAAACTTCTCCATTTATTTTATATGTGTTTTAAGTAACACGATGTTTCTGGTAGCTGTAATTGTTTACAATAGCCTTTCCCCTCTGGTTAAACATTATTAAATGTGTCATAGGCACTGTCCATGGTATTTTTTGGTGAATGGAGAAATAAAGAAAATCTATTAGTTATTGACAGTAATCATCATCAACAAACAGTTATGAAGTTTTCTACTGAGTCTAGGAAACTGTAGTAGAGTCTCAGGTATGGTGTTTGTTCACAAAGACACTTGAAAATTATTTAAAAAGATAAACTACAGATTAAAAAAGTCATTAAATACCAACTATGTGTAAGGTAGCATGTTTGCATATAAAAATACATTGTAAGAATTTGTAATCAGTCAAAAATCAATAATAACTTTAGTACCTGGGGAAGACTTCATGGATAAGATAGGATTTCTGCTAGCTCTTGAAGTAAGATAAGATTTGAGTAAGAAGAGTGGAAATAGGAGAAATTGTATGAACACCCTGTGAAGATACAAAGATGCTTCCTTGGGAAAAAATGAATAAGTAACTTCTGAGGATTTGTGTAAGGACAGTCAGAAATAAATCTAGAGGTCAGGATCAGAGTATGAAGGATTTTGAAAACCAGAATAAGATATAGGGAACCACTATAATTCTTGAGTGGGATGGTTTACACACGCAAAAAATATTTCATATGAATTTATCTTGTAGAAGAGTATTAAGATTGAGAAGCTAGGTGAAACAGTGTAAAGAGCATTCAGGTCAAAAATACCAGACTTCAGATCTAACTTCAAACATTTATTAACTGTGTGACCCTGGACTTGTCATTAAACCCTATTTGCCTCAGTTTCCTCATCTATAAAGTGAGCTAGAGAAGGAAATGGGAAACCACTTCAGTATTTTTGCCAACTAGGGTCATGAAGAAGTGGACACAACTGAGATGACTAAACAACAAACAACAAAAGCTGGGAAAGTTTAAAACAGATGTGTGTGTGTGTTCAGTTGTTTTCAGTTGTGTTCTACTCTTTATTACACTTTAAACCAAGCAGATCACTTAAATCATAAACAAGATAATGAACATGGTGGCAGGTGAGGATGGAAAAGAAAGAACCACTTCAATAGATAGGAATAACAAACTGGACTTGGAGACAAGATGGACATGCTTGAGGAGAAAGTAATTAAGAATACATCAAGATTTTAAGTTTTGTTGACTGAGAACAAAAGATAATGCTACTGTTAGAAATAAGGAAGTATGGAGAAAATTTAGGTTTTTTTAGGAGAAGAGGATAGATGTTTTATTTTTGTCATATCACATTTGAGATGATGGAAAATGTTCATGAAGAAGCCAGAAAATAGAAACAAAATTCAAATGAGAAATTAGAAAATAGATGATAGTCATTCTCATCAATATGATGTATGAAGTAATGAATAAATTCTGAACAGGAGGAGATAGAGAATATATCGAAGAGACAGACAGTCACATAGAGACAGAGAGAGAGAGTAATTCTACAAAAAAGGTGACCATGACCAGAAAGGAAGGATTGAGACAGTGTGCATTCATATGTAGGATATGAGAAAACTAACTGAATCCAATGAAAGAAAAAAGCCAAGAATTTAGAAGGAGGTAGTGAACAAGAACAGTATTGTATCTGGGAAGCCAAAAGAGAGAAGAGAGATTTTTTCTGAGGAGATAATTAAGATTTATTGAATTAAATGAATCTTTAGGGAGGCAATCAAAAATGAATACTGAGAGAAATCAAGGGAATAAAGAGGTTAGTAGTAATCTTACAGAGGCAAAATCAGATTGCAATAAGGTAAGTAGGAATCAGTAATAAAAAAGTTGGATAAATAAGATAAAATGCATTCAAGAAATTTAACTTATAAAGGAAAGTGAATGAAAAGATGAAGGCTGAGAAGAAAGGAGGGTCAAAGTAATTTTTAGAAAAAATTATAAAATTTAATAATCTGAATCACTTTTATAGTTAAAAGAGAAGCAATGAAGAGAAAAAACTAAAGCTTCAATTAGTCAATAAATAAATAGACACATTAAATATTTGCTATGTTCCAGACACTCTCTTAAGATACAAGATATAAAGAAATGTAAGAATACTTTTCCTGTTCTCAAAAAATTAACATTATGGGAGTAATCTTAGAGAGAAGGCATTGTTAATGGAAGAAGACTGGAAACATCTTAATGTAGAAGGCTGAATTTGAATTGAGTCTTGAAAGAAGCCAGGGAAGTCAAAAGGCAAAGGGAGAGAGAACATTCCCATTCTCTGTTCCACCTGTCTCTTGCTTCCTCTCTCTCTCTCTCTCTCTCTCTCTCTCTCTCTCTCTCTCTCTCTCTCTCTCTCCCTCTCCCACCTCAATTCCTCAGTTCTTTTAACCTCTTTCTGCTTCCATTTAGTCATTTGTAAAATTGGGGTATAAGAACTTCCAATCTTTCTGGATTGTTCTTCAAATAAAATAAAATAATATTTATAAAATATATTATAAACCTTAACACAATATAAATGCTAGCTATTATTATTACTATTATTGTTTGCAAAAGACAGTTGGAGTTTATGAGAGAGATTAGAGATAGAAATTTTAGAATAAAGATAATAATTGAAATCAGGAAAGATGATGAGATCAACAAGCAAGAAGAGTATAGAGGGAGAAAAGAAAATCCAGGACAGAGACATAATGGACGAAGATCCAGCAATAGAGACTGAGGAAATCTTGATTATATAATAAAATCAAGTGAGAGCAATGTCACTAAAAACTATAAAAGTGCACATAGCCAAAAGAAGACAGTAATAAACTGTGTTAGTTTTGTAGATATCAAGAAAAATGAGAATTGAAAAGAGACCATTAGAATTGGCAATTAAGAGATTCTTGGTAACTGAAGAGAGCAGTTTCAATTAATTGATGAAGTCAGAAGTCAGAGTGCAGAAAAATTAAAAGCAATTTAAGAGTGGAAAAAGTAGAAAGACCTAATATAAATGGCTTTCTCAAGTAGGTTATTTCAGAAAAGGCACTGATCAGAAAGTTGAGCAAATATTTAGGATGCACCTACTTTGTGACAGGTCCTGTTCTAAGTGTTTTATAAATATTTTCTTCTTTAATCCTCACAAAAATCCTGTGAGGTAGGAGTTATTACAATCTCCATTTCATAGTACTGAGTGTTAGAGGTCAGGAAGGATGTGAGTAAGCAAGGAGATTTAAACCAATGGCATGGAATTTTAAAAAGAATGAAATTATTGAATGATGGTGGTGGATCAGTATTTAAGGTCATGAGACAAGACTCCCCTTTATACAATTAAATTGGAGGAGAATAGAAAAAATGAGCCTCCACTCTGTCTTTGCACTAGGCTTCAGGGAAGTGGTGCTATATATAGAAACATCTTCAGTTTATTTTGCAAGTTTTTGGTAACATTTCAGTGCACTTTCCTTTACAAATCTACACAATAGTCTTTTGGGGCCAATCTGAAAATCTTTTGATGATGGTCTTTAATGTTAGAGGTGACCCAGACCAAATTAGATTGCTTTTATTAAATAATGTAACCTTTGCTTAATAGTAATACCATACTTTGGTGCCTAATGTCTGCCAATTTTCAAAACACTTTAAAGGAGGTTCTACATATTTTAACCACATTACTTTAAATAAAGAGGAGTCAAGAAGGTTAATTGGAATGGAAACTTGGAATTTAAAAAGTAATGACTCAAAATAATTCTTTGGTGACCAAATGAAACAGCTAAAAATCATTCTATACTGTGGTACATCTTTTTTAGTCTTCTAAAGTTTGATTTATATTGTCTTATTCTGAAATAGGATAAGTTCTAATCTCTTTCCTAGACTTCTATGGAACTGATCCAAGCACAAAGTCTTCTTAAGTGTTAGAGGAGACTTTGTATTTGGATATGTTCCATGAAGGTTCAAAGCAAGATTAAATATTGGTCCTTGGGAGTAACATGGCTTGGAGGTCTTAAATTCCTAATGGCTAAAAGAACTTTACTAATTTGTATTACAAAACTGAGTTTGGAGAAGAATGTCCATTTCTGGTGAGTGAATCTGACACAATAGATTCATTTATAAGAAATGGACCAACTAGTTTATTTAACTCATAAAGCTAGCCAAATCCTACAGAAGAGCAACTTCTGTTCTGTTAGTCATTAAGTTTTCTCTTTCTTTAGTAGTCCCCAAATACCTAATATGGGGTATTCAATGTTTGTTGAAATTTAAAAAGGGCAAGAAGTAGATGAACTAGATTGCTGTATCAAACATCAATTCTCTCCTTTTACACAAATTTTAAGACCTCAGGGAAGCAAAATGATTTACCCAAGGTAACACAACTAGTAATTGGAAACTGGGATTAGACAGCAGGTGTGCTGACTTCTAGTTTAGTACTTTCTCACCAAAACTATGGTGGTTTTCAAAATCTTATCTAACTTTTTTATTTGCTTAAAATTTTGAAGTTTTTCCCAGACAGCCTAATTTTTTTCTTGCTACAGTATCAACTGAATATGGATAGGGCTAGAACTTCAAAAAGTTATCTAATCTGCTGAAGGAATACTAAAAGACTACCAGATGGTTGAAATTATGTGCTGATTTTAAAGATCTACACTGAAGAAAATGACATTTAAAAAAATTTCTTAGCTGAATATCTTTAATTCTTAATAAATGTTTCCTTCTAATAAATAGAATCCCTTTACTTTCATTTAAATCCACATTCTCTTATTTAGTCTTCTGTTACTATAAAGAATATCTGATGATAACTATTTTACACATTTGACCATAGCAATTAAGTCACTTCAGTAATGTACCAGAAGCCTTTCCAGGTCCTTAATCTTAGTCTTACTATGAATGTCTTCGTTTTATCCTACATGTGTATTCTTTTACATATTTATTTGCTTGTTGATTCTCCTATCATTTCTGAACTTCATGAGATTCTTGAGGGTATGTTTTTAGCCTTTCTTTGTATCCCTAGCACAGTATTATTCACATAGAAGCCCTTAATATGTACTTTCTGACTTAATCTGACCTTTCTTGGTTAGAAACTTTCCAAATTAACAGACCTCCACAATACTGTAATTTTTGCTGGTAATTTATTACTTCCTGTGTATTTTTCAAATTGTTGGAAACTTGACTAGACTTCTGCCAGGTCAGAAAGTAAAGGTACAAATAATCTGAGGAGATAGACTTCTGTTCCTAAGGTCATATCTGGTCTATCAATTAAGAGGAGCATCCTCCATAATCTGCAGAACAGATTTAGAATTTAGAATACAAAAATTATGGGTACTAACTCTAACATTAAGAGGTTCTGAGGAAGAAGTAACTAGAGCAGAAATAGAAGAAAGTCAATATGGAATCCCCTATACAGGGATTTTACATATTTATCACTGCTTTTGCTTTCTCTAATAAGCAAGGAAGGAATAAAAAAATTTCAATATGGAGAAATATAAAGAAAAGCTATGCCCAAATTAAATTACTTATACACTGTCATACCAAACTATCAAATAATTATTTTACTGAGCTAGAAAAATAGTAACAAAATTCATCTGGAGCACCAAAAGATCAAGAATAGCAAAGGACCTGACAAAAAATGTAAAGGAAGGTGGTCTAGCTCTACCAGATCTAAAACTATACTATAAAGCAGCAATCATCAAAACTGCCTGCTGAAGAAATAGAGTAATGGATCAGTGGATTAGGATAGGTTCAAAAGAAACAATAGTAAATGACTACAGTAATCTATTGTTTGACAAACCCAAAGACATTAGCTTATGAGATAAGAATTCAGTATTTGATAAAAATTGTTGGGAAAACTTGAAAATAATATGGCAAAAACTAGGCATAAACTCACATCTCTCACACACTTGACCAAACTAAGGTCAAAATGTGTACAGGATTTAGACATAAAGGGTGACACCATGGATAAACTAATAGACCAAGGTTTTGCACTAATAAAATCAATTTTGCCAAAATTAAAAGGAAAGCAGAAAGCTAGGAAACAATCTTCACAAATGGGAGTTCAAACAAAGGTCTTATTTCTAAAATATATAGAACTGTGTCAAATTTATAAAGTTGCAAGTCATTCCCCAATTGATAAATGGTCAAAGGATATGGACAGTTTCCAAATGAAGAAATTAAAGCTATATATATATATATATATATATATATATATATATATATATATATATATATATATGCAATGATATAAAAAATGCCCCAAGTCATTATTGATTAGAGAAATGCAAATTAAAATAACTCTGAGGTATCACCTCACATCTATCAGATTGACTAAGATAACAAAAAGGGAAAATGATAAATGTTGGAGAGGTCGTTGGAGGACTGGGGCATTAATGCTTTGCTGGTGGAGTTGTAAAGTGATACAACCATTCTGGAGAACAATATGGAGTTATATGCCCAAAGAGCAATAACACTGTTCATACACTTTGACCCAGCGATTCTAGTCCTATACAAAATCATAAAAAAATGATGAAAGTCCCACATGTTCCAAAATATTCATAGCAGCTCTTTTTGAAGTGGCAAAGAATTGGAAACTGAGGTGATGCCCATCAATGGGGGAATGGTTAAACATGTTATGGTACAAGAATATTATGGAATACTATGGTTCTTTAAGAAAATATAAATGGTCAGGCTAGAGAAGCATATCTGATGCCGAGCAAAGGGAACAGAACCAAGAGAACAATTGACACATTAACAACATTAACAACATGGTGAGATGATCAACTCTGATGGAAGCAGCTTCTCTCAGCAATTCAGAGAGTTAGGACAACTCTATTAGACCAGCTATGAGCAATGCTATACCCATTCAGAGGAAGAAAAACAAAACAAAACAAAACAAAATCCTTCAGAATCTGAGGAATACTACATTCACTTTAAAAAAATATCTCTAATGTATTTCTTTCCCTTAATCCTAATTCCTCATGCCAAAATTGGCTAAACAAGTAAACATGCTTAACACAAATGTGTAAGTACAATATTAACTTGACTTTCACCACTGAGAGGAGGGAGGTGAGAAGGAAATTTTGTAATTTAGGACTATTCAGAGGCATATGAATGGATGTTAAAAAATGTATAAATATAAATGTATAAATATAAATGTATAACATGTATTTGGAAAAGTAAAACATCAATAAAATTTTTAAATTAAAAAAACCCATGGATATAAGAACTGAAGCGTGCAAAGCACTGATGTAGGATAGGGCAGGATAGCAATATCATCATCATCATCATCATCATTATGAGTCAGCACTGTGCCAAATGCTTTACCATTATGATCTCATTTGATCCTCACAATAACACTGGGGGGGGGGGGTTGTTATTACTATCCTCATTTTACAGTTGAGAATAGTGAGGTAAACAATAGTTGTGGCTTGATCAGTGTCACAAAGCTAGAGTCCAAGAGCAGGTTAAAACTCAGCAGGTTAGTTCAAAACTAACTCCAAGTACAGCTTATCTGAATTTAGCCCCACTGAGCCACCTAGCTGCCTCAGTTCAGGAAATGGATTTAATTCATTCTGGATGAAAATCAAAGCATATAAAGAGGTTAATAGAATGAATGAAGCCTTAGAAAAGTAGTCTTGGTCTAGACTATGGAGGGCCTTGAAAGTCAGAATAAAATGTTTATTTTTTATGCTGAATGTTTTTGAGCTTGGAAATGAAAAGACATCATTGCTTCCTAGGAAGATTGCTTAGGTAGAAGTGTCAAGGCTGGATCAAAGATGGCTGAAAATAGAGGTAGAGAAGGCTTGAAGGTCTTACAATAATCCATACAAAAGTAATGACTGAATGAACTTTAATTGTGATGATAGTAATGGAAAGGAGAGAACAGATGTGGAAAGTATTACACGGGCATAAGGAAGAATTCAATGACTGGTTGGATATAGGGGATAAGAAAATGCAGAGAATGAAATGTGATTCCAAAGATTTGTACATGAGTAACTGTGAGGATGAAAACATCTTCAACACAAATAAATAAGGAAAAGCAACATATTTTTGTGATAACATTCATAATTCCTTACTTGATATGATGAAGTGGAGGTACAGCTATCCAATGGGCAGTTGGCTTTTTAAAATTGGTACTCAAAGAAGAAATTAGGATAGAGGTATGGATCTGAGTCCTCTACATGTTGTTATTAGTTGAAATAATTAGAGTCAAGAAGATCACCAAGAGAATAAAGAAAGAAATAAAAAATGTGGTTTATGACAAAATTTAATAGGGACTCTTCCTATACTTAAGAAAAAGGAAAAGGAAGTGGCTAGGTGGCACAGTAGCTAGAGCACCGGCCCTGGAGTCAGGAGTACCTGAGTTCAAATCCAACCTCAGACACTTAATAATTAAGCCTTGGGCAAGCCACTTAACCCCATTGCCTTGCAAAAGAACTAAAAAAACAAAAAGAAAAAAAAAGAAAGAAAAAGGAAAATAGATCAGTGAAGAGGGAAAATCAGGCAGGAGAAAAGAAAAATATAGCATAGAACAAGGTTATATAAGCCAAAGGCAAAGAATTATAAAAGGGAAAAAATATTTTTAAAATATTACATAAAAAAGCAATTTCAAGTGGTATTTTTGACCTGAATGAATTATTATGTAAAAGACTTGTATAGAAGTCTTCCAGACCATAAAACTTTGAAAATCTAGCCAAATCTGTAAAGCCTGTGAACTTTTTGAAATATGAACTGTTCTGAGTTTTGTACATTTTACCAAAGCTTATCTCTGGTTCAGTAAGGAGCTATCTGGTCATCTAGCTTCCAGTTCACACTAGACAGTTTTAAGGGGTCTCAACCAAAGTGCAACAAAGACTGAAGAAAGGGACTTTGCCATGTGATAGTTACATCTACTGCAAGGGGAAATAACAAAGGAGTTTGATACTGTCTTGATTCTCAACTCCTCTAGCTTTCACCACCTCCTACAAGATTTCCTTAGTTCTTAGGGTTTTCTGACTTCTCTCAAAATTTTCCTTTCTATCTTCAGCATTTAAAATTGTTTCTGGGAAATAGTAAGTAGGTAAAACAAAAGTTTGTGGAACATCTAACTGAACATCCTTAAATGTTAAAGCACTGTATTCCCCTGGTAGAATCTAAGTTCCTTGAGGGCAGGCATTGTTTTATTTTTGTCTTTGTTTTCCCAACTACCAGCCCACATCTTGCACATAGTAGGCACTTAATATATGCTGGTTAAATTGGATTAGAATGTGGTGTATTCATGGTTTCAAGACCACAAACCAAAGGGCATGTTTTAGCATTCTTAAGAATCAGACTAAGTGAGATTCTCTTTGGGTCCCATTTAGGACTTGGCTCTTACAACCTGACAGACAAATAAAAGTCTCCCGAAACCAATTTGAAATGTGGATGTTTACACAGTTTGACAGGCTCCACTTTTAATTACACAAAGCCTCCAATTAGCAATCACAGACTAGCTTACACAATTTAAACAGTTAACACTTCATGTTTTAATGCAGTGTGAGGTCTTGGGGCTGCCAAAGTTTATTTATATATATCAAATACTTTTGAGACCAATTGAAATGAAAGTGCAAGGAGACAAAGGGAGGGGAAAAAAAGCCACACATACTTAAACCAGTAATTTAGTGCAGAGTTCATATTCCTCTAAGGATGTCTTCTGAACTCTTATCTTTTCTTTGCCAGCAATTTTTTATTTTGCCTCATAGTGTTCCATGGAAAAGGCCCCATAAATTTATATAAAATAAGAATCTGGTTCAAGATGAATTGACAAAAATGTATAAGTGAATAACCCATTCCAGGCAGTTACAGATTCAGAATGGAACTGTGTGAAACTTATAGCCAGAAACCTGAAACCAATGGAAACTCAGTCTTCCTGGTAGAAAATGCCTGACTTCTACTGCCCAGGAGAAACCCTGAGCTATAGTAATCAACATTTTCCAACTTGGAAATACGCACAAGAACTTATTCTATCTCTGCTTTGTCCTTTCTGTCTTAGATTCTAACAGTCAGCCATCCATCCTCTTCTAGATCTCTTACTCTGCCTCTGGAAGTATCTGCTCTTTCAACTATACCTACCCCTTTGTAGCTGCAGTCCCCAAGGCATTTTACTTTCTTTCAGTCAGATTAGCTTTCAGGAAAGAGGAACATTAGTGTTCCAAAGGCAAAAATGAAATCTCTTTTAAAATACAGTAAATTAAGCCTGGAAGGATTTGCATGGACTGATGCTGAGTGAGATGAGCAAAACCAGAACATTGTATACCCTAACAGCAACATGGGAATGATGATCAACCTTAAGGGACTTGCTCATAAAAACAGGGCAACAATCAGGCACAATTATAAGGTAGCTGCTATGGAGAATGCCATCTGTATCCTGAGAAAGAATTGTAGAGTTTGAACAAAGACCAAAGACTATTACCTTTAATTTAAAAAAAAACGTTATTTTATTATGTAATTCTGCTATAACTTATACTTTATGTTTCTTCCTTAAGGTTATGATTTCTCTCATCACATTCAACTTAGATCAATGCATATTCCATAAAAACAAGGTAAAGACTAACAGACTACCTTCTGTGGGGGAGGTGGGGAGGGAAGCAAGATGGGGGGGGTTGTAAAATTCAAAATAAATAAAATCTTTTTAAAAATACAGTAAATTGGGACACAGAGGTGGCACTATGAGTCCTGGAGTCAGGAGGACCTGAGTTCAAATAAAGCTTCAGACACTAGCTATATGACTCTGGGTAAGTCACTTAATCCCGATTGCTTCCAAAATTCAAAAGATAAAACAAAACCCCACAAAACAAAACAAAAAAAAGCAGAGATCATAAAATTCCAAAAGCAACAACAACAGCAGCAGCAACAAATTAAGCATAATAAGTAGATCTGCTGGCTTTCATAAATCAATGTAATGTTAGTGGATATAAAAATGGAAAGGGAAACTTTTTAAACTCAATCCAATTTTTGAAAGAATTAGAGAGGTAAGAAGAGAAACTGTTATGTCACATTTCTTAGACCAGCCTCCTTAGAAAATACTACAGCTATATTAGGCAGTAAAGAGGAAATGCATCAATCCAGAGTTGATCCACAGCAAAATTGTAAAGTTAACGTAATTTGTAGGAGATGTAATTGCACATCTCTTAAGGAAGTTCCTCTTTTTCCTTTGGCAATAATTTCTCTTGATAGCACCTGGTGTCCTGATGCCTAGGACTTTCCTACCATAGAATTTTTTTCCTTGTACTTACCCCACAATGCCAGAAGGAGGAAGTATGGTACAGTGGAAAGAGAAATGGCTCTCATCAAAGGAAATGGGTTCAAATCATATCTATAATGTTTAGTAACAGTACCTTGAAATTCATTCATAAAAAATAGTTGTCTACTTCAAAATCTTTAAAATGAGCTTTCTGAATCAGATGATTTCTTTTTCCAGGTTTTTTTTTGCAAGGCAAATGGGGTTAAATGGCTTGCCCAAGGCCACACAGCTAGGTAATTATTAAGTGTCTGAGACCGGATTTGAACCCAGGTACTCCTGACTCCAGGGTCGGTGCTTTATCCACTGCACCACCTAGCCGCCCCTAAAACAATGATTTCTAAGGCTCTTTTTAGGACTAGGACTTCATTATTTTTTTTCCGTTAACCTAATCCTTGCCCCCAACACAACACAGACAACTCAAACTTCCCTTTTTCTGTTGGACACAAATCCCATCATTCTAGGTTCTCAATATTCAGCATTATTTTGGACTCCTCACTTCTTTTATTCCACATATACAATGAGTTGCCAAATCTTTCTATTTCTACTTTTTAACAACATTTCTACATCTCTTCCATCCTTTCTCTCCACTCACACAAATATCACATTAATTCACACTCTCATCATTTCTCAAC